>NC_047524.1:10214795-10556583 GCF_902827115.2 Pseudochaenichthys georgianus | reverse complement strand
GCTGACCGCATCAGCATCCTCACCACCTACAACGGGCAGAAACACCTGATCAGAGACGTCATCAACCAGCGCTGCGCCGGCAACCCCTTCTTCAGTCAGCCTAACAAGGTAAAGACGACACACAGTGCACACAGCGGCTGTATAATAATTATTATTATAAAGCAGATATTGGTAGAAATATGTCCTTATGAAATGTTAATTACATTGATACCAGTTTGAGAGATGAAATTTGCGAGTCCAACATCTTGTTGTATAACAGATTTCTTCTGCTACTTTATTAAAGAATATTCAATAATGGGCTGAAACCTAAAGCAAAATGGTCTGTTGTTAATGTAATATAAAACAAATGTCCCATTATTATTTTCTTTGTAGCAATATTATCGCACTTTAGAAGCAGAATCAAGCCCTGTTTTGTTTAATCTCCTTACTGTACTTTCTTGACTGTTCTCTTATAAAGACACAGGCTTTAATACAATTCAACATACATACCTAGACCTCTGATTCACCAAGGACATCTCACATTTGTCAGTTATTCAAGTAGAATAAAAATAAAAAGTGGAAATTCTGTCTAAATCAATCAAGCTACTTGGGAAATATTGACATTTACACATTTCATGTAGCCTTCCAACAGTGAAACACATGCGATAATACCACACACATGAACTGTACACACTCCTGATATCACTTGAGGCTGACACATTTTTCCCTCCTGTCAAGAAGAAATCCACGGTCCCAAAAGACACGTTTTCACCTCATGTATAGTATGTGTAGGACTGAGGCTAGCTTACTAGGAACATGCGTGACACACAGGCACACACTGTTTTCACACCTTCAGATGTCAGCTGATATCAATGCAAAAGCCTTCTTTCCTCTGTTTCTCTGAGAGAGAACTTCACAGCTCTCAATTCTCCCAAGGCTTTAGCTGTTGCACCTCCCTGTGCTTTCAGTGCGACATACACTACCTCCTTGAATTAAGTGGATCTGCGTGATACTTGCAGGGAAATTCATTAAACAGCTCATAGAGGTGCATTGGTTCTCTTTTCCCGGTTGTAGGCAAAGCAAAAAGAGTCCGTTTTTAGTTTGACTGTGGCCTTCATTGTCCCGCTCGATCAAATCATGAGACCATCAAGACTGCTGCAGGTCATGAGACCCAAGAGGAGCACTTTGTGTGCATACCAGCTGACTGCATAGTGCATACCTCTGTAAATCAAACTCACTGAGGTGCGTGTGTGTTTTTGAAGAGGAGATGTGAATACTTTGCGAGTGGGTGTATGCTTCATGCTATGTTCATCCCTGAAAAATACTTTGATATTGTCTCCAGCCCACGGTGTGTGTCCCCTACTCCTCGTATTCTACCTCCTCCATTTCCTTCCTTTGCAGTGTGTTAAGTCAGCAGCCCGCTGGCACCATCTCCCATCCGTTTTCTGTTTGTACTGCTAAATGCTTTTCCCCGCTAGCCTTAGGATATGTTTTCCTTTTTCTTTATTCTTTTGCCCACATTCTCTCACCTTTCTTTGGTGTCTGTTTTTCGAGCCTTTCACACACTTAAAAATGTCAAAAGCTATTTAGGCATGCCAGAGAAAGTTGTGAGATCAGAGTGCAAGCGCAGTGTCAGTTGGGGGGTTAGGGCAGTGCTTCTCTTTTCAGTAATGTACCCCCTTTGAAACATTTTCTCTGCCAAGTACCCCCTGACCGACCCCGAACATTTTTGATAGAAAAAGCCTATATATATATATCTATAATTACAATATAGTAATGTTCCATCAGTGTGTGATTTATTAACTCCTTCATGCATAAATTACAACAAACTAAGGATATTTTCATCTTTATACAGGAGACATTTTTTAAAAACTGATTTTTAAGTAATACCAATTTATCAAACCAATGAACAAAATTATATATTTTGCAGAAACTATAAAATACAATACACACATATTATAATAAAATCCACTGTGGTGCCTGATGTGCAACTATGCCATCCGAAACCCCATGCATATACAAGAAAACAGCATTAAATTAGCAGTCTCTAAGGTAGTGACCACAATGCATGAAAGGGTTTTTAAAAAAAAAATTGCAATTATAAACAAACCATGTAATAACACTGCAATTACACTATTTAGGAGTTTTAGGTCCGATGCCTCCAGTGCTTTGGCTGATGTTGTGGAGGCTTTTCGCATCTCTTGCGAGGATCTGTACTCGGCAAGTTTTCTCTTGAAACATTCCGGTGGCTTACCAACATGACACAGGTGTTTGGTGCTGAGATGTCTGGAGGTGCGCTGGTTTCATCGAGCTGTTGGCCATTTTCTCCCCACAGAAATAACACGATGCCCGGGGCGGGTTGCCGTTTGTTGACGTGAATCCCATCAAAGCATACGCCTCCTGATATTGACGGCATTTTGTTGGCTCAATTTTGGCTCTCTTTTTTTCTCCGTTGTCCACGTTCCCTGCTGGAGTGCTGCTACGTTTAAACCACGATTCCATTTCAATGTCTATTCGTTTTAATAATATAATATTGCAACTGGCTTTCCGCTCAGCGTCTATTTAATTTATTGTATTATGATTATTTTTGTAATCATGCATGGTATTTTTTTAATTAACCTTTTTTGTTTTATCTCACGTACCCCCTGCAGTACCCCAACGTACCCCCTGGGGTCCGCGTACCCCCTTTTGAGAAACACTGTGTTAGGGCACCATAGTGGCAGCGGATCACCAATTATGTTGCTCAAATATTTTGCATATGTGTTCTGCTGTTTGTCGCACGGTGAGTGGTATGTAACGTTTAGCCTTGGCGGCATCAGCAAGAAATGTAGCCAGGGAGTCATTAAGCAGAGGAATAAGCTATTTCTGACTTTAATAGAAGAACTATTTATGTTTGTTTTCCGGGGATTTGCTGACAATAAGAAACATAATCAGCCTTATCCTTTCACATATGAAGGCAGAAACACAAACTGCAGATTGTTCAGTAATTTTCTAACAAGCAGACAGGAAGTGGATCCCTCTTATGTCTTTGTGTGCGTGGTGCTTTGTACCACCTGCAGGGCCGGAGCCTTTTGTTCTACTGTGCTACACATCCTTGTTGCTTTGTCTTCAAGTATATTCCCTGTTCTGACAGCTAGCCAGAGATTGTGCTTGGTCATGTTAAAAGTCCTGCAATGTTTAGAAATAAACTGTCATGCATTGTGCTCATGGCCTTAGTCAGTATGCCATCCTTGTGATAAAGTGACAGGAGCGACAGGCTGTCAGATTTGCTGAAAAGAAAGATAGCCAGACAGGGAGGGAGATAAAAGAGAAAGAGGGGGGCTCTTGTGGGAAAATGCTGAGCAGCAGAAAGGTCATGGCGCAGAGTGCTGGGTCCACAGTGTGTCTGAGAATGTGTCACAATAGCTAAAACCAAGCAAATGTCAACAGCCATCCCACTTTACTGCGATGACTGAAATGAGTTTGGAAAGAGGAGAAGGGACAGTTAGCACCAGTCACTGACTCAACAACTAACACACCGGCCAAAGCTGTCTGCTGTATCAAAACACAACAGTTTGCATACATATCTCATTTTGTATGAGTGACAAGGTACATTTGAGTTCACTTTCTGTTGCTGTATATTTTAGACACAGGATACTGTGGGTTCATTGAAGTCACACTTAAAACTTCATTACACCAAAGTCATTGCATCTTTTCTTACCGCACAAATCTCAGCCCAATCGTACCAAGCCGCCAAGCCCTTTTTGAGCAATTGTGATCAAGTAAAGCTTGATAGAAAGTGCACAGTCGTGGAGAGAGGAATTAGAAGGGAGGAGTGGTCATGTTGAATCCTCAGTGTCACCTTCTGCCCCCTCCCTTCATTAATATACATGGCTGCTAACACAAACACTTTCTCCATCCCTCCTGTGGGATCCCTTCATTTCTTGAGAGCTGAAGCCTCTTCAAAAATAGGAAAGAAAATCTGGCTGTGTGACCAGAACCAGGATATATTAATCAGATGTGTTAACAAAGATAAAAAACCTCTTCCTAACATGTCCCATCACGCCTTTTGAGACGGAAATTAAATCCTGAGCCTCGGAAATGGGAAACGCGACCTTACACTTCTAAGAAAGAGTGAAAAATGTGCTAATCTGGCAGCCTGACTTCTGCACATTCCAGGGCGTAATTGCCATGAACTAGACGGCAGGATGGACCGAGTGAGTAGAGAGAGAGGAGAGATTCATGCTTGACCATTAGCATCATCACGGTGAGAAATGGAAGAGCATTTATTCAAATAGCTTCTATTAGCAATAAACTGTGTGTATGTGTGCGCACACATGCATCTCAGTGTGTTCTGTGTGTTGGTGTGCTTCCTCGTGTCCTCAGATATGTGTGCCACAATGGCATGACCTCGGTAATTCACTCCCTGGAAGATTTCTCATAAATAACTAAACTCCATGCAAAATGCTGCGCCTTGGGGAGATTCTCTATCTGGGCTTCTTTGTCTGTGGGCTCAGAATAACTCCCTTTCTTGAGCGCCCCTACTCCAGTATTGAGTTGCCATGTTTTGATTAAAACGATGTCTTTATATCCCCTTTAAGTCCAGTCATATCAACACATGGTGGACTGGAGCGCGGTCTCTACATGCCACATGTGTGCGTGCATGCATGCATACCGCGGCTGTTTGACTTGAACATTCAACATTTGACTCTAACATACAGCCCATGACGCCTCGTGCTAGTGTAAAACCGACATATTGTTGCCTCTGGTGCTGCATCTGTTCTACATAGCAACAGGGAGACATGTTGGTCTGCTGCATGATTATCTCTTCCTCTTGTACACGTTCACACACACTTTCCCCACACTCCCTTCCCGTCACCCAAACGGGGTTTAGTAAAGGATCACTAAAAGTTGCAATAGCTCATACGAGGTAACTGGGACCACATGATGATGTATTCAGCATGGCTGGTTCTTATGTTGGTAGTCCTAGGCCTGGGCGGCTTCTCACTGGTAGCTGGTGCTCCATTGATCCTCTCTACAGGATGCATCTAGAGAGGGAAGGCCGAGGTCTTTCTGGTGGGCTTTGGATACCACACTATGTGGCCTTTACAACAGCATAGCATCCTTTTTATGTACACATGTTAATAAGGAGGACATGCTTTGTTTGTGTCACCGGCATTATTTACTTCCAGTCTGACTTTATGAAGGTTTCACGATAACATTATTGCTTCTTACTTGGTTGCCATTACCAAGTGTGATGAGATGCTGATTTCGAAAGTGTTTTCTCCATTTTGTATTTCAATTAGATTTATGATTGAGGCAATACTCTTAGTGGGACTAAACATCGATCCTATCGGTTTGTTATGACCAGCCGTACTTAAAAATGAAAAACAGTTTGTTGTGCACAGATCTTGTAGGCTGAAAGAGCAGTTGTACATACAGTACAGCTACTGCTAGTATTGTAATGTATTCCGTTTTACAGGGATGCTTCTCCGTGTCCTAGCTTCTTATAAATATGTTTTTGGATTATGTAAGGTGTATCGGCACTTGCTAAGTAAAAACACAGCTCTGTTCTTCATGTACGGGAATAAGAACGCTCCTCAGCAAGACAGGATAACCTGGGTATGAAAGCAAATTGGTTGACACGAGTTTCCTTTTGATTTGAAAAAGAAAACGCCGACAGTGATCTCCTTTCTCTTCCTCCCTGCGATAATCTCTCACCCGTCAGGCAGCATGGTCACAAGTACCTTGGCCCTGAGTCTCAGGGGCCCAGGTAAGAGGCTAGTGGTGGCAAATGCCCTCTAAGCCGCATTAGCCCCGCTAGCTGCCCATGTGTCCTGCGGCGATAACAGCAATAGCAAGAAAACACAGGCCCTGCCACCAGCATTCATTCAGCCCCCCAAAAAATAAACAAATAAGAAAAAGGGCAACATTTCAGAAGGAAAGCAATCTCCCTCGTGTTTCCAAAACATTTCAGCTAAATCCCTCCACCTACCTCAAATGCATACCCTCATTTTCTCTGCCACTATCTTTAATATGTATGTGTGTATGTTTAATCATGAATGTGTTTGTGTGTCTGCGCAGGTGACAACAGTGGACAGGTTCCAGGGTCAGCAGAATGACTACATCATCCTCTCCCTGGTCCGCACCAAAGCCGTGGGACATCTCAGGTAAATACTTTAAGTGCCAGGCAGAACACCTTCAGCTGCCTTTCTACTACATCAACATACATGTTTAATATGATCTGCACCTTAGATACACACCCTCCAGGGAAGCAACACAGCAAGACGTCGGCTCTAAGCTCTCCTGAGACTGCTGCTCTCGGGAGGCGTTGTGCTTCTGTCATGTGTAACTATTGAATGAAGTTTGCTAAAAGACACAGTTGCTGTCTTGAAATGTGTGAGAGCTCGATTTGAGGCAGGGAGGATAAAGGGGGGCTTCGGGACAGGCGCATGTCTCTGCAGCTGAATGTTTTTGTCATGTTGAAGAGAAGCTATTGTGCTATGATGATTGGGGTGAGAGTATCAAACAAAGGGCTCTGCTCGGATCAAAGGCATCCCATATAATAGTCATTAAGAGGCAGGGGTGTTAACCAAACTGCAGCGGTAGGTTTTATGTCTTTTTGTTTCATGTCCCATTGCTATCTGCTCAGCTATTCCCCCTCACTGGCCTCTCTTCAGCTCCAGCTCCTTATCTCTGCTTCCTCTCCTCTTCACTGCCGCCTCATTTCACTGAATCGGTTCGTAGTGGAATGGCTTTTCACTCCTCGGCTGCCATGACACACTGATGAGCTCTTTGTGACTAATACGCTCCATGTTTTAATACCAGACTATTGAGGCTCAACTCGGTGCTCCAGCTTGCCACGCTGGCCTCTGGCTGTGATGTACAGAAGCTGCTGTTGGAATTGCACCACTCACAGCTTCATCCCAGCTGCACTGCCACTGCTCTCACCCACCCTTACACTGGACACTCTGTAAATTGGAACCCCAGCACGAATACAAAGCCTTTTCTTTGGTAGCTAATTACAAGCCTCCCCTATACACCCCACCCTTGAGCTTGGTCTTTTAGCCGGCAGGTAAACACTTAAAAACTCTATTTGCTCTTTCCTCATTCCACAGATAAAGCAATGAATGGGGAGTGCAGCGGGCCACAGAGAGGGTAGTTCATCTTGCTGCCAGCGCCTGCTCTCCTCTCAGTATCATCCTTTTGATCTTGTCTTACACTGCTCCCTGCCCCTATACTCATGCTCAGCCCACACAGAGTGGGAAGGTTGTCAAAGGTTGCCCCTTTAACAATGTGCTACAACTTCAGCACTATTGTAAACCCCTGCACTGACAGATAACTCAAGTGTTCATTATCCTGGATGAGTGCTTCCATCAATGAAGTTGATCTTCTAGGGCCTGATAATATCATCTTTCTGTCAGCTTCTTACTATGAGTGATGAGCATGTTCTTTTATATCTCATGTTATAACAATGGCAGGTTGTTTTATTAAAATGCCAAAATTAGGGCTGTCAAACGAGGGCGGAGGGCTAGTGGAGTACTTTGTGATCACAGAGTGTGAACGTTGTGATCTGTTTTAGCGCAGTTCTCCAGTGAAGGGGGGGAGTCTCCCTCCGCAGCCGGTTGGCATAGTTTTGGCACAATTCCGTTGTACAGACCGACGTTAACAGCAGCCCTGTCTGTGCACACGGAGACCGACTCTGTCGTCCGGTGATCTAACCGCCTTCTGGAAAAGCTTCACAAGTACGTCGGTACGCAAATGCGCTTTGTGACACAAGTGACGGTACGCATTTCAGATTACGCACATAACCTGCGTACCAGTTATGTGCACCCCTGTACTACAGCAAAAGTATTCTCCGTCGGGACTTCCTGCAACAACACCAAGCCGTTATCAAAGATGTTCTATTGAGAAGACGATCACTACGTGACAAAAGTTTTCAAAACCGTGGCTACTGAAATCAATCTTACTAACTGCTGTCTGTGCAATTTACTCCGCGAGTTGGCAGACTTTATTTTGCTTACTTTAACATCATTTTTCATGGTGGGGCTAAGCCATTTCTTGGTATGGGTGTATCCTACCCCAGCTATACCCTGGCGCTGCCACTGGTGGCACGTATGGGGCGGGCCATTCTGCACATGCGTTAAATGCGTTAAATATTTTAACGCAATTAATTCAAAAAATGAATTACCGCCGTTAACGCGATAATGTTGGCAGCAATAGCCAAAATACATTACATCTAAACAGCTGAGTTGAAAGCTTTTAAACAAAAACTGTCTTAAATTCCCTTTCTCATGAGCTGTGCTTTGACCTAATATTCATTCATATCTTGGCGTCGCTGACACTTCTGAATGGCCGCCTCAGTGATTAAAAGAGCAGGGGTTCATGGGAAATTCCTGTGCTGCCTTGTGTTTTTCCCACACAGGGATCACTGTGGTATACTGCTGAGTCCCACCTTACAACCCCCTCCCTTCATCTGCCCTCATGGCAATCTGTTGCCGTGACAACCGCAGGGGACGCAGCTGACCATATGACAAGCCGACCCCTTACTTTGTCAGGAGAGGCATTCCTGCTGATGCGCACGCGCGTGTGCGCACACACACACGCGTGTGCACACACACACGCGTGTGCACACACACACACACACACACACACACACACAGAGCACCCTCTCTGACAGGGAGGAGCATATACACATACATACACATACACACACACACACACACACACACACACACACACACACACACACACACACAAACGGCATGCGTCCTCTTTGCCCTGCCATGTCACAGCACAGGTGGGCGTCTCAGTAGTGCCATGTCCACAGGCCACAAGCTCCACGATTGGTTCCCCTCTCCTTGAGCTCGGTGCTCATTGGTGCAGATTGTCTCTGTGGAAATGTTGTGCTTTCTACTTTCATTTTGTTACATGTTTTAAAGGTGCAACCATTTGACATACACCTACCAGCCTGCTGCACATTACCTCACTCATAAACCCTGTGAGATGATTTCCATAAGCCTTTTTTCTCTCCTCCTGCATATTCATGGGACCCATCATGCATATTGCAGTATTAATCCTCTTAATCTCATGAAGTGCTCAGGTGGTCATATTCCACATTTATTTTTTGGCTGCATTTCACCATATGTATATGTTAATGTGTGTTGGTACGCCAACATTCTTGTACATCAAACCAAAGACGGTATCAGCACAGCTGCTTGAATAAGCCACACTTCCTCCCCCCCATAGGCTCTGCCTTCTTCTGTAGATTTTTATAAGCTTTAGTCCCACAGATTTATAGGCCAGCTGGTGTATTTTTGCAAAGCTCCATTTGGTCGACCATCCAAACACCTAAAACACAATACAAAGATATGTATGTGTGTATTTTATACATACAGTTTCAATGGTATCCCAGATTGTTGTGTCTTTCTGAATTTGTGAAATAGCTTTTGCTACTTATCCACCGTATGAATGTATATTACTTTAATTATAATAGTCTAATATCTGGATGTGTGCTATGAAGTCAAAGGCATGTTCAAAGCATGTTTCTTGTGCTGCTTAACTTGGTTACAGGCATTCAGCGGTATTTCTCTCAAATGCAGCAGGTAAACAAACTCTGAGGCCATCAGAGCAAGCCAAGCTGCATTCCTTAGTTTCTCTGGTTCTTAAGAATACATTTATTTATTCTACTGGGTGGCAAGAAAAAGTGAGCTATTTCCCACCTCTCCCTCTCTTTGTGTTTTGTTTATCCATGCCCTTTGCCTTTCATTTCTCTCTTAACCTGTACATTTGTCCCCCTTTCATGTTGCTGCTTATCCTTCACTAAACCTCTTTCCTCCTACCCTACACTGATTTTTCCATTCCTTTTTATAATATTTACTTCATCCTTGAAATGTGATCCCTTTACTTGTTTTAGACTTTGCCCCCCACACATGACCTCATCTCCTCTCACAATTTCACACTTGCCTCCCACTTCTTTGATGTTTTTTCTCCCCTCTATCAAACCAATTTTAAACTTGTTTTTCCTATTGCTCCACAGGGACGTGAGGCGTCTGGTGGTAGCCATGTCCAGAGCCAGGCTGGGTCTGTACATCTTCGCCCGGGTGTCGTTGTTCCAGAACTGCTTCGAGCTGACTCCCGTCTTCAACCAACTCACCGCCCGACCCATGCAGCTGCACATCCGGCCGCACGAGTACTACAGCCAGGAACAGCCCGTACGTACACACAGGCACAACACAGTTTCTCAAAGCGCTTCCTTTTTCTACTCCATTCCATGATAGTCAAGAACTCAAGCTCTGTATTTGCCAGTTTCCACATAACTGTTGCGCACTCCAAAGCCCCTTGACTCTGCTAATCCTGCCTCTATATTCTGAATGGCATCTTCTCTCCCTTTGTTCCTCGCTGGTTCTAAGTCTTACTGCCACTTCGCCCATAGGCCCTGCCCTGTTAACAGCATTCTGCAAGGGCCATCGGAAAGCATAGGAAACACAGGCCTGGCTATAATTAACCCTCGAAGGTCAGAAGGCTAAAGCACTCTTCCAAATCCCGCCAGGCCAGCATGAGACGACTGTTGTCTGGTCACTGTGTCTCGCTGACTGGCGTGTGTGGCAACAGGGCCGTCTAAAATACCCCTCAGCCTGTGACACTTCCACTGACTCCAGAGTGTTCGTCGCCGGGGGGGACAGCTCTTTTGGGCACACACATGCGGCCCTTGCTTAGCCCGTCTATCTGGAGTTGGTAACCCCTGCTGCTTACACGCAGATGCAGATTTAAAAGATTCAGATTTTTGACTGATCAGAACTTTCACAGGCTGATTCAGAGGCAGAAACTAAACCATAAAGGATGCTGCTTAATGCTCCATATGGATATAGGCGTATTTACAGCACCGTTGAACAGTATTGGACAGGCCGTAAAGCTTAATGTTTAATCACACTTAATCACTGGGAAACACTTCGACGCCATGATGTTTTTACAGTAATAAAACCACACATGGTTAAGTTTTACAGTACTGATGCTCTGAGGGGCTCTGTGAGCATCAAGCAGATTAAACATTCTGCTCGCTTTGCTCCTCAGTTTAGGCTGTACGCTCTGTCTGCATACTGATACTGTCAATTAAAAACTCCAAACCTCTTGATAGTACGTGAGCAGCAATCGCAGGAGACAGTGGGCGAGAAATTTGCTTTCAAATAACGAACATAGTGGAATTGTAATTTCTGTGCACATTTGCATCACATCAATAGTTAACCATGGTGTGTCTGCTAACAAGACCGATATACATCATTACCATTCCCTTCACGTCATCTTTCTCCTTCCTTCCCTCAGAGAGATGCTTCTGGACAGAAAGACCAAATCATCAAGAACATGCCAGAGATGACCAACATGGTGTATAACATGTACATGCACATGATCCAGACCTCCCAGAAGCACCGACAGGTAAAACATTTCATAAATACAATGAGTGTCAAAGGATGTTTGACTGTATCATTCAAATCAACCAGCAGCATGTTGTCGTTTAGAAAAGGAGAGGCTTATAATCCTTAGAATATTTGAGAGCCGTTACTACTTTGAGTGTACACTTGTTTTACCAACACAATTCTGTCTTACACTTTCTTTTAGTCGTTGTGATATTCAACACTAAAGCAGTGCTAAAAGCTGTCACTGTCTCTGTCACCGTTACTATTTTAGTATTTGTAATGCAGAGCAGTAAATAAGTGAGATGTAAGAGTTGTTGTAGTTTGCGTGTTGAGAATGAACAAGCTGAGCATAGTAAGAGTGCAGGTGATTTTTACACTACGTTCATATTTTATGTGCTGCCTTAAAAAGAGGATTATGGCATGACAGGGGAGAAGAAATGAGAAAAAAGGCTTCTCTGCTGGGAAAGGAATAAATACTACACTGCCAAAAGATGATTTCCCAGTAGAACGCATTAAGATGTAATAATGCGAATATTTTTCTTTCTACCATTTCTTTTTTAGCAGCAGCAGCAGAAACTGGCTCTGCCTCCACAACAAACCAAGCCTGATGCTGTGGATGAGGAAGCGTCAGTTAGCGCCGAAGAAAAACCAGAAGAAGAAACCCCCATGGAGCAGGAAACCCCAGAAGGAGAGACAAACCCAGAGCCAAACCCAGAAGGAGAGGCAACCACAGAGCCAAACCCAGAAGGAAAGGCAACCCCAGAGCCAAACCCAGAAGGAGAGGCAACCCCAGAGCCAAACCCAGAAGGAGAGGCAACCCCAGAGCCAAACCCAGAAGGAGAGGCAACCCCAGAGCCAAACCCAGAAGGAGAGGCAACCCCAGAGCCAAACCCAGAAGGAGAGGCAACCCCAGAGCCAAACCCAGAAGACACCAGTGAGAAGGAGGAGAAGGAGGAACAGCAAGAAGCAGTGAGCCATGCTAAGATGCCAGAGCATCCCGGCAGAGACAGCGACAGTGACGAAGAGGAAAATGAAGAGGAGCAAAAGCAGTAGAGCATCTTCTTCTGGGACTGCTGCCTAATTAAGGGCCTCAGTTATTTAGGGGACCGAGTGGATTGTCCCTTGAGAAAAGATTAGTGGAAAGTCAGTGATTTTTTATTTGTTTCTGCTCAAAGCAGATCCTGGTGATAATGTTTCATTCGTTTTTCTATACCATTCAATTTTGTAACCATCAGTCCTTTTTTATTAAAAGAATTGCAAATCCTTCATTGTCTGGGACATGTTTAACTATATGAGCTTATAATGCTCCTACAGAGGTTCTAATCTGTATCCCTCTCACACACACCCTCTCAGACAAATACAGCGTATATTCAACATATTTAAGCCTTGTTAAAATCTCTCGGTCATGATACTTGCATCCATTCATCTGCTTCCACCCTCTGCTTTATACACAAGTCAAATCTGATTGGCTCAGCCTATACCAGCTACAGAAGCTGCGACTAAGCTGCATTTGTAGGTCAGTCACTTCACCCAAGGGTAAGTGTGCATGCTGGGGGATTTGGGCTTTGCCCTCTGGATGTACACATTCACTCAACCAAGCCTTAAATACTCATTCATAACTTTTTGTGGAATACTGACAGCAGAATATCTCATCAGGGGGATCAGTGTCTGGGTTGAGGCTTGACGATCCCACATTTTGGACATAGTTTAAGGCTCAATATTTGTCTCAACATCAAAAACAAAGCCAAGTTCCAACCTGGGTATCTGTAGTTAAAGGGCTGTAAGAACATTTGTATGTTTAAGAAAATGTATAAAGAAAGCGTAATTAAGGCAAGGCAATTTTATTTATATAGCACTTTTCAGCACGTGGCGATTCAAAGTGCTTTACAGATTAAAAGCAAACGACATTTAAGAACAAATACAGCACAAATACATTATTAAAAAGGCATTTAAAAACAGGCATAAGCAAAGGTAATGAAATAAATAAAATAAACACAGCAGGTACAGAATACTTGACTGAAAAGGGATACTTTAGTGTGGGTAGGGCAGCTCAATAAAAAGCAGCAGCAAATAGGTGATCGGGATTTAAAAATAGGAAGTGTTTCGTGCATGATTTAGGCAGTTTGTTCCAGATTGTTGGGGCATAATAACTAAAAGCTGCTTTTCCATGTTTAGTGGTTTTTCTCGGAACAGAGAGCAGACCCGACCCAGAGGACCTGAGACTCCTGGATGCTTCATAGTGATGGAGGAGGTTGTCTATATACCTCGGTCCTAAGCCATTTAGGGATTTAAAAACTAGCAGTAGTATTTTAAAATCAATTCTTTGGCAGATTGGAAGCCAGTGTAATGATCTCAGAACCGGAGTGATGTGATCCACTTTTCTAGTGTCAGTCAGAACTCGAGCAGCAGCGTTCTGAATCAGCTGCAGCTTTCTGATAGATTTTTTAGTGAGCCCTGTGAATACACTATTGCAGTAGTCGAGTCTACTGAAAATAAAAGCATGGACAAGTTTTTCTAAATCCTGTTGCGATATTAGTTTTTTAATCCTTGATATATTCTTCAGGTGATAGTATGCAGACCTAATAACTGTTGTAATGTGACTGTTAAAATGCAGGTCTGAGTCCATCACTACACCCATATTTCTTGCTTTGTGAGTTCCTTTGTAGTCTGCCGACTGCAGCTCTGTGATTACTTTTAATCGGTCCTTCTTTGCTCCAAAAACAATGATCTCAGTTTTTTGTTTGTTTAATTGGAGAGAGTTCTGACTCATCCAGTCAGTGATGTGCTCAATGCACTTGCTCAGTGTTCTAATCGGAGAATAGTCTCCCGGTGTAATTTTAAAATAAATCTGGGTGTCGTCTGCATAGATGTGATAGCTTAGATCGCTCTTTTTAATAATTTCAGCCAGAGGTAGCATATAAATATTAAAAAGCAAAAGTCCTAAGATGGAGCCTTGAGGAACCCTGCATGACATATTTATCAGGGTTGATTTGTAATTGCCTATTGAGACAAAGTTTGTTCTGTCCTTCAAGTAGGAGCTAAACCAGTTTAGAGCTGTTGCTGAAACTCCCACCCAGTTTTCAAGACGGTCTAACAATCTGTTGTGGTCAACAGTATCAAAGGCAGCGCTGAGATCTAATAATACTAACACTGATATTCTGCCACTGTCTGTGTTCAAATGGATGTCATTTAAGACCTTAACAAGTGAAGTCTCAGTGCTGTGGTTAGGTCGAAAGCCCGACTGAAACACATCAAAACCGTCAGTTAAAAACATGAAATTACTCAACTGTTGAAAAACTGCTTTTTCAATCAATTTGCTTAAAAAGGGAAGGTTTGATATTGGCCTGTAATTATTCATTATGGTTTTGTCTAGGTTATGCTTTTTTAGGAGCAGTTTAATTATTGCAGTTCTCATTCATAACACTCCGTTCGATGTCTCACTATGGGATGCGCCTCATCGCGGAGCAAACAGAAGCATCAATCTCATTACGCCAATCCTGATTGGCTGGTGATCTTGACGTCAGCGTCAGGGGAAATCATCCCCTATAAGTAGCTTGCGCCACAACGCATGCGTCATTCAAACACCTCTTCTCGCTTCAGAGCACATCTCACAGTAGCCGGGCAAGCTTCACTGTCCACAGACTGAACCCAAATACCCATTTCGGTCGACGGGCGCTCGCCGGCTACTCCTTCTGCTTCGCAGGAAGACGGTAGTATTAACGCTGTTAGTATTTAAAATCGACCTCGCCCTTCTCTTACCCGAGAAAGTAAGGTCGGTCCGATTTTTTTAAGCTAGCAGCACACCTGTTGCTAGCTCGCTCCCTCTCTACCGACACCACGGTAGCGAGGAAGTTTTTTCTTTTCTCTCCTCCACGGAGGGGAAAAGGATTAAAAAGGAGCATACTGCCACACCAGTCAGTATTCTCCGGGAATAAAATACTTTTACCTTTTTCTCCGGATTAAGGACAAGGGGGTAACCCCTTTTTCTCCCGTCCCACCTGTCGAGAGCAGCCCCTCCTTCTCCCCTCCTTCTCCCCTCCGTGAATGTGTTCCCGCCGCCTCGAGAGATGCCTAAACACCATCCTCAAGTCCGCACAAACACATGTCACACATTGATTGATTCCTCTGTCATAAAACATTTGCCGCTGACGCATCCAGGCTTCAGGCCGAGGGCGCAGCTCAAAAAAATGAAAAGAAAATCAATGAAGCCAATAAACAGCCCGTCAATTATTCCCCTTCTGAGAGAAGCTACAGCATCTCTCAAAAGGCGGATTACCGCCGCCACGCGCAGTGCCGGCTGGGGGTTTAAAGGCACCATCGTCACGCGTATGCGCTGTGCCGGCTGGAGCTGTAAAGGAACCACCGTCACGCGCATGCGCAGTGCCGCCACGGCGTGCGGAGAGTATTGGTTATTATGTAATGCGTAGTGGCACTACACCCGACTTTTCTAGTGCGGGACGTGCCTACGGGTGCTGTCCTTTCACGGAAGGTGGTCACCACGGACGCATGTCAGACAGGCTGATGGTATTTACGAAGGTCGCCCGGTGAGAGGTCTCTAGAGCAGAGACCTCCAGCGGGCGCACGTAAATCACCCGGAGCTTTTAGCGGTGTTCCCCACCCTAAAATGCTTCCTGCCTTCTCTCAGAGGACACCATGTCCTCGTGAGGACAGACAACACGATATCGTGTATGAACCGCCAAGGGAGGTTGCGTGATCCCCAGTCACACACACTGGCACACAAACTGATCCCTTGGAGCGGCAGACGTCTCCTCTCTCTGAGAGCGACACAGGTACCGGGAGTGGTGCACCTCGGGACAGAACTACTGTCCAGAGGTGCACCACTCTATGCAGACTGGACTCCACATCCAAGGATCGTGAGTCCGCTGTGGGTGCGTTACGGCGGAGCCGCGTTAAATCTGTTCGCATAAAGAAAAAATGCTCAATGACAGCTGTTCTCTTTAATGCACGATTTAAACACACTGTTAGGCGGGGACGCACTCGTACACGATTGACCTCCGGGTCCTCTGTACGCGTTCCCACCCCTGGCTCTGTTACCCCCAACTCTGGCCAGAGTGAAGGAGCAACGCCACACACTCACGGCCCCTACACACGGCGGCATGCGTTGTCGCTTGGCGGTGGGCGTGTCTTGAGCTTGGGGAGTCAACGCGAGCAACCCGACCAACAACCAACCACATGAATGTCCCGCCCCGGACATACAAAGCTCCATGCTGGCTAAATATACTGTCTATGCTTGCTAGCTGTCCATTCAAACGAAGTACACTGGATATAAACTCCCCAAACAAGCGAAAACCTACCAGTTTCCCCCACTGTCTTTGCCACCTCCCCCCATGCCTGGCTCCTCCGGTTTGTATCCCTGTATGTAAAGAGGGACTGGTCATAGAGTACCGGGTGATTCCCTACCGCCACGATAATTTTCTCCTCCTTTTGTTGACATATGGGAAATAACTGCGGTCCGGCTCTCCCAACATACACCCGGTTTGATTGGCTAGTGCTTGTACTGTCAGATTTACATACGAGGGATTTGATTGGCTGTAGAACATTGCTCTACTTTTGCAGCGAGCACCGCGAGAGAAGCTACGCTTTGCTCCCACAATGCAGTTCGGCGAATCGTGACGTCACCCCATTCGAAGTGAATGGGCAGAAGCGTTGAAGCGGAAACGCACGCCGCCGTGTGTAGGGGCCGTCACTCTGATGTTTCCGCCCTAGCCCGCAACGTACGGGCTAGCGGAGATATATCAGCTGTTGTGCGGGCAGCCATGGCAGCCCCCACCACGCAGGGACAGATTGTCTCAGGCGGAGGGGGCAATCCTTCACCCACGCCCAGAGCGCGGGGCACTATGTGCCTGACCCGTGAGTGGTACAATCTGAATACAGTGGGACTCCCTCAGAAGGTGATAAACACTATTCAGAGTGCGAGAGCTTCCTCCACCAGGTCTCTTTACGACTGTAAGTGGAGGGTGTTTGAGGAGTGGTGCCTTCAAGAAGGACACATCTCTTTTCAATGTCCTGTCGGGGTGATTTTATCATTTCTACAGGACTTGATCGATAAACACAGAGCTTTCTCCACGATCAAGGTGTACCTGGCTGCTATTGCTGCATGCCATGTGGGCTTTGAGGGTAAGACGGCTAGCCAACATCCTTTGGTCTGCTGTTTTATGAAAGGGGCTCGCAGGCTCCTCCCTGTCTCCAGGTCGCTGGTGCCCTTATGGGACCTGGCAGTGGTTTTAAATGGGCTCAGAATGACCCCATTTGAACCCCTGGAAGGAGCTGACATGAAACATCTGTCACTCAAGACAGTGCTGTTACTGGCCCTGGCATCCGCCAAGCGGGTCAGCGATATTCATGCGCTGTCTGTACATCCCTCATGCACTCAGTTCGCCCCAGGGCAAACGAGAGTGTTGTTGAAACCCAACCCTGCCTTTACACCAAAGGTGCTTGGTTCGTGTACCCCAATTGACATTGAGGCATTTCCTCCGCCGCTGGTTTCCTCCGGGGAGCAGCAGCAGGATCTGTTGTGTCCAGTCCGGGCTTTACACACATATATGGACAGATCAAAGGAGCTTCGTCTTAATGACCAACTCTTCGTGTCCTGGGCTAACCCTCACAAGGGCAAGCCTGTTACTAAGCAACGGCTCTCCCACTGGATTGTGGAGGCAATTGCTTTGGCCTATACGAGTCAGAATTTGCAAGCACCTTCGGGCCTGCGGGCTCACTCGACTCGGGGCCTGGCTACATCCTGGGCATTGTTCAAGGGTGTTTCCATCCAAGACATCTGTGCAGCGGCGAGCTGGTCCTCGCCGCTCACTTTTGTCCGCTTTTACAGGCTAGACATCTCTGCTCCTAGCGTGGCCCGAGCACCTTGTTGAGTCGGGACTCTACCTGTTAAATTCTGGTTGATCGGTGATCTTCGAGATAAGCTCGTCTGGCAATACGGGAGCTACAATATCCCATAGTGAGACATCGAACGGAGTGTTATGAATGAGAACTATAGGTTACTTACGTAACCCCAGTCCTCAGAGTAACATGAAGTGAGATGTCTCACCAGACGGCCCTCCTTGCTATGGTGAAGCGAGAAGAGGTGCTTATTTTGAATGACACATGCGTTGTGGCGCAAGCTACTTATAGGGGGGGATTTCCCCTGACGCTGACGTCAAGATCACCAGCCAATCAGGTTTGGCGTAATGAGATTGATGCTTCTGTTTGCTCCGCGATGAGGTGCATCCCATAGTGAGACATCTCACTTCATGTTACTCTTAGGACTGGGGTTACGTAAGTGACCTATAGTTTTCAGGGCCTGCGGAAATACACCTGATTGAAGAGACTTGTTTACTATGTGTAGTATATCTGAGGCCAAGCAATGAAAAACAGTTTTGAAAAATCCTGTCGGGATGATGTCGAGGCTACAGGAGGAGGATTTCAGATGTTGGATAATGTCTTCCAGGTCTTAAGCATTTATCAGACGGAATTGTGACATGATGTCTGAATTGACTTTAGGTGGACACAGGGACAAAACATTTGCTGTATCTGATACAGAGGCACTGACTGCCTGTCGAATTTGCATGATTTTGTCAGTGAAGAAGGAGGCAAAATCATTGCAGTGGTGGATAGAAATTCTGAGGCTATCGACACTGGGGGGTTTGTTAGTCTGTTGACGGTAGCAAACAAGGCACGTGCGTTGTTTTTATTTTTGGTAATGGTGTCAGAGAAGAACAACTGTCGTGCCTTTTTTATTTCCTGATTATAGAAACAGAGTTTCTCTTTATATATTTCCAAGTGAACCTGGAGATTTGTTTTTCTCCACCTGCGTTCAGCTTTTCTGCACTCAGTTTTTGTTGTTCCACAGTCATGGCTTTTCTCCATGGAGATATTTTCTTGCCAGATACTTCCTTTATTTTAATGGGAGCGATGGTATCCATGACATTTGTTACTTTAGAATTAAAATGATCAACTAGCTCATTTACTGAGAAGTTAGCATGGGCAATTGAGGGAGTAAAAATCTGAGTAAACATTTCCTCTGCATTTTCAGTTAAGTGACGTCTAGTGGTTACCTCTTTCTTAACAGTTGTATGGACCGTAATAGACCTCTCAAAGAAAACACAGGAATGGTCGGAGAGCGCAACATCAGTCACCACAAGCTTAGAGATGTTCAGACCCTTTGATACAATTAAGTCCAGCGTGTGCCCCTTATTGTGCGTCGGACCCTTGACATGCTGAGTCAGACCAAAATTGTCGATAACACAAAACAGTTCTTTAGCCCCTCTGTCCTTAGGGTTGTCAACATGGATATTCAAATCGCCAAAAATGATTAAACGGTCAAAGTCAATACACACTATAGACAACAACCCGGTAAAATCATCAAAAAAGCTTGCACAGTATTTGGGTGGTCTGTAGATGTTTAGGAAAAGAGCTCGAAAGGAGCATTTCAACTGAAGGGCCACATATTCAAAAGAAGCAAAGTTTCCATACATAGTCTGCTTGCATTGAAATAAGTCATTAAACAAAATAGCTACTCCATCCCCTTTCTTATGTAGTCTTGCCTGACTCATAGAATTAAAGTTGGACAGTATAAAGTTGACTTTTGTGTGTTCTGGTTTTATGTTTCAGTATTTGTAAGCAACTGTGACTGAAAGAACATTGCTTTTAATTTACTTTGTTATGGTTATACTTTTTTTTAAGAAGGTACGAGTAAAATAAGATTTTCTTCTCCCTGCTCCTTTCCACCATGCGCTATAATTATTATTATTTTTAAACAGTATAAGAGTACATGTTTTGCTTTAAAATAACTGCAATGTGTGGAATAAACAAATAAATAAAGCACAAGTCCACTTAAAATGAAGAGGTTAACAAGGTCCACAGCCCTTTAGGCAAAAACACAGGAGTGGAAATGCATTCATTATCATGCACCAGAGGTTGGTTGTTGTTACATCATACCTCGGGCAGGCTGAGGGAGCAGGTCAGCTGCACAGCTGCTCCAGCCTGGCCCAGTCTAAAGACCTGCCAGAGAGAACCATGTGTTGATAGATGTGGAGAGACATATTTTCAGCATTCAGTCAAGTGTGGCGCCGTGTAACGTCTATTTGTCCATCTTCTGAGAGCAGGGCACCCCGGGTCGAAGTTTTCTCATGAGTATTTTGGAGTAGTACCTCTCTGTCGGCTGAGGAAAGGATTAGAAGGAGCGGCTATAAGGAAGATAATCCCTGTCGGCTGAGGCCCCATGTTCAAATTCTTGACAACTAGAACAATGTAATATATCACATGATGGTGAAATATTTCATGATTTGTACTGGACAAATCACAATTACACACATGTTCATGGTGGATTATAGCACTAATTATTTTTCTACAAACACATGACAGCCTGCATACTTTTTGCTGAGTCACATGAGAGTCTTTATTGTGTTATATCCTCCCTCCGCTAACACTTCCTTACTAACTTTCTGCTTTCTCTCAGCCGGACTCATGAGAATTGAGTTGCCTGTGGTGCCTTGTTGTTGTAAATTAGAGCTAACTGGTGGGAAGTGACTACTGCTCGCACACAACATCCCTGGAAGTTTCTAGCAGGATTTGAGAGACTGGAAGACAGACCTACAACCAACAGGAGCTCACATTCTCCAGAACATTTCTCTGCTGAAGGTGAACATGTCTTTTATACTTACACGACGACAGGTATTCATTAGGTTAATAGCTACTCTGCAATGCTTTCACTTCTAACCTTTGCTATGAGCTAGTGTGTCAGAGAGACTAACAGCATGCCGTAGAAGTGTTAATGTACATTTAGTCATGAGCATATGCATTATGGTATTGGTATCTTTATACTGACTTGTAACTTGCCACATAAAAATGTGTTTTATGCTGCAACAAAGATAGCATTGAATCTGAAAAGAGGCATTTTGAATGTAATATTCAGTTATTCAGTCGAGTGGTTAGGAACAAAGTACCTGTACGAATGTCATTTTATGGAAGAGCAGCAGAGAGCACTGAAGTGTTTTATTTGTGATTTTATGACAGAGTCCATTTGTACTGGCTGCACTATTTTATTGTTCCTCTTAAGAAAATGTAGTTGCTGGTGTCTAGTATTTTCTCTTTTTAATGTAAAGGCGTGATCGGGTTTACCATCACACACACACACACACACACACACACACACACACACACACACACACACACACACACACACACACACACACACACACACACACACACACACACACACACACACACACACACACACACACACACACACACACACACTCATGTTCAGTGTGTCGTTTATTGCCCAACCCTAAATGACAGTAGTGTCACAACAGGACATTACACATTGCATCATCAAGAAGATGGTATTTCCTGCCGGGGGGGGGGGGGGGGGAAGCATTGTGTCTTCTTAAAGCTGAATGAGGTTTAGGGAATCCGCCTGACTAGCATGCGACAATTCCACACTCATAAAACCATCAGTTCTACAATTTGAACTTTAAGGCAGGGCCTCAGGGCGGATCTTATAGGGAATTATAGACCACATAAAACATCTACTGTTTGTCATTATATATAAATACATATATATTTGTATAACTTTTGATTAAAGAGGCAAAATGCTTAGCTTGCTGAAACTGAAAGTTAGATTATATCAATATCAGTTTTTGTTTTTGTTTAAATGTATGCGGCACTTTAATCACGCCTGACCTCACAGCTGGTGGTCAGGTTAATATCAGTTAGCAAACGAATACATTTCACCAGTATAAACGATATACATATACAGTATAGTATATGTGTAGATGCATAAATCATCAAGTTGGAAGTGTTCACAAATTGCACTGCATTCCAATTAGCAACTTTTCATTGC
The DNA here is from genome assembly GCF_902827115.2 of Pseudochaenichthys georgianus. NCBI lineage: Eukaryota > Metazoa > Chordata > Actinopteri > Perciformes > Channichthyidae > Pseudochaenichthys > Pseudochaenichthys georgianus. The sequence continues at coordinate 10,534,353 of NC_047524.1, read as the reverse complement.
GGACGATACAACAGGCAATGTTATGGCTTAAAACAGCAGCAAATCATTCTCCTGGGTCACTGTTTGTGATCGGCGTTGACAGATAAAGTAATGCTCATTACTAAAGTTATGCATGATCTCCGCTGATCTGCTATTAGCGGGTGACTAATGTGACGGCGTTGGTCTTCGACACCCCGTGAGTGGGCGGCCTGCTGACCCCCGCAGGCAGACAGGACTGGTGGTTATTGCTTGTGGTTGCCAGTGTGACGGCCCCAAGGCCTCAGATCAAATTCCTTGGTCGGCCACTCCCTCCAATCAGGAGAGATTGCTGACACCTGATTTAGGTTGACTGCGCAGCTACAAGTATGGGTGCCTGAGCAGTCAGTCTCTCTCTCCTCTTGGGTTGCTTGGCACTACTGGATCTTGGTTTGTTTGTCTTTGCTTTATCTACTGATGCATATTCACACACATGGCTGATTAACTGACTTCATAGTTAACTTAGTTTCTTTAAATAAATGTACTTTAATTGGATATGAATCATGTGTGTTCTCCTTCTTTTGTCCGTCCTTGAGCCAGGGCGGGACACCAGTTTATCATGCTTTGTATAGGCTTAATCCTGACAACCTACCAGATGACCAACCGGGCATGTTTCATTCTGATAATCTGCTCTCTTCACTGAAGAGTCACGGCCTCACACAGCATCACACTCGGATGCTATTGTAGTGACTGAGTGTTTTTACTGAACACATATTTCAAAGCTCAGTTATAGCTGTATGAGTTTTGCTCTGCAAGTCATGCTGTTGTCCACTTTGATCTCCCACTCTTATTTCCCTCTCTACCTCCCAGACTAGGATGGCAGATAGCGGGTCGTGTTTGTGGAGCATCATCTGGCTGGTGGTTCTGCTCTTCATCGGCTGGCCCCTCAGCATCTTCCTCGGGGGTCTCTACGGTCTCTTCTGCCCCCTCACCACCTGCCTCGGCCTGGACAGACTCTCTGATCTGCTCCTGGAGGGGGCCAACCTGGGCCGCACCTGTGCCAATAACATGAGGCACAGCAAGCCTATGTGTTAAAATCCACCCAGAACCAGAGATGGGGGGGGGGGGGGGAGATTGGTGCTTTTCGACTGAAAAACATCCTTTGCTTTAAGGGGAATCATACCTTTATTTGTGCCACAGAGGGGTTAATATCTGTTTCATCAGATATTGTCATCAGATGATTGGCACTCAATACAGCAAGGAACTGTTTAGCAAGTTATGTAACAAAGTTCCAGAAGGTTTGCAAAATAGATTCCCCGTGATCTGTTAACATGTAATTAACCACGGATTTGAAATTTGTATGGGTATGTCTGGAAGAAAATAGGCTTTGTGTTCATGGTCTGTGTTTGCTGTTTAATTCATGATGACACTGCATGCAGAAGATAAGAATGAAAATGGCATTTTAACAATGGAAATGCTTAGACTTGTAAATGACTGTATGGAAACTTTTAATGCGATTAAATAGCTTTGAAGTTGCCCTCTGTATTTGTCGACTGACTTATTGCACAAAGTATTTGGTTGAAAATCCATGTTGGAGAATTTGAAGGTAAATGGAGATGCAGAAAAAGCAGGAGATATAAACAGATGGATTTATAGTTTCCTTTGATATTTCTGTTTACCTGCTTTTATCCTTAGGTCATAGGAGATAGAAAAAAAGTAAATAACATGACTTTGCAGAAAGTGTAAGACTTTCTCTAGAAAAACTTTGAGGTGGCGACTGCATTGGGGCGACCCATTGTTTTAAGGGTTGTCAAATATACTTCAATCATTGTTTGAAAACAGGAGTGTATATTTAGGCTCCCTATTGCAACTGGATAAGGGCTCAATAAGTAAGATTGTTATTAAAGTTACAAGGTTTAGGTCTCTTTCTTCCACTATGGCCTTTGAAAACAAACTTAAGTAAAGATGGAAAAGGTTTGACCAAATGTTGTGAAGTATGATCCAAGTGTTTGATGGCTGCACTGAAGTTTTGACATTGTGGGTTCATGCCTCAGTAAGTTATTACATTCTGAAAGCCAACACCCAGAGGAAAGGGTGAAAAGTTCTCAGAAGAACTTTGGAAAGTGAGGAGCACTGAGTATAATTATATGAGCCCAGAGCTGAAAGCTGGCTTCTCTTAGCACACTGAAAGTTGACATTTCGTTTTTCACAGGACAGTAACATAAAACTTAAGTACATTATTCTACTCTGTGCTCATGAGAGGCTTTTTATCGCCTGCTTCATTCTGTAAATAATCCACAAATGATGTCTTATATCTGCACATTTCTCTTTAATCGATTAGATTCTCTATGTATATTAAATTAACAAAAACATTTCACTGCAAACTTAATAGCAGTTCAGTGCAGCAGCTCATTTTCCTGCTTTGATCGTTGTATAATACACGTTGGAAGCTGGTGAGACAAAGATGAAACACCGTCCAAAAATAATAGTGCAACAGCCAATGGGCACATTAATGTACAACTCAACTATTGGGGGTGGAATCCTTTAAGCGATGCTAAAGGCTAAAGCAAATGTAGCTTCATAACACAATCCCTGGGGGCTGCATATCTTACAAAAAGAATGTTCAAATGACATGTCGAAATGTTCAGCATATGCACGACGAGAGAGCAAAATCCTATTTAGCTGAACGTATTCTCGGCTAAGTGTTTAAACTCACTGACTCTCCTATCAGTTTGGACTGACAGGGTACTTAGGGATACCTTTAAAAAGCACCCAAAAATACTCTTGCTGAGCAGCCTTCCTACAAATCTGGGTATCTGTCTATTTTGTAGCTTATTTAAAATGTATTCATGACTATTTCATTTTTAATCCAAATCGCTTTTTAACCTCATTTTCTACCCCTCACTTTTGCGGATGCACAGACTGACAAAACCTCACTTATTCAGATGCATTCGTTGAAAAAATGCAATATTTATGTGAGTGTCATGGGAGACCTAGATTTATTTTTCTGCCCGGTTCTGCTCCCAAACATCCTGGGGAAAGAAGTCACTAGCCAAATAAAAAAAGCGTCCGATTTTAGTTTCTCGGTTGGCAGAGGACACAGTAGGCGAGAGAGAGAGAGAGAGAGAGAGAGAGAGAGAGAGAGAGAGAGAGAGAGAGAGAGAGAGAGAATAGGCCTTCTCATTCAATTAACCACATACTGCTCTGTAATTTCAGCCTCACATTCACACACACATGCACACACAAACACACAACATACACTATGAAATGGCTGGGAGGAAATGTCATTCTGGAAGTGGGGTATTTCTTCAGTCCACAGGAGGACTCTCTCGTTTCCTAATGAGACATTTGAGAGTTTTAATAAATAAATAATATTTTCAGCTTAATGTATTCAGCAAAGAAACGTATAAATACCATTCTGGTTCCCGGTTTTTTAAGGTTTTCTGTTTTGTTTCATTACGAATTGAATATATTCTTTGTTTTGCACTGCTATTGAAGAAACAAAAGTGATTCGAAGACATCACCCTGAGTATGTTTGAAGGCCATTCATTAATAATGTAGACCCAATGGGGTTTATTTGCCTTCTCCAATCCAATCCAACTTCATTTATAAAGCACTCCAAAACCTCCAGACCAAAGAGTTGTACAGAGAAATACAAAATCACACAGCCAAGCTCACAAACAAAAACTAATAAAGATAAGAACACAAAATAAACAATAATAAAAACAACAGCCACATAATAAAAGCAATAAAAGCAACCATCTACAAAGTACAGAACGCTAAGGAGAAGAGGTGGGAGCCTTTCTAATATGGAGGGGTTTTAGGGGCCGATTGGGGGCCGCAGCAGCTAAAGCACGGCCCCCTTTGAGCTTTAGCTTTGTTCTTGGTACACTCAGGAGCAGGCGATCAGCTGACCGAATGTGAGTGGTCATGTAGGGGTTTCTAGCTTAGATTCATTTATATTTGAAATATTCAAATATTGAAAGCGTTGCATTCTATTTAATGAATTCTATCCTGTTGCAAGATAATGAACATTGACCTGAAACTCACCTTTCTAAACTCATAACTTGTTTTCAGTGTAATCCTAATACATGTTTCCTATAAGCCTTTTATGTAACAGATGTTCAAAAGTATAAAACATGGAAACTGTGCATTTTAGGAAAGTGAGACTTACTGTCCAAAGTATCAATGTTAAAGTATAAATGCAGCCACACTGACAGCAATCCAAGCCCTGGGCTCCTTTGAGGTACCCTGCAGAAGACTCTAACTTAAGCCAACAGCCTGTCACTCAGCATTCAGTGCACGGGCCAGAGAGGGAGAGCACACCCAGTTTTCACTGAGCAATATGTTTCATGTCTTCCTTCTGCTGTGTCCTTTAAATGGCCCCTGAACACTAACTGTGCCATGTTGGAATGAAGAAAGTGCTTTCAGACCATTTGTATTGAGCGAGTTTTTGATGAACGGCTCAAATGCTACGATCCAGCGTGGGGACATTCCCATATATGTGCACATTATTGATTTAGATAGTAAACCTGGCCTGCATCAGCCACATGACTTCCCCTCAGGTTCTCTGTAGGGCTTGTACTCTGTTTATGATGTGAAATTCCCATAGAAAATCAATAGGTTTTTTGTTCTGGACTGTTTTGTCATTATTATCTCAATGCTGCTGCTGAGCAATGAGGCTGATCTCCTGAGGGCTCGTGAGTAGGAGGAGAAGGATCGAGCCACAATGATTAATTCTCAGTAGCAGCAGCAGCTAAAGTGAAAGTCACACTACAGGACTGTTTGAGTAGCCTCCAAGTGTCTCTCTGTCTAATCCTGGCTCTGGCATAAACCTTTCACACCCGTGGCTGCTCCGACAACAAGCTCAACAAATATGTTCCATTCAAACATCCTAAGCCATTGCCCTGGAAGTGATATTACCTGAACACACTGGAAAGGAAAAGTGGCAAACACCAACATTTAAATATTGTACCACAAGGGCAACCTCACATTGTTTTCCCCTCATTATCTTCAAAGCTCTGTTCTCCACAGCGGACTTAACTAAGCTCTAGTTATAAAATGTTAGCATTATTTGAATATTGGGGCAAAAGGATGCTTAAAGCACACCGCAGCCTACCATTCATGACATAAGAGCCAAACAAAGAGTCACACAGTGAAGGGTCATGGCTCGGGGTCGGGTGACAGCAGCATATGATTCATGGCTTGCTGTGCCCTTTTGTCTTGTCCTCCTTGTGGTGGGACCATCCACTGCTCTTAGCCAATGTGATTTCACAGCCTTCAGAGCTCGCTCCCTGTCTGTTTAAGTAAACCGGCAATGTCATTTCCTATGTCTTGTTCTTTCCTCAGTGCAGAAATAAGGAGAGAATATGGCATGTGTCACAACAAGAGATGTTCCTTTTTCTTTATTATTTTGATGTTGGGAACAACAAATGGTTTCAACATTGCTTTTGATGTATCTGCACAAATACAAATATTGCCTTGACTTGTATTATATTACATGTTACTTCAAGTTAGTCGCTTTTATCCAAAGCGACTTACATACTCAATACTTTGGACAATCCCCACAGGAGCAATTTGGGGTGAAGTGTCTTGCCCAGGGACACAACATGCTGACTACAGTGGGGTTTGAACCTGTGCTCCCCTGATCCGAACACCAATGCACTAGCCCACTGCGCCACACGCCTCCTTTATATAAAAAGGTAATTACCGAGGATTGGTTGGTGTTTGAGGAACCAGTATGTGTTCAGACAGAGGGAGTTAAATATGCCAAGGAGAATATTCAATTCCTTTTCAATGCAATGTGATACCCTTTGGTTTCACTCTAAGGTATTTCTCCATACTGTTGAGAGGTACATCTAATTGTTTGATAGTCTGGTTTGCATTAGGATTTTTCTATAACGAATGAAAAAGGGAAAAATGCAAATGGTAAAAAACCAAAAGACCATGACTAAGTCATGGATTTTAATCATTTCAAAATGTTCCATATATGGACACAGCGGGTTGCATGGCAACTACATCAATAACATCCAAGCAGCTCATTAGAAATATGGAAACTCATTGATTTTATGCTAAATAAATCTATGAATGTATCAGCAAAAACATATTTTCATTGCCATATGTCGAGTTCAGCAGTACGCTTTAGTTTATGAATATATTTGCATGAAATGTAATTAAAATGTTTCGAATGCGGGACACACTTAACTAAGCTGAACTATAATGAGAATGTTTGGTCTTCAGCCGTGGCTTCCCCCTCTTTGTTCAGGCAAATCTAAAATGTGGGATTTGGAGCAGCTAATAGAGTCAAACAGCTGCTGACACCAGCTGTGTGGCACAAGTGGTGTTTCCATGTGGTTCTGTAGGGCTACATGTGGACTCTTAGCAGACCTTTCCAGAAACATCCTCACAAATGTATAATTAATTTCACAATTCATCAGTATCTTGTTTTTGATATTCATATACAAAAGAAGTGTCTCTGTTTTTTTGTTTTAAATTGGTTGATTCTGCTTATCATGGCCTATAGGTTCAGATTCCCTTTGTCAAAACCCTGTTCTCCAATGGATATTACTCTGGCACAAGACATCATTGTAGCTGACATTGACTTGAGTATAGGCATTCCTGAGCAGACATGTTTCCTCAGTAATAGTACTGTGATGTATGGGTAAGGAAAAGATCAAAAGGATGCCTGTCATCGTCTGTCTGTCCTCACTGCTGTCCATCATGGGAGGCGGCCACAGATGTCCGCGCTGGAGTTCCTTCTCCTGTCATGCCCTTCATGGAGCGGCTGTCGTCAATGGGGCAACGGGCTACCATATATGGACACTGGTCAGGGTATAAAGTGGTGCGACGTGACCATCAGGCACCCCTGGTTTACACACTCAAGATCCTTCCCTTGGTGCTGAACTGGTGAGTACACGCCTAACCCGGGGACTGAAAAGGGCCAACCATTGGATTTATTATTGAAGATCGATGCAGGATTTGAACAAGAACAGCAACAATGTCCACCTTTTCATAACCACACCTAACTGAAACGGATCGTACTGCAGCACCGGCTTATTCCTCTTTATTTGCTTTTTGGTGGATACAGTTGTTGTGAAATACTGAAAAATAACTTTCACTATATTCACTATAGTACAACATGCCCTCCTATAGCAAGGCAAGACAAGTTTATTTATATAGCACCTTTCAGCACAAGGCAATTCAAGGTGCTTTACAAAAATGAAAGACATTCAGACAAAGGCATTTAAAAGCAGTAAAAGATAATAAAAGAAACATTAAAAGAAAAACAAAAAATGAAAGACATTAAGAAAATGGCATTTAAAATCAGTCACACTAGTACACACTATCCACATCCCGGCAAGTATCACATCCAGACCAACAGGGCATTGTATGTCTGGACCTAACAGTGGCTCTGTGTTGCAGAGCTGACACCATGTGTGATGAAGACGAGACCACCGCCCTGGTGTGTGATAACGGCTCTGGCCTCGTGAAGGCTGGGTTCGCCGGTGATGACGCACCTCGGGCCGTCTTCCCTTCCATCGTTGGTCGCCCCCGACACCAGGTAAACTAAACTATTCATAAACACCATGCAACTGAAAGAGTAGTATAACTGTAAGTTGGTATCTTCACATACACACAACATATGGCTTTGGTTCAGGGCCAGATCCACTCTGCGTAATTTCACACCGGAATTATAATCTAGATTTCAACTGAGAAAAACAGACCATCCATCTTTCTAAAAACATGGTTGAACTGTGCTTTAAGTGCTCTGTGGCGATTAAAGTTCTCTAACATGTAAATCATGTATTTGATCAGGGTGTCATGGTCGGTATGGGCCAGAAGGACTCATATGTAGGCGACGAGGCCCAGAGCAAAAGAGGCATCCTGACCCTGAAGTATCCCATCGAGCACGGCATCATCACCAACTGGGACGACATGGAGAAGATCTGGCACCACACCTTCTACAACGAGCTGCGTGTGGCCCCCGAGGAGCACCCCACCCTGCTGACAGAGGCCCCCCTCAACCCAAAGGCCAACAGAGAGAAGATGACCCAGATTATGTTCGAGACTTTCAATGTCCCCGCAATGTACGTGGCTATCCAGGCCGTGCTGTCCCTGTACGCATCTGGACGTACCACAGGTAGGACAGATTTCTCAGGTGTGCACATGTTTGTGTTCAGTGAGTTCATGCATTAAACGCATCCATCAGGTATTGTCCTGGACTCCGGTGACGGTGTGACCCATAACGTGCCGATCTATGAGGGTTACGCTCTTCCTCACGCCATCATGCGTTTGGATTTGGCGGGTCGTGACCTCACAGATTACCTCATGAAGATCCTGACTGAGCGTGGATACTCCTTTGTCACAACCGGTGAGCACAGATGACTTATTCACATATAATAAACTGTATTTCCAAATCATGGTCACTCTAAAAGGGCTTGATACCACACAGGCACAAAAGGAATACGTCAGTTTGAGTGTCCATCATCCATACAGATGTTTAAAAACAAAGCAAACAATGTGCTTTGTTTCTGATAAATATATTTGTTGGATGTCATTTCAAATCAAACAAGGAGAACATAGATTCCACGAGCATGTTATTATCTTTGATGACTGACAATAACCAGCCTGATCCCCTCCAGCTGAGCGTGAGATTGTGCGGGACATCAAGGAAAAGTTGTGCTACGTGGCTCTGGACTTTGAGAATGAGATGGCCACCGCCGCCTCCTCCTCCTCCCTGGAGAAGTGCTACGAGTTGCCTGACGGTCAGGTCATCACCATCGGCAACGAGCGTTTCCGCTGCCCCGAGACCCTCTTCCAGCCCTCATTCATTGGTGCGTAGAGACAAATGCAGAAACGGAGGATTTCCTTAAGGTTGACACTGTCTTGTAGTTTCAAAGTGATATGACTTTACTATAGGTATATCATTATTAACTGTTCAATTTTAATGGCACGAATAACATTTAACTGTAAATGTTATCCGTGTGATCTTATCACTACAAACTCAATTCAAGATAAATGAAATGCTTTAAAACAAGCTGAAGTAAACTCGGCTTCTGAAAAGCTTGAAATGGTTTCAGGCGAACATAAATATCTTACTATAAGAATAAACACTGGATGAATTCATGTCTTCCCTAAAAGAGAAATGCGTATTGCTCAGTAAATATAAGTGGTTGGCTGCCTACTTATATCCTCCAACTGGTGGTCACAGTTCATCCACGCTGGGCTTCTCCACTTCATGCTCGATAAATAGACACGAGTTGTGTGAAGCAGGGGCTTATTGTTCACATTTGCACCACAGTGCACGCAGCTGTTAGCGGAGCTGTCCGTTTCAGACAGCTGACGGCGGTGTCAGATGTGTTCTTTGCAGCAGGGGGGGGGAACCCAATAACTTGTATGTTGTGTTCAGGCATGGAATCTGCTGGCATTCATGAAACCACTTACAACAGCATCATGAAGTGTGACATCGACATCCGGAAGGACCTGTACGCCAACAACGTAATGTCCGGAGGCACCACCATGTACCCTGGTATCGCTGACCGCATGCAGAAGGAGATCACTGCTCTGGCCCCCAGCACCATGAAGATTAAGGTAACTTTAAATGTTGTGAACCACACACCTCTCCATAAGCAGAGTCCAAGATGAACACGTGTTTGTGTTTAGATCATCGCCCCCCCTGAGAGGAAGTACTCCGTGTGGATCGGAGGCTCCATCCTCGCCTCTCTCTCCACCTTCCAGCAGATGTGGATCAGCAAACAGGAGTATGATGAAGCAGGACCCTCCATCGTCCACAGGAAGTGCTTCTAAGTGCCGGACTGCCCCCTTCCTCATCATCACCCCAAGTTGAAGAAATGCGTGTTTTGTCGTCAAATTATTTGTTTACACTGTATATGTGGATATGTACAGCTTTATAAATAAATAAGAACCTGAAGTTGTTTTTTATGTATTATCTGAACCATAAGTGGGTGTGTTCAGGATTTGGTTTAGGATCTATGAAAATCTCTCTCACTGTCTCTCGAAAGCAGCGAGGCTCTGTCCTTCTGCCACGTGATGGATGAGTAAAGGTTATTAAAGATTTGAATTAGAAAAGATTACAGTGAGCGGAGAGGATAAGCCACCTCATGAGAAATGAAACACACAAAGTTCCATGGAGTGAAAACCCCAGGGTCACATGATCGGTAAATCCCCGGTTTGCCAGGTTAGGCAAAACTCATACTGTCTAACAGTGGATACACTAAAATGATGCTAACAGTAAGGTATCAGGTACCAAACAAATACTGCTGATAATAATCGCTGCATCACTTGGTTATATGGTCATATACACTTATTATTATTATTATTATTATTAGTAATAATAATAATAATAATAATAATAACAATAATAATAATATTAATAATAATAATAATTATAATGATAAGATGATGTATACGCTTAAAACGAAGCACCCTTTTACTGTGTCTTGGCAACATGCAGTGTTAATCCATAATGAATTTATAATAATAATAATAATAATAATACATTTTATTTCAAAGCGCTTTTCCAGGTGCTCAAAGACGCTTTACAGTGGTTTGATAAAACATAATTATGAAGCCATAGGTGTTAGTTTAAAGAGGCAATCGCATTGATATCTGACATGAATAGTGTACAACCACACGAGATCTAATATTAGTGCACACACAATGCTGCGTTCTAAATTGATCAAATCTCAGCGCTGTATACAGGGCGGGGCCACATATTTTGCTTCTATTTTTAAACCTGCACACAGAGACAGAGACAGCGAGAGACAGCGCGAGCGCGAGAGAGAGAGAGAGAGAGAGAGAGAGAGAGAGAGAGAGAGAGAGAGAGAGAGAGAGAGAGAGAGAGAGAGAGAGAGAGAGAGAGAGAGAGGAAGGCAGGCTGCCTTGTAAAGCGATTAGTAACTTTCACTGTCACTGTATCCAGAGCACCATCTTTGCCCGATGTGAAAACAACAGCTCCACCAGCAGGGCCAGCAGCCTGTGACACGAGGAGGGAAGCCTCTGTGCACGCGAGGCTGTCCGCTCAAGACAGCGCGATTGGGTTCATTTATAAAGCCATACTAAGCAGCCCAAAGGTGTTGGATATGTTGTTGTAACAAATATTTGGTTATAATGATTACACTCACAACATGAACTCGTTTTAAAACACACACACACACACACACACACACACACACACACACACACACACACACACACACACACACACACACACACACACACACACACACACACACACACACACACACACACACACACACACACACACACACACACACACACACACACACACACACACACACACACACACGTCACCCTAAGCGTTGTGCCCACAATAAGGTGCATCTGTTTAAGAACAATTTATATTGTTATCAGCTTGTTCTGTAACCCAATCCGTAACAAGCTCAGGTGGAGCTACCCAAGCTAAAATGTATTAACTTAAGGCATACAGGGTACCACTCTGGACACGATCGTCCATCGAAGTTTCCACTGAATTGCGCAAGCTATACACAAAACTGAAGTATTGGATATTAGAAGCCCTGGTGCTCCTGGCTGCGCTCCTCCGACCTGTCTGCGCGTACGTGACGCATGGGAGGGGGGAGACTACTTAAAGGCGGATTAATGCTGGCAAGACATTACATCCAACCTCCCTCCATACAGACGCCGCGCGCAGCCCATCAACTTGGTCTGAAGATCGAAAATAGGAGGGCTTATAGTAATCAGCCCTTCAGACTTCCATGACAAGGAAAAGTGTGGCAACGTCGTGGGAGCGCTCGGTCCACACAGCAGGACGCTCACTGGAGCTGCGCGCTCAGCACATAACCAACCAGATAGCGCGCAGAGAGACGGAGGGAAGAGAGGACGGCAGCAGCATCCTCATACGGATGCATTTTTTTTGCTAAAATCGGACGCTTTGGAGACTGAAAACAAAGAGAGTCAGAGAGACAGGAAGGGAAATAACGCGCTTTTTTGGAGGGATTTGAATAGAGTGCCGCTGTGCTCTAGTCTTCTCCGGATGCTCAGAAATGGGGGAATGGACTATACTAGAGAGGCTCCTGGAGGCTGCTGTCCAGCAGCACTCGACTATGATAGGAAGGTAAGATCAACGAAAAACAAGGACGAAGAATTGCAGCAGCCTCCAGGATCCGCTTTAGCATGGTTCCCATTCCCTCCTTTCTGTCTTGTGCCTCGAGGATCTTCTGTAGTGCCCAGTCCTTCGTGTCTGTGTTGTGGATTTTTTCTGTCGTGTCTCACAGATCTCCAATTTTTCCTGCTTCTAAACGAGACAGCTAAGCAAACCAGTTGACAGCTGTCGTTTCAGAACCTGGGATGGTTGTTGCAAACAGCCTAAACTCAAATTCACGTGTCATTTCATGTATTCATTCATCCAATTATCCATTTCATGTGTGTTGGTGTGTTTGAGAGGTGTGTGTGGTATCATGGGTGGCAGAAAGAGATTGAAAAGAGTCAGCGATGTCTCCTCTTTCCATTAACAAAGCTCATACAGGTACAGTCAAAGCAACGCCGATTGCTTTCATGTCATTTCATTTCAGCCATTCAATCAGAAAAACGCGCACCTCACACACAGACACACCAACACACGCAACAATTACAAGAACACAGTAAAAAGCACACACATAGATCCCGAAGAGCGTCCGGTTTCAGCACTGGACAGCTCCCTAAATTCAAAACACCCGAATTGGACTGTGAGCGCTTCAGCCAAATGAACCACATTTGTATCACTAAACACACGCATATACTTACACTTATTTTTCACATTGTTTGTTTGTTTGCTTGCTTTTTAGGATCCTACTAACAGTGGTGGTCATCTTCCGGATTCTAATCGTAGCAATAGTTGGAGAGACTGTCTATGATGATGAGCAGACCATGTTTGTTTGTAACACCTTACAACCGGGCTGCAACCAGGCATGCTACGACAAGGCATTTCCCATTTCACACATTAGATATTGGGTTTTTCAAATCATCATGGTGTGCACCCCGAGTCTTTGTTTTATCACATACTCGGTGCATCAATCGGCCAAACAGAAGGAGCGCGGCTACTCAACAGTCTATCTGACGCTAGATAAGGATCAAGATTCACTGAAGCGAGATGAGAGCAAAAAGATAAAGAACACCATTGTTAATGGAGTACTTCAGAACACAGAGAACTCCACCAAAGAAACCGAGCCGGACTGTTTAGAAGTCAAAGAGATGCCTAATTCGGCAATGAGAACTACAAAGTCCAAAATGAGGCGACAAGAGGGCATCTCCAGGTTTTACATCATCCAGGTGGTGTTCAGAAACGCGCTGGAGATAGGCTTTTTGGTGGGTCAGTATTTCTTGTATGGATTCAACGTCCCGTCGGTGTACGAATGTGATCGCTACCCCTGCATAAAAGATGTCGAGTGCTACGTCTCCAGACCCACGGAGAAGACTGTGTTCCTGGTGTTCATGTTCGCGGTCAGCGGGTTCTGTGTGATATTGAACCTGGCGGAACTCAATCATTTAGGATGGAGGAAAATCAAAACGGCCGTGCGAGGTGTGCAGGCTCGGAGGAAGTCCATTTATGAAATCCGAAATAAGGACATGCCGAGGATGAGTGTGCCTAATTTCGGCCGCACTCAGTCCAGTGACTCCGCTTATGTGTAACTCATGGAAAGAAGAGAGTGAAAACATGTCAAATAAAATGATGGACATGATGGACAGCTCCGCACGCCTAATTCGTGTCATGACTTTAAGAGTGGGCAGATTTTTTTGATTTGTTGGTCTTTTGAGGAGTTCATGGCAAACGTGGGTTACACGTTTGTTATCTTATTTATTATTGCACTGATGCAACTTTTTAGTAACGTTTATACTCTGTAAGATGCTAAAAGGAGACCATGTTAACGTGTTCACATATTTACTCTTTGTGGGCTTGTTCTGCTGTACTTGAAAAGAGTTCATGCAAAAATTGCACTAAGAGGTGAACACTTGAGGGCCTGACCTTATCCAAAATGTGCTACTGACCTGACGGTGTTTTAAAGACATTTTCTTTCCACCCGTTTTTGGCATCAACCTAATTAATTGGCAACATACACAGTGGTTAAAGGACAAATCTATTATCCAGATTTATATGCTTCGATATATAAATCCTTACTGACTATGGCTCGACCTAGTTGAAATACATCAGCGTAATTCATGTTTTCTGTTGCCTGTGTTGCACCACTGACCTTAACATATGTAACCATTTCATTGCTTTATAGCTGACTTGCAAAACAGTATCTGGTGAATTTGCTGCAAATGCTAACGTCTGTGACTTCCTTAATTTATGACACACCAAAGCGCCCACTGTGTTTTTTTCTTGCTTTTGTGTAATCAAGTGCCATACTTGTATATAAACATGATATATATGTATACATATAAATATATAAATATATAATAATCATCACGAGAGCTGATTCCCTGCTTGGATTATGCTAAATGCCGCCCAATTTTTTTATTTGCTTTAAATGTGTTTGTTGTGATTTAAATGAAGAAACAAATTATAAGATGTACAGTTTTCTCTGTTTTCTTTTGCAAATGACTGGAAAAAGAAATGAAGTGCTAGTCTTTTTTTATATACAAGAAGTAAATGTTTCTCCCTAATCAAAGCTGTTAAAAACTGAAAAATAGCACAAATTGACCTTTTTATCAAAGAATGGGCAAAATAAATCTGCTCTGGTGCTACAGTTTTTCTTATTGGTTTAAATGTAACCGAAATAAACCAGAAAAAAATCTCAAACCTTTTTTTTTTCTGTGGAAAATAAAAGTGGGATTCATGTACACCAGCAATGTGTGAGGTGGAGTGCTTTGTGTCTGCTACTCTGTGTTGACTGACCTATCACACAGACATACAGTTGAACCAGAGGAAGTTTGCCTTGGTGCAGTGAAGATGTTAGCCACACCCACTCTGTACAACAAAAAAAACACTGCAGGACACACCTTGTGCAGGATCTCATCACTCTGCAATGTGTTGCAATACAGATGCTGTTTCCATAAGACGCATCGATAGGCTCGATAACAGAGTGGTCTTTTAGTCTAAATGCATCACATCCAACATGAGCTATACATTCACAGAGTCTTGCTATGAACTTATTTGATGACTCTCCCTGTACTCTGCAGGAATGATAACACATCTGATCATGACTCTGAAACAGACGGAGCTGCCCTTTCTGCAGCTCTGCTCATCCCCTTTTTCTCTAATTTGAGAAAGGATGTAAGAAAGTAGCCTGGAGTGAGGGAAAGGTTGTGTGCTCCTTGTGAAGGTCAAAAATGAAAACAAAAGATAGGGAGAGGGAAAAAAGGATAAGGTGCTCAATAATACGCCCACACAAGGGAGAGAGGGTGAAAACAAGACACGTAGAAAAAGTGAGATATACTGGGTAGGGCTGGTTCCTTTCTGATTATAAGGATGACTCTGCAAAGCCAGGAGAAATCGAAGAGCAGCGGCTCCGGCACATCCATCTCCAACTCCGCAGGGACCCGAGATTTCTCCCTAAGTCATGAAGTTGAAAAAAAGAAAAAACAAGAAGAAAGAAGAGCCGTTTGTCAACTTCACTCTGATGCAATGCAGTGCCCGCCTGCGCGTCTCTGTTTCGCCCGTTATTCCCTCCTCTGTACGTGTTTTAGGCATTCAAATACTTCTTATATGCTCTACTCTATTACATATTAGGGTTTAACGTACTTCACAACAGCACAGAATTAGCGGAAAATATAAATTCAACAAAAAAATGAATTATTTACTTACAGTACAACATTAACATCATACGTTTTTAATGCTTTAGTCAATTTGTCCTGCAGAATTTAACCTAGTTTCAAACTCCGGCACAATGGCATAATTACTGGAGTATGTTCCAATGCAATGTTGCATGCTGCCAGGCATTTAAATCATGTGTGTTGCAGGATTACACTGTACCTGTGTGTCTGCATGTTCCCCGTCATGACAGGCAGGTCACAGGCTACTCTGAGGCTGGCAGACGGTACGTACAATGTGAATCATTTGGGGTACATTTACACATCGAAGAACAATGCAAATGTGCTGTATATGGAGATCAAGGCATCTCAAGGCCCTGTGCATTTATCTACCGGCCTTAACCATCCTGACAACTCACTGCAGGAGAACACATCAAGGCTGCAGGCAAGCTATTTTAAGACTACAAGGCAAACACGGCAGGAACACCTCCAGGTTCATGTGATTGCAGGTGCTTAGGGTGGAGGAAGGGTTTGTTAAAGAAGTATTTCCTCCCTTAATTAGATTCATCGATGAAGAGACACTCTAATAATGAAAAGAGGCTTTCTCCCTGGTAATATTATAGGAGCCGAAGGCCCTTAGATCATAAGCAAACCGTTTTTAAGAGAAATGTGGGCCCCCTCATATTAACTCTGTCCACTTTCATTCAGGATTAAATATATATATTATTAAAGATCATAAGATGCAGACATGTTTTTGAATAGGGCTGTGTGTTATGCAGGTGCCATTGTTAGAAACTAAATATGATTTTATTCAACATTTAACTTACAATCCCACACAAATTGACACACTCACGTAACAAAGCTAAGGCAGGCCATAATATAACACCATTAATATTCAGTATTTATAGACTAGTCAGACACGAAGAAGAAAGGTCTACGGTTGAGTATAATGTAAAATAATATGCTAAGGTCAGTAGGCAAGCTGTTCCAGAGAAAGAAGCAACTCGTAGAGGGTTGGGTGATACATTTGCGTTTTCTCTTTATCACTGCAGCATGTTGAACTCCCAGGAACACTTGGTATGAGACAAAGACTGTTACAGGGCAGCAATATGTGCAGTACAGCAGGTCCTACTCAGTTTGATTTGATATCCAAACTCAACGACTTCGTTCTAAAGGCACCTGATTTAAAAGGAATGTCATTGTTTCACACATGAATGTAAAATGTTCTGGAGTGGATCATGACATCAACATTAAAAAAAACGCTTTTGTTGTAATCATCCTTAGAAAAAATACTATTCCCAATTTGTAAAGCGGTGTTGATGTTCAAAATAAAAAAATATGATAACAAATATTTTCAACTTTTACTGTTAAGATTTTCTATACATTCTAAATTACACAACATTTACTGTAGCAAACATGGCATCGTCGTACACTTAGCTACATGATCAGCGGAGTTTATCTCCAGCCTGGAGACGCTGATTGGATCCAGGGAAGACTTGGGTGGTTTGTGGTTTGATAAGCAGATCTGCCACGTATATACCAGACCAAAGTGTATTTTGTCTTGAGGGACACGTCCAGACTGGTAGGTGTGTGAGTGATAGAGGAGGAGAGCTGGCTTTATTACAAAATCTGGCAGGTACCTTACATCATACTGACAACCCCGGACCAAGGTGTTAGATGAGTCCAGTGGAAGAGATTCCAAAATACAACCAAATCAATCAGAACAGGGCTCGAAGAGTTTAAACTTCTCATATTCTGTGATATACTAGCATTAAATCAAACCACAACATACAGTAGGCTTCGACTGATCTCGGATCCTTTGCACACCCAACTCTCTCGCTCTCCCCCATTTCTACACAGTAAAATATAGGCCACACAGAACAGCCTAACTTAATGTTACAGTATGAATTTTATTCCGCAGAAAATAAATACCCACACATGGAACTGTTTTTCTGGCAGCAGCCCCTTCTCTTTGTGGCCCTTGAGTAATTGTGACAGATTAAACTTTCACCTGCGAGTTAATCCTGCAATCCCTCTGCCCCAAAACAAGCATGTCCTCCCAATTTCTCCTCTTTCACCAGTCTGAAAAGAGAAGGCTGGCTCCGGGGAGCGCTGCTTTAATTCTGCTTTTTGCGCAGCTTACTGCTGAGAGGGGGAGCGCAGAGGGGGAGCGCAACCAGAGGAAAACACTGAATGTGGGTCTTTCTGATCCACTCATCCAGAAGCAATGAAATTAGCCTGGTTACTGCTGCACATATGCACGGCATAGCATGGCATAGGCAGATATGGCAGACATTGAAACAAAACACACTTGATGTTTGCATTCATGTGGGGGAGGAAACCGTAATGTATTCGCCCGGCGCGGCCAAGTTTCTAACTTTCTGTCTGCCAGGGGAGCAAAAGCATTCGCTCTGTTCTGGCTGTAAAGTCGTTTTCTGTCTCCAGCCACAACAGGCTCTCTCCCTCCTCCTCCTCACCACTGCTGCTCTAAAGCACAACAACAAACTTACGTTTTGTGCTTGGGATGTTTTGTTTTTAAACTTCTCCACTTTAATGAAATCTTCACAGTACAAGGACAAAAGGACAGAGATCATTCGACAGAGTCTGTTCGGAGGGATTTGGGTGGCTGGTCTGGTGGTGGTTGGGCTGCATTGGCTCAGAGAGAAGGATTTGGTGGGAAATAAGCACCGGCACAAACAAAATATACCTGACAGACTTGACAGCAGATTAATTTCTCATCCATTTTTTAATGTGACCCCAGGATTAAGAACGTTAGGGGATTATACACAGATTTGTCTACCAGAGGTTCGCAGTGGGACAGCACGGCACCTGGGTGAGGACACAATGCACCAAAAGCCCAAATATTCATCCTATGTTCAGCTAGTAGGTTGGGTTACAGAAGGTTAAGAGTTAGTTAGGGGGAAGATGGAACTTTCAGAAAGAGACCAGATGTTCCTGTATGTACATCACATGACGCTTTTCTCCAAAGCGACTTACATACTCAGTACTGTGGGCAATCCCCACAGGCGCAATTTGGGGTGAAGTGTCTTTCCCAGGAACACAACGACATGCTGACTGCAGTGGGGTTTGAACCTGTGCCCACCTGATCCTCCACACCTCCTATTTATTTGACTATTACATTTGTGCACTCGAAGCATTTCTTCTGTTATGCGGCTCTAGCATTTGGAAGCAACAACCTCCTGAATAACTTTTTGCCATAGTGCACAAACTTTCTGTGGTAAAGCAGTTTGTCATTAATGCAAAGCAGCCAGGGCCACGCTGCAGCGAAAACAAACCCTAAACAATTTCCTGCTTGTGACATTTTGCATTTCCTTCCAGAGGTGACAGTTCATTTTGACACTGGCTGCTTGTTCTACATTTCTATGCCCACTCGCCTCCTCTGCATTCACTAATAGCTTGTACGACACACAGCCCATCGACCCTGATAAATGTTTAGGTTCTGCACCATTACACAGCCAATACAAATCAGTGGCTGGCAAGTCTGAATCAGACACGGAGCGTTCGCCGGACAATTGGACTTGTACCGACATAGGAGGTAGAGAAAGACATCGTGCTTAAAAAGATGGAAGAGACACGGAGGCAGAAGTATAGAGATATTAATTGACAGCCAACTGAAATGCAATCACACACAGGGAAGAAGTTCACTCACTACTGTGTGAGGCATACAGCGAAGGAAGGCAATACTCATCTTGTAAGATTTGTGGCTGCAGAATAAAAGGACCTCCTTTGAACTTATCCTTGCAGCCAGAAGAGTGAGGACGCCGCTAATGAAATGCAGACAAAGAGAAAGACAAACAAAGACATATTGCTACTTTGATGGTGAATTCAGTTGTTTCTTAATCCCAGGGGAAGTGTACTATTACACAATGAGTGTTGGACTCACTCACTACCTCACTGTGGTTTACCTCTGGACCCTGTATGAACCAGCCAATGCGCTGTCTGCATTACCTCTGTGAGTATCTCTATTCCTTCCTCTTTTCCTCACCCTACCGCTTAATAATCTACCTCCTCCTTTCTCCATCTCTCACCTTATTACAATCCTTTATAATCTTTTTTTCTTCTCTGCTTAGTGTCCCCCCGTTCTCTCTCTTCCTACCTCTCCCACTCTCTTACCCATCCCCCCACTCCCATTCTATCCTGATGTGTAGCCCCTTCGTCGATGAATCACGTGGTTGCGGTTTTACTGAGCCTTAAAGAAAGGTATGAGATCACACTCTACATCGCAGCTCTGTCTCTTATTCCTGCAGCACTGCTTTAGAAACACCAGGGTTTCAAACCAAAGCTTACAAATAGATTGGGTGGGGGATTGAAGGCCAATCTAGATACAAATGTACTGTTATGCCCCCTCTAGATTCTCTATTATTATGGGGAGTATGCTACTGTAACTAAATCAATACGTTTTTGTTTATACTGTGTTATGCAAGATGATTTCATCTTGTCGTTATACAGACCTTTTTTTGAAGGCCTTATTGCCTTTCCATCTGCCTGTGCATATGAGCTAATGGCATAGTCATCAAAAGTCAGAATTATCAGCATCCTTTTGTTTTTGTCTGTTCGCCATAAAACTTTGAATTCAAATCTCTGATCTTGGTGTATCCTGCCAATATGATGCAGATGGTAGCACTAACCCCAAGTTGACTGTTGGCTATGGACCAACAGATTCTACCAATAGTGGGTCAGAAGGCAGCAGTCGCCCAAAATGGCCCAGGAAACACACTCTACCCTCATGGCCCTCACGTCTCCTCGCTTCAAATGAAAAACAAGAGCTGCTAAAAGATTTATGTAAAAACGTATGCTGGGGTTGTTGTTGCTAAGGCGTTAATTAGACTGAGAAATCTCGTTTTAGACCCTCCTTCCAAGCCGCCCAGTTACACACAGAAGAAGATAACACACACTCACACACCTCCCCCCACACACCAGAAAACCAGCTATGGCTGCCAGAAGATGTCTTAGCTGTGAGCCACTTGAAATGTGTGCATGAAATTCCGGTTGATCAGCAGAGATCATTCATAATCTGAGCGTCATTCCTTTCTCTGTGGAAGCTGGTGTAAATGTGTTGGATGAGATCAGCGGCCGGGCTTTGGCGTGTGATTGTGTTAATGATTCTCTGCTTTCTCATGTCTTAACAGCCAAAGGTAACACCGCCATGATTTCATACCGTAATTAACACGCTGTATTTGGAAGCTGCAAATACAAAATATCGTAGATTATAACCAAAAAGAAGGCATACATTTTATACAGTAAGTACAATTCATGTCATTTCTAAGCTGCTAATATCTGGTTACGGTAGGGTTCATTTTGACTTGCTGCCGGGTCATTCTTCATTATACAATGGAATTTATTTCATGTGGAATAAAAAGCACAATACTTCCCTGAAGTCCAGGTTTAAAGTAGCATACCACTTCAATAGTCAAGTCAAAGTATGAGTCTCGCTAACTTGTACAGTACTTGAGAAAGGAAGGTACTTGAGGATGTATACTTAGTTACATTCCATCACTGGAGAAGCAAGTCAACAATCATTGCAAGGGTGTCAGGACCAATGAGGGCCGGAGGAAGAGCGTCAGGTTGCTGATGCAGAGGAATCCTTAAAGAAAGGGCTTAATGGTATTCTGGGATCAATACACGGGCAGCAAACAGATGGGCTCTTCCTGCTGAAGGTCCATTTCTCCTGACTTCAGCTGATTTGTGTTCTCATACTGCAAAAAGCGTCTGTTTTCACAAGTCATTTAGTCTTAAACCCATATTTTCTGCCAGTAAGAGGAGATATTTTCACTACAGCTTTAGTCGTTATCGATGCACGTCAGCCGTCTGTTACAACGAATCTTTAAGACAAGTTGACAATTTGTTGTTTCGCACTGGTTAATGTTTCCCTATTTTCCCATCAGAAAAAGACATCTAAAAAAAGCTAACCATGGATCAGAATTGTTAACCTGTATAGGTCTTGCATTGCCTCTGCACAAGCCGAAGTTAAAAGGCTGCTCCTGCCGCCGGCCAACAGGAGTGTAATGGCACACACCCAGCGGTGTGATGGTGGACTTGATAACAACAGAACACAGTTTCATGTGCTGCGGCAGCCTAATCTGTTGTGGCAATTACTCATTATTGATAAAATCATCCATCACTGTGTAGGTTAGCAGAGTGGGTTTATATGAGACTTTAACTGTATATTATTTTCGCTTTGACATGTAGGGTGCTCTTCTTTTTTTTAGATATGCTCTTCATATTATTGAATCTCTGCAACTCAAATTCATTATTACATGTTTTAACCAGTACTGTAATTGAACATTTGACAATAACAAACCTTTTGTAGGTATCAATTAAGTAGAGAAATGTTACTATATACATGTATTCTACATTCTCTATCTCTATACACACATGAAGATAGAAAAATCATGTTTCTTCAATCTGAATTCAATGTGATTCCATCATAAATGCCAATCCATTACGCATTACAATGTGATTACATGAACTAATACAGACTTCATTTAGCATTTATCAGATGTATTGATGTTCATTCTGTATCATGTCTTTTGACATGCATTAGGTCATGATGATGAATGTTTTAGCATTTTCATATACTGTTGTTACCAACGGATTTGTCTAGTACTGAATTACATTTGGCAGTACACTATTCTTAAAGAGCCCAACATATTTCAGTTCTTATCTATCAGATATTATGTTCTGGTATTTATTATTAGCCATCTCTTATCCAACATTTTACAAGACTGAAACATGTATTCCCAGTTGTTTTGAGGTGTTTCCACTGGCATGTAAAGGCTGAGGCTCAGGCTGGTCTGGGACCCCCCCCCCCCCCCCATGGCCTTAGGAGCACAACTGGAGACAAGCTGGTCTCCCTCCAAACAGACATTTTGGTTCACATGACCTGAGCGAGCAGCTGTCCCCCACAGCCCCCCCCCAGCACCACACTCTGCAGAATGGGAATGTCCTCTGTGCAGTCCTCATGTTAAAGCCGTGATTTTAAACTAAGCAGTGAACTCTCTCCCACACACACGCACGCACGCACGCACGCACGCACGCACGCACGCACGCACGCACGCACACACACACACACACACACACACACACACACACACACACACACACACACACACACACACACACACACACACACACACACACACACACACACACACACACACACACACACACACACACACACACACACACACACACACACACACACACACACACACACACACACACACACCATTAAAAACAGCCACCATGGACAGAACACTGTGTTCCCCCATGGTTGACATACAGGACTATAGAATAGCTTTATGAGTATTAAGTACATTTTGTAGCTTGCCAAGTCATTACTGCGGGCGTTTTAAATATCCCGAAGGCATGTGAATGAACCATCCATATTAAATAATATTTTGTAAGGTAATTTGTTCTGCTTGGGTGAAAATGTCCTGTGAAAACCCTCCCATTTATTCCTAATGAAGACATGCACATTTGAAAACAGGTAACCAAGATAGAGCTTATTTTCAGCAGATTTTTGTAGCAACAAAAAAAATACTAAAATCTCCATGTCCATTGTAATGACAGACATGCTGACCAGTACAACAGAGCTGCTTATTATGTCTTTTATAAATGGTTGGACAACAATGGAGGTGTTTGGCACGGGGGAAGGGGCGGCATCTGGCTTTGGCAACAGCAAATAAATCATCACATAACGTTGGTCTTTACATGGGATTTAATGACACTAATACAACATTAAATTCAGAGTCAGGTTATTTATTTGTACCATTTGGTTTTCGGTTAAAAGATATCCATCATGACACACATTTCAAACAGCACGGACAATAGAGGAATTGTTAAAAAAAGACCCCGGCTCAAGCACATTAAAAACCACAAGAAGAAACAGCATCATATTTTTCCACTGATGTTAGAGGATCCTCAGTTTAGAAATATGTTAACACTCCAGACCTGCGTGTCAATAGCATGTTAGTGTAGGGCCTTATTGCTAAGAGCAGGGAGGGCCTTTAAGGCTTCTAAAAAGAATTGGACATTTTTCAAATCCGATGTAGTGGAACAACTGAGACCCTGCTGAAGCTGCCTCAGATGACCAATTCCAGCCCAGTTACCCAGTTACGATACAATACGATACATTTATTATCCCCGCAAGATCATTTGTTCTTCAGACAGTTTTACAGAGAATAAAAATCATACTCAAGTAAACAATAAAAGACATCTCCCCATTGCACACATGCATATACACAGACACTCCTGAGGTGACCTATTGCACGACCCTCATGTTGTCATGTATTGTGTTCACTTTATTCCACTTTGCCTTTGTGCTCTCGCTTTTCCCTCACTGAGAAAAGACTCTCTTATCCACAAGGATAACCACACTATATTTGAGAAAGCCTGTGCTCCATGATTGCCTGCAAACACATACTAAGTGCAGCCTGAAGGCCCCTAAAACAGTCCATAGATACTGTATATCGAGAACACACAATCACTGCCTGCCACTCCCACTGAACCCGACCACACAGCTGATTCATGCGACCATGAAAACCTCAGCTGCCATCCCGCCTTGTGGCCGCTGTAATCCCACAAAGGGAAAATTGACGCTCTCTGCATTTGAGAGACAGGAGCTATCAATTGTGCTCGCTTATGTACGGTATGTCGTCTCAGCTAAAGGCATGTTGGGTGTGTGTGCTTGTGGAGTGTAAGGGGTCCGGAATTGGTTATCCATCAAAGCTGTCTCTCCCCTCTCTCTTTTTCTCTCTCTGTTTGATTGCCTGGGCATGAGGGAAGGTTTTAATCATGTTTTCTTTTATTCAAACGATTAATCCTGAAGCACAGTGCACCAGGGTTCCCCCCCGGGAGACGTCACACATCTGGCAAAGACTGTGCTATTACCATCACTCTCTCTGGGTTACCGGAGCCCAATTTCTCCTCTTTTTCTATCCAGAGGTGGACTAATCACAAAGAGGATTTATTGTAATTAAGGCTAACACTAATTTTCCTTAAAATCAGCTTTTCAGGTTTGTTTCCTTCTAACCTTTCCTTTTTTAACTTACACATTAAGGCAGCGTCTTACTTTCCTCTATCATTAGTTATTACTATAATTATTGATTGATTTCCTTTTAGATTTTTTAGATTATTTTGTATGATGTTTCTGAAAATTGTGCATGAAATGTCAAGTAACCTAAAGTAATATGTCCTGTTTTGTCAAACCAACAGCCCATAATGATATTTATTTACATTAATATAAAAACATACTAAAGCAACATATCCTCCTTTTTGAGGAGTTAATGTTTGACACTTCTCTTTTGATAAATTACCCCGACGACATATCAATTATTAAAATTGTTTTAAATTAAATGACATATTCACTGACTTGTCATTTCAGCACTAAACATATAAGTTAATTTATGCAAACGTATGTAAATGGGGGCATGCATGCCTTAAAGTCCATAGATCTAAAGCCCCCTCCATATGTTTAATGTCTTCAAAATAATGATATCATAATGTAGGCAATACATTAATGAGTCTGAGGTTGTTCAAATTGTAGTTTCACTTTACACTCTACAGTCATTTCTCACATCTACAACTCTTTAGCCTTTGTACTTCTTCACTGGAGCGGAAGCACAGGAAAAGACATCATGCACTTCCATGGAAACACACACACACAAACACAAACACAAACACAACACACACAAGCTTTATGAAAATGCTCAGTCAATCCCGGCTCGGCCTCTCACATGACTGAAATAGAGTGTGAAATTTGTACTCAAACATTCATGAGCGCAGATCTGCATTACATCACCTCTGTACCTTATCATGGGAGCGCTGGATCAGAACAAGGCCAGAGCTATGGAAACGTGAGAGACAATAAATGGGGGGAAATTACACTTCAATAGGGGAGAAAGACATATGGTGGAATAAAGTAGTAGGAGAGGATGAGGCCACACGTGTGTTTGTCTCAGACTGCTGTCTCTTCCACAAAGCCAGACATGACTTCACCACAGCTTCCTTGTTTGACCTCATGGGCATGTGCCATCCAGCATTAGCTCGATGAAGCCACATACTTGTATACGAGTTGCTCCCCTCCTCTGTGGGAACCTGCAGCAGTCATACAAGCCGTTTCTAACCTTTGATAAATCATGCAGTGTTTACTACTACACAGGCCGCAGAGGAGCAAGCCAAATCTCCCAAAACGTTTGAGTTGATCCTGAACTGCATAATTCATCCGAGCTGAAGTGCAACAGTGCTCCAGCACGAAGATGTCTAGCTGCAGAAACCTATCTTTACACTTTCAGAGCAGAGCCTTGAATCCGTTTACAGTGTTGAGGTTTACATGTATATGGCGGGTTTTAGATTTTTTAATCTACGGTACATTCATCCTGGTGGGTCATCATACCCCATACCTTTGAGGTGCAAATCTTATTTCAAATCTTCTTAGTCCTTCAACTACAAATTTAAAGGATATTTTCAGTAAGTTTATATATATTTTCATTGTTTTGGTTAAAATAACATTGTACTAATCAAACCAATTGGAGCATGGCAGCAATGCAAAGGTTAACCGGTGAAGGAACACAAGCAGTCAGAAGATCAGAGAGGTTGTTAATAAGCAAAACACATTTGGGGGTAAAGTCTTTACAGGATATTCGTATAATATCATTGGACTGCTGGTGTTTCTTACGGTATCCTTATTACTGATGTTGTTAACAAATGTCAACAATTAACTCAGTGAAACAATAAACTTTGACTCAAGGCAAGGCAAGTTTATTTATAAAGCACTTTTCAACACAAGGCAAATCAAAGTGCTTTACAAAAATGAAAGACATTAAGAGCATAACACACATTAGAAATATTAAAAAGTAAAGATAATAAAACTTGAATACATAGGTACATACATAAAAGTTACCGTGATAAGTAAGATGTGAATAGTTCAATTAAAAGTAGCGGCAAAAAGAAAAGTCTTCAGCCTGGATTTTAAAGTAATAAGAGTTTCTGGTAGTTTGTTCCAGATATTTGACAATACCCCTAACCAAATTCTCACATTCCTCTCTACCCCGAGTCTTCCCGTGAAATTATAGTTCAGGGTCTATTTTAGACCCAGACTAATAATCCAGACAGTGTTTATTTGCTTTATCAACATCCATGTGTAGGATTCCTATACCCTTAATATAAGTACATATTTATGTGTGTGTATACGTACATTTTTGGATTTGTACACATTCTATATGGGCTATATTACTCTGATATACTGCATGTCTCCGATCACCTCAAAAGTTCTTTTTGCCCCTTCATAGTGACACAGTGTGCGTGACCTTGTTACTTTGTTGTCCCCGTCCTGGCCCTCTCCCCTCATCCTTCTCTGGATGCCAGCTGAGCAAACACTAACTGTCATTCATTTTTCCAGTGAAAATGCTGAGAGCGTTCCCTCGGAACAGACGTCTCCTATCAGCCAAACATTTTCCACTCTCCCCTGCCCAATGTCCCTATGTACATGTTCCACTTCAGCCTCTCAAGTGACATGAAACAATGGAGGGGAGAGTGAGTTTGTGATGAAAAGTTGAAGTGGTTTGGTGGTTCTGACGGACACCTCTGACGCAGTGTGTGTCCATCTCCAGAGAGAGGAAGGACTTCATGATGAGAACTGTATAATAAACAAATCAAGCACACACTCACAAACTTTATCTTAAAAATGATGATTCATGGATGTCTTCAGTCTTGGACTCAAGAGAGCCACTCCTGAGTCACTCCCCTGATAACCTGAGAGTCTGCACCTCTGCACTCAGACAACGACACTTTCTATTCATTTCGTCTCCATTTTACACTGTAGCCTACAGGAAAGTCATTTAGAAAAATGTAGTCTATTGTACATCATTTCCTGAGCACAAGGGCAGCAACTATTGGTTGAATTTGAATATTCAGTACAAGAAAGGGCAGCTTGACTGCATTAGCCCTGATAAGGTGGAGTTAATGTGTCTGTGTCTAGGGGACCTGGAGACAGTAACACACAATTAACTCAAATGTTTATTCCTTTTACAACAAGAATACTGACAACAATGTTGTTCAAGTGAGGAGGAAGAGGAGATTGCGCCAAAGAAAATAAATAAATATAACAAAACCAGGCCTATCTCTAAATATATCCTCCGAAACCAAAAGTCAAACAAAAACTCTCACTATCTGAACTACTAAGAATGGGACAAGGCAAAACACAGCGGTGGCAACAATCCACTAACCTAGTGTGTCTAACAGAATGTTACCTACCTGATGAGGGTACCCCAACTCCTCCACCTCCCACCACACACACATTCAACAATGCTCTGAAAACAAGATCCACGGTCGAATCAGCAACTACCAAACAATCAAACAGAGGCTCTTCTTCAGTCAGCAGCAGGCCCAGGCTGAGAGGGAGAAGGCTTCCTGGGTGCCTCCTTTATGACCGGCCCTGGCTGAGGATGAGGGGGGTCCAATCAGCCATCAGTCTCAGGTGCCCAGGCAGGTACTGATCAGCTGCTGTTTAGCTGCAGTGAAAAACAGGGAGAAGAGAAAAGAGCAGGAGGGAAAGAAAAACAAAACAAGTACAGCCAGACTGTTACGTGCCAGGCAGGTTGTACTTGTTTTGTTTTTCTTTCGCACGCACGAGGTGATTTGTGGATTATCTGGTATAAAGATTACTGTTCTACTTCAACTGCCACATTCTGCTGTGTTTCTCCAAGACTTCTACATTTCCAAGCTGCTCTAAATAACCTGCAGGTCTAGTGTTCAATTTGATATCCTGTTCATAGGCGATGGCATAAAACACAAACTCTGCTTAAAATATCAACATCACTTTTGTTTCTGTCAGAAAGGCTTAGTATGTTTGGGCCACACATCTCTGTGTGTACCGCCACAGCTTGTCACAGCATAGACACATATGCAGCTCCTTAACTCATTCCAAAGGCTTTTAACACCTTCTGCATCATTCAGCGGCCAACACGTCTGAATGAGAGCGAGCAACACATGTCACCGTCTCCAAACTTAAGCAGCTCAGGATGTGTGAGGAAGCTACTCTGCCACACAGTGACCAGTCTGGCAGTTTACACGAGAGAAACAAGAGCTGCTGGCCTGATTTCTCACACTGCATTAGCTGACTCAGGATGAATAGTCTGAGATCTTATTTGCTCGATTTTTCCACCAAGGAGCTGTAGGAGCACAAACATGCATCAAGCCTGACAGCTGTCTTGTAAAACATGATGCCTGTCAGCCACCAGGATCAGCTTTGTGAGTGGGATAGACCAACCAATACAGTGCTGTGAAAACACCACACACTGCGTCCTTTGTTAGTTCCCTCTCTATCAACAATCTGAGAGTGTCTCCTCTTCCTCATGTCTCTTTGATCATGTGTTATCTCATCAGTGCCAGAGCTCAGCTGTGACCAACGTGCCATCCTCATCACTCGTCCACAGCTTTGGTTCTGAGAGATGCCAGAGGCTATTCACATACAGTACAGACATACTCCACTACACAAACGTGCAAGGATTCATAATACATGGCTGGCTGAGGCTCTGAGGTCAGTGGTCATGTAATAATCAGTCGGTGGTTTCATTCCCAGCCTCTGCAGTCGATGTGTTCTTGGGCAAGATATAACCTCACGTTGCTACCGATGGCATGGCCAACGGTGTGTGAATGTGTATAAATGTTAGTTTATGGCAGCATGTATGAGTGGTTGTTAATGGGTAAATGCTGACTTAAATATAAAAGCGCTTCGAGGGGTTGTAAAGACCAGAACAGTGCTATAAATGTAGTCCATTAACCATTTACACACATGTTGTTATGTGCACTCAGGGGTGACATAAAAGAAGCTTGACCATGCCTGTGGT
Organism: Pseudochaenichthys georgianus; assembly: GCF_902827115.2. Lineage (NCBI taxonomy): Eukaryota > Metazoa > Chordata > Actinopteri > Perciformes > Channichthyidae > Pseudochaenichthys > Pseudochaenichthys georgianus. The sequence goes on along the minus strand of NC_047524.1, from coordinate 10,504,798 downwards.
ATGCACTGAATACATTATTTACACTACGATCTACATTCAAGATTTAGTTGATAATACACCTTCTTTGTATGTAACCATTCATTTAGCTGAAATGCTTTTTAGCGGCTTTCAGGACTAAATCTCCTGCAAAAGTAGGCATGCTTAATTCAGCAATTACAATAAATGTGATGACACTTTGCATGGATTAGGTGCCTCACAGGTAAGTAAAAAGAAAAAACCAGAATGACTAATGTCACAGTTTTTATAAATGGCACTGTTAAATTACATTGATAAAACTAAACTGCTCCTCGATAATGACATTTTGTGTGATTGAGTGGTTTCCAATTTAGCTGCACTATTTAATCGGCAGTCACTTTGTCCCTGATGCAAGTTGCTATGGTTTCCATTTTGTAAAGCGTTCTTTTCACTTAATCTTTGTTTCACCCCTCCCTCATGTGTATTTTCCCTTTGTGCACCTGCACAAGATTAAAGCACGGTCGACGGTCCGGGGCTCTTTTGAATGTGGCAGGGCCGAGAAGCAGCCTGATCCCATTAGCAAACATGGATCTGTGTGCAGGACTCTGTGTTCTCTGCCTCTTCCAGTTTTCTTCCCTTTTTACCCCGACTTCTCCTCCGCTCTACAGTACCAACATCGAGCTTTGTTTGTACACTAAACCTGAAGATCTTCCCACGTAAAAATCACATTGAATGTTGTTTGTTTCTTGAAGGAATTTCCCTTCGAAAATGACTACCAGAAATAATCTTGTTTCGATCTCTGTTCCAACACATTCTGCAATGTCCTGCTTTGTCCTTTGCTTCCTTCCTTTCCTAATACAGTCGTTGGTATTCTGCACAGCGCGGCACAAATTCGATGTAATACAGAAATGTCATTCAGCTTCACGTCTCATTCTCAAACATTACCATACAAATAAACAACAAAAGGATCAGAATTTATGTCCTGCATAAATCCAAATAACAGCTCGAGTAAGCTGCATGCATCACAACCTCGCTAATGATCATAATAAAAGCAATAAACAGATGTCCATTACTATCATGCAAGATATGGATTGGACTAAATTGACTTTATAAATAATTCTCCTTCATTGGTAAGCACATTCAAAGAGGGAATTAAATATACATACTGCAGCGTTGCACATAGTGTGTTTTTTCAAGTGATGTGTACATTCCTGGTTCAGGAGTTCACTTCACGAGTTTATGAAACTACTATAACTCTCTCAATGGTCTCTATATTCCTGGAATGTATTTTCTTGGTATATATATAATATTAGTAAGTTGAAATTCATTCACATAAACTAAGAGGGCTATTGTAATGGAAGAATAATCAATAAGTAAGTCTCAAACAAAGTAATCTAACAGCGTCCAAGCCTCCTCCTCCCACACCTTTCCCACAATACCGTCCAACAATTGTGGCAACCTTCCAAAACAGATAGCTCAACAATCATGCCCACTAAATCCAGAGATTACCAAGGTGTGTTGAGTATAGAAAAAAATTCTCTCTCAAGCTCTTTTTTGTACATACAATCCATCAATGCTTTCAAAGAAAGGCTTTTGAAATGTTGCACTGTAATACAAGAGATGTGTTGTTTCATTGTGGCTATACGTAAACCAGGATCATGCCACTGAAACTCATTCAGTTTCTGTGGAATCATCTATTGTTCTTCATACTATTTTCTTACACGAAACAACATGTGCAGATTAAGCTGAAATACAGTGCCCAGTTGTTTAAAAAAAGAGCCTGGATTCTTCCTTCATTGATGCTTAAGATCTGTATTTCATGAGGATTATTTGTGTCCAAAATGCTAAATTCCATCATCTCCAAAAGAAGTCAGGACAATACATGGAGATGTTTCATCTGTTGTTACTTAAAAGCGCTGTACAATTTTGGGCTTCGACACAAAAAACGTTTGATCCGCACTATCTCCCTCCCCTCATTTGGAGCATGGCTTAACCGAGCCGAATGAAAAGCAACACTATCTCATTATTTCAAAAGCAGATTATCTGTGACTTCAAAACCCCCACTTTAGGCAACGCAACACATTGCCGCGCTGTATCCGAGCCAGCACTCTGTTTCACGCCATAAAAGAAAAGGAGTGTCAATCTGTTTTTTCCGATGCAAACCCACTGGAGGAAGGTGGAATCCGGCTGTGTTGTTCTGGAGAATGATCTGCAGTAATACGGACTCTATGTGACTCCATCTCTGTGCTGCTATCTCTAGGTGTGTCTCAGTGAGTCTGCCAAATGACTCACACTGGGACTGGCTGCCACCTTGTCATTCACACACTGTCAGGGGATTAGTGGGTGAAGCATTTTGTCCCCGAGAGTGGAAATGTATGTCAATCAATCAATCAATCAATCAATGTTTATTTATATAGCCCAATATCACAAATGTTACATTTGTCTCAGTGGTCTTCACAGTGTGTACATAATATCAGTATGACAATACGACACCCTCTGTCCTTAGACCCTCACATCGTACAAGGAAAAACTTCCGGAGAAAACCCACAGTTTAAAGGGAAAAATGAGAGAAACCTCAGGGAGAGCAACAGAGGAGGGATCCCTCTCCCAGGACGGACAGACGTATAGATGCCGTGTGTAAATTGAAAAGATAATACATTTGCAACATAGGTAGTCCAAATGTTTGGAAATGCATGTGTGTATAATAGGAAGATGAATCCACGAGGACATCCATCCAGGACCGATGATCCAGGACCACAGCCACGACTCGCGATCCAGGACACAGGACCGCAGGATCATCCATGACTCCGGATCCCGGCGTATATAGACACCAAAAAGAAAGACATTTGGGGAAGCTGGGTTAATTGGAACATGAGAGTACACAGGTATAGACAGAGAGAAGGAAGAAGTAAGATGTCCCCCGACAAACTAAGCCTATATCAGCAAAACTAGGGGCTGAATCTAATCAGCCCTAACTATAAGCTTTATCAAAAAGGAAGGTCTTAAGCGCACTCTTAAAAATGGATAGGGTGTCTGCCGCCCGAACATAAACTGGAAGCTGATTCCACAAATGTGGAGCTTGATAAGAAAAGGCTCTGGCTCCCATTGTACTTTTAGAGACTCTAGGAACAACCAACAACCCTGCATTCTTGGAACGCAATGCCCTAGTAGGACAGTAGGGTATAATGAGTTCTTTAAGGTAAGATGGCCCCTGCCCATTAAGGGCTTTGTAGGCGAGAAGAAGAATTTTAAATTCTATCCTGTGTTCTATAAGGAGCCAGTGTAAGGCAGCCAGAACAGGAGTAATGTGGTCCCTTTTCCTAACTCTGGTTAGTACACGAGCTGCAGCATTTTGAATCAGCTGAAGCGACTTGACTGACTTCTTGGTACACCCTGATAATAAAGAGTTACAATAATCCAGCCTAGAAGTAACAAATGCATGGACTAGTTTCTCTGCATCGTTTTGAGGAAAGATATGCCTGATTTTTGCAATGTTACGTAGATGGAAGTAGGCGGTCCTTGAAATTGATTTTATGTGGCCGTTAAAGGATAAATCCTGATCAAATATAACACCAAGATTCCTTACAGTCTCACTGCAGGCCAAATTAATGCCATCCATATTTAGTATATCTTTCGATAATAATCTTCGGGCCAAGTACAATAACTTCAGTTTTGGTCGTGTTTAACATCAAAAAGTTTAAGGTCATCCACATTTTTAAATCCTTAAGGCAGTCTTGAATTTTATTTAGATGATTAATTTCATCAGGCTTGATTGATAAATATAGTTGAGTATCATCCGCATAACAATGAAAGTTTACAGAATGATTCCTTATAATATTGCCTAACGGAAGCATATATAATGTGAACAAAATAGGTCCGAGCACTGAGCCCTGTGGCACTCCATGGCTAACTTTGGTTTGCGTGGAAGATTCATCGTTAACACATACAAACTGAGAGCGTTCAGATAGATAGGACCTAAACTAGCCTAAAGCAGTTCCCTGTATGCCAACTAAGTGCTCTAGTCTTTTCAATAGGATATCATGGTCGATAGTATCAAATGCAGCACTGAGATCGAGCAAAACAAGAATAGAGACAAGTCCCTTGTCTGAGGCTATTAGAATGTCATTTGTGACTTTAACCAGAGCTGTCTCTGTGCTATGATGTGTTCTAAAGCCAGACTGAACATCTTCAAATAAATCATTGTTTTTTAAGTAATCACACAACTGTTTGCGACTGCTTTCTCAAGAATTTTTAAGAGGAACGGAAGATTAGAAATAGGTCTATAGTTGGCTACAACCTCTGGATCGAGGTTGTGCTTTTTAAGAAGCGGTTTTATCACTGCTACTTTGAATTATTGTGGAACATAGCCTGATAATAAAGACATATTCATAGTATTTAATAAAGAACTGCTAATTAATGGAAAAACTTCCTTCAACAGCTTAGTTGGAATTGGGTCTAACATGCACGTTGATGGTTTAGAAGAGAGAATCATTTAATGTAATTGTTCAAGGTTTATGGCTGAAAAGCATTCTAGTTTACTATCTAGTGTAATATTAGAACTTACGTTTCCGAGAGATGTTGACAACAATATACTGGTCAAAGGCAAGAGGTCATTAATTTTGTTTCTAAGAGTAACAATTTTATCGTTAACAAAGCACATAAAATCATTACTACTGAGTGCTATGGGAATAGAAGGCTCAATCGAGCTGTGGCTCTCTGTCAGCCTGGCTACAGTGCTGAAACGAAATCTTGCATTATTCTTATTCTCATCTATTAATGAAGAGTAGTAGGCTGCTCTCGCTTTACGCAGTGCTTTCTTATATTCATTGAGAGTAATATGCGAAATTAAACAAGATTCTTCAAGTTTAGTGGAACGCCATATCCTTTCAAGTTGTCTAGACTTTTGCTTTATTTTGCGGGTTTCGGCATTATGCCATGGAGCTAATCTATGTTGTTTTATTTTCTTCTTTTTCAAAGGAGCAACAGAGTCTAATTTTATTCGCAGCGCATCTGTAGCACTATCAACAACATGATCAATTTGTGGTGGTGTACATTTTGTATAAGTTTCCTCCCTTACATGCAGACATGCTATCGAGTTAAGTATTGGTGGAATCTCTTCCTTAAATTTGGCTATAGCACTAACAGATAGGTTTCTGCTGCAAGAACTTTTGACTAATGCTTTGTAGTCTAGTAACAGTACTTCAAAAGTTACTAATGTTTGTCCATAGAGGTGGGCACGGGTGCCATCTTGCACGGGATGCCCAATGGCACCTTGGACACGCTTGTTCCCTGAGTCTCCTGTCAGGCCTCTGTGGAATTTACTTCTTACTTTGAGCCCTTTGATCCTCGTAAGTCCCTCTCCTCTCCTCTGCCCTGCTTCCATTCTCCCTGTCCTCCTACATGAAATTGGGGATTTACTCCTCATTGCAAATGTTGTTCTCTGCTTTCGAGCCTCTACTTTCAATCATGAAAGACTTTCCTGCCAAACAAAACAAACTTATATGTGGTATGCGCTAAGCACGATATAGGTTTTCACTTTAATTTGCAGTGCTAAAAAAACACCTCAAAATTGTAATCGATGTAGTTAGTAACTTTTTACCACTGTATTTCTAAATGTTTACAAGTGAACAGCATTTCACAAAACGTTATTATTACTTTAAAATGTTTTTAAAACCTGGGGCAGGATAATATGTTATAATATGTTAAAATGTAAATTACTGTGATATCCTCTGCAGAAATACGGTCCTACTGCTGGAAAACTGGATGGTTGCCGATGTATTAGAGTGCCCTTGTTGTATGTATGTACCAATTTCATTTAGTGTTGTTATTTTTCTTTACTGTAATGTAGTTGTCCTGTGTATATATGTATTGCTTTTTGGCTCTATGTCTTCGTCCTATGTATGTGATTTTTTTGTATGCTGTAAATCAATAAACATATTGATAAAAAATAATAATAATTTTACAACAAAGTATTAATTTGTCTTAAATACCATACCAAGTTGTGTCAGTATATTCAGTATATGAGACTCATTTAAATAGCATTTGCGGAATGGTGACGCATTAAAGGAATAAACAGCATCTATTGTGTTAGATTGTATTGCAAAGCAATCTGAACAGCTTCAATACTTATTGATATAGCTTTTACAATTCTCTGGGTCTCTACAGGGAAAATAAAGCACATTTTTCCAAAGTATATTGCCTAGTTTGGTGATTTGATTATGGATATGGAGAGTTCTATAAAACATGTTGGCATTGTCTCATAAGCAATGCTTTCTCCTCTCATTTATTCATGTTTTTCTATTGTCAACCATGTCAACCCCTGCTATTCCAATACAACATCAATGCCAACATCCAATCCAACAACATTAGCATCTAGATGGTGTTTTTCTATTCTATGAGAGAATGGCAGGTGGTTTTGGTTGAACATTCTGTTGCTAGTAGCAACAACCCCTGACATAGTTCCATGACATTGTTACATTCATTATTTTTTATCAGATCTGCATCCCAGTAAATATTGTAATACTCCTGATCAATTAATTGACATTGCCTGCCATCAGTTTACTGCTAACCAAGCTACTCATTATACTGTCTTATAAGTGTCTTACTATACTGTCTGCTTTTACTCTACTCTACACTATGCTTACTATATTACTTACGATACTTCTTATGGGGACTTCATTCTGATCTTTCATTGATGACTCTTTCTTTATTCCGGCATGAGAGCCAACTAAAAATAATCTTACAGCTAATCAGTCTGTGAATCCAGTGATTGATTTAAACCGACACTAATGTTTCATAATAGCAACAGAGAAAACATTCCAACGGGTTAAAGATTAAGAGTATACATATACATTACACCAATGAGGTGTAACTCACCCTGCATCCACCACCTATTCACCATGTTATTCTAAATGATCTTCCTAATTCCCATGACATATTGTTATCTTTCCTGCATTCCATCGTACGTATAATCTGATCAAATGCTGCAGAATAGGCCCACTGCTGTGTCACTGCGCCTCAGGGCCACAGCGTCCTCCCTGCCTTGGTAACAGATACATCTTTATTCAGAGCTGGCCCTGTGCAGGGGCAGGACATCAATCCGCTTTGTGTCTGCAGCCTCTGCCACGCCGCTCTGCTTCTTGCCTCTCTCTCTGGGTGGGGCCTGATTATTGAATTGTCTTTGGCTTTGTTTTGGCTGGCAATCTCTTCTCTCCTCTCTGCTCCAAAATCATGGCCCATTTATTCTAACCCAATTATTATTGAAGCCTGGCTGAGCAGAATGATAGATGGTACTTTGTTAGAGCTCGGTTATTGCTGACACACATACTGCTTCAGCTGCAGAGGCGCCGATTAGGTGCACACACACACACACACACACACACACACACACACACACACACACACACACACACACACACACACACACACACACACACACACACACACACACACACACACACACACACACACACACACACACACACACAGCAACACACACACACAGAGTGCAAAAATTATCCTAATTTATGAGGGATGACATTTTTATTAATTAACATGGTGGTGTGAAGCAGTAAAAAAAGATGTGAACATGAATGGGCAGACTAATTGGGCAGTGAGTGTAAGGGAGGGTTTGTGTTTTATTGTATGCGCTTTGTTTCGACACGGCTCATAAGTCACACCACAATGGGGACAAAAGACAACGTTTAACTGAAGTGAATTTATGTGTAAAAGTAAAAATGGAGAAAACAACAAGCATCTGCACCCATTGAGTTCCAGAAACACAAAAAATACCTACAAGAAACAGTCTCCATGACTTATGTATACTATGTGAAAGCCAACAGTACATTTATAGTCCAATTGTTGGTCGGTAGCTTTAATCAGCCTATTCTTCTGGACTCATGATCACACTGCACATGTTTAAGAGATTGCTGGGCTGTACTAATCCCTCTGGATGATCCTGTCTGCTGGTTAGCCTCAAACAGACTGCAATCACACCACAGTGACCTTCTCTTTACCTGCAGCGCTAACTAGCTCACTGTTATGCTGTGGCCTATAATGAGGACATCACCTCCTTCAAATTTTGCAGCTGTCTGTCCTTAAATTAATGCTTTCATCAGAGAAAATTCCTGTACGCTATTGGTGATGTGAAGCACAGGGCTGGTATGCTTTTATGTTTTGTTATTTGGTAAATAAATCCCATGGAAATACAAAAATATATTGTATTTTACTAGGAACTACTATCTGCAGCTTACATATGAGCCCCATAGTGTAGTTGCCAGCTCCTTTTGTGAACCAGGAAATGTGGAGTACTACAAAGTTGTATGTTAGAAATGTTTAGTACAGGTATAATGTTGTTCAAAAATAGAAATAAATACCTACTACAGCATATTTGGATTATTTCTTCATTACAAAACATGGCCTATATGCAATTTATTCTGAATTACAATTTAATCTTCCAATACTTATCACATGGTAATGATCTCCGGAACAAGACAGTGACTGGACCTTAATTTCAGATTGTTACTTCAACAGCTGTTCAGATCAAGAAGGAACAGTTTTGATAATTTGCTGAGGCAAGAGGAAAACTACAAATTCAATTATGAGATGATCATCATCATTTAAAAAAGTCACTCATAAGAAAATATATAACTTTATGTTTTCCATATTTTTTTTAATGAAAAATTAGTGTTAGGGCATGGAGGCATTCGCTTTATATAGCCTGAAAAACAATTCTGGGTTAGGGTTAGTAACAAAGTATTTCATTGTTATTTGTATGGAATTGATATTGAGTATTGCTTGTTAAATGGAAATAAGAGCATTGTTATACATGATTTTTGATTATATTTTGTTTTAATAAACTCATACATTAATGATGTGCAGTGGCCTACGTAGATACATGGAAGAAAAAAGGATGGTTGGAAAAGTTGAGCAAGTGAATGGGGAGCATAATGAATACATGGCAAAATAGACAAATTGATTGGAAAACTAAATTAAATCATATGGACAAATATCTAAATCATTAAGTAGCATTTAACTAAGCTATCACATCAAAGCCTGTTAGCAGAGGGGCTGACTCACTTTCTCCACCATTATTGAACATCACCACTTAACTACTCGAAGGACTGTGACACTTGATTGTGGTGTGTTAATTGTAAACCTAATATTATCTCCTCCAAGGGCAGCGAGGACTCATAGGATGTCAGCGTGTAATGAACATATGGTCATCATATCTTGTGATCTCAGTGTCTCCCAGCTCTCCACAGAGTGAAGCTTACTCTGGAGGAGAAGTGCTGCCTGCATGTCAATGAGCCCGACTGCCTGTTAACCAACTGAGCGCACAGGGTCTCTTGTCTCACACACACTAGCTGCCATCTGCACCCTGAATGGGCTGCTCTCAGAGTGTATGTGTGTGCGTATGTGTGTGAGTATGTGTGTATGAGTGTCTATATGAGGGTGGAGTTGTGATGGGGTGTGGGGGGTAGTGAGAAAAGAGAGCTCTTCAGAGGATGGACTGTAGTTAACCCCATGCACTTGGATGTCTTACAGCCGGCTGCTTTGAGATGCAGAGAGATCATTGAGATAAAGGTCTATTTTTAGACTTGAAATAGTGAAGGGATAAGCATGAGGGTGTGTGTGTGTGTGTGTGTGTGTGTGTGTGTGTGTGTGTGTGTGTGTGTGTGTGTGTGTGTGTGTGTGTGTGTGTGTGTGTGTGTGTGTGTGTGTGTGTGTGTGCGGCTGTTTGATTCTATGGGTGAGCATGATCTGCAGTGATAGTCTCTTCCAAAACAACATAGCAGAAGAGGCACAAGCTATCTTAAACTTCACACGAAATCATATAAGCCACACATGAGTCTTGGAGAAAAACCAACACACACAAATCTGGATATCGTCCCATTGTGCCTGCAGCTAGGCCTGACAGCGGTGTTGGACTTACATCACACACAAACACACACACAGCTCCCTAGCAACGGCACACGTGATGCTAGTATTGTATGCCCAACCTTTTCACGTTCTCTCTCTCTGTCTCTAATCCATGTCTTTCATCCTGACAGGTGCCAGCGGCTGGTGAAGCAGGCTGCAGATTGATGATTAGAGTGGGCAGAATGGACACATGGACTGGTACCAATCTGAGGTCATGTAAAAGCCTGTTGGGGGAGGAAGATTTTAGTAATTGCAATTTAGGCTAAAAGTTCATCTTTCGCTCAGAGGCTAGTAGGTAATCATCACTGCTTACTAGCATAGTCAAGGATTTTCAAATAATCCGATATAAAACATAGGTTTGTTGTGAAAAGAATAGGTTTTGTGCAAGGGCTAGTGAAGTTTTTTTTAAACCTGGGAGTCAGGAACAATGAAGCAAGATAGGGGTCATTTAATAAATACAGCATCATCTCAAAGCTGTTCTAATCTTTGCTTAGACTGCTGGCTAAACCCCCACATGGTGAGTGTCCAATGATAACTTTGCAACCACAAACTAGGCATGGCAGGCCTGTCAAGCTTTTGATTTGTATAGTAACGGTGATACACTTTGAACCCAAAGACCTTTCATAAACCTTACATTCAGGAGCAAAATTGTAAGGAATGGATTAAAGATCTGTGTTTCTCACAAGTAAAGCAACATATCTTCAAGCAATGGACAAGTGTTACAGGTTCAGTAAAAAACAAATCATATAATAAGGACATGCACAGCATTACAGCTCTAATGCTTTGAGTTGAGAATAACAATCGAGGCTCCATCTTGTTATCTGTTTAAATTGGGGATTACCCTCAAACCAAAGTATTTGCAATCCACATCGCTTAGCCCTTATCATACCTTTCATCCAAAACTGAAACATGATGTTGAAATAGAAAAGTAATATCAATGCAGAAATTAATGATTACAAAAATTAAATCAACCAAAGACAGGCTTTTAAACCAACAGGAAGAGCTAACATTAATGAGCTAACTGCTATTAGTTCAGCCCTCAAAATCAATGGTCTATCTATAAATGATAAACCTGCTTCTCCATTTTTGTGTGATTAATCTGACATTGTTACTATAATGGAAAGAATTGTGCTTTTGATGATAACAACATGAACTTTGGCACACTGTTAGAGCATGCCCTAAGGAATAGTAACAGAACTAAGGAAGGCCAGGCTTATACTGTAAGGGTGAATTACTTGATAGTTTTACCTTCCAAGGTTTATTTAAATTGTTCTAGTAAAACATGGGGAAAAAAGTCACTTATTAGTTGACTTGACTTGAGTGATAACTATTATCAAACTGTGATGAGTGTTCTACTTATACCGATTGAAAAGCATCACATCTAATACAGAGTTCAATCTCTAACCATGCATGTGTTGCTGCTTGTAGCCAAAATGACAACATTGAAAACATAAGCAAACATTCATGGACACAAACACATTACATTACATTGCATTTAGCTGGCGCTTTTATCCAAAGCGACTTACAATAAGTGCATTCGACCAACAAGATACAAACTTGAAGAAAACAGAATCATATAAGTACATCAGGTTTCATAGAACAAAAACATTTCAAGTGCTACTCAACTGGCTTTAGGTAAGCCAGTCCTTTATTAGTATATAAGTGCTTTGTTAGGAATTCTATCGCTCGAAGTGGAGTCGAAAGAGATGAGTTTTCAGTCTGCGCCGGAAGGTGTGTAAGCTTTCTGCTGTCCTGATGTCAATGGGGAGCTCATTCCACCATTTTGGAGCCAGGATAGCAAACCCACGTGTTTTTGCTGATGGGAACTTGGGTCCCCTTCGCAGCGAGGGTGCAGCGAGTCGTTTGGCTGATGCAGAGCGGAGTGCACGTGCTGGGGTGTACAGGTTAACCATGTCCTGGATGTAGGAAAGGCCAGATCCATTCGCAGCATGGTACGCAAGTACCAGTGTCTTGAAGTGGATTCTAGCAGTTACTGGAAGCCAGTGGAGGGAGCGGAGGAGCGGCGTGGTGTGGGAGAATTTAGGAAGGTTGAAGACCAGACGAGCCGCTGCATTCTGGATGAGCTGCAGAGGTCGGATGGCACATGCAGGTAGACCAGCCAGGAGGGAGTTGCAGTAGTCTAGGCGTGAGATGACGAAAGCCTGGACCAGAACCTGCGTGGCTTTCTGGGTCAGCTGGGGACGTATCCTCCTGATGTTGTAAAGCGTGTATCTGCAGCAGCGGGTTGTACTACCAGCGATGTTTGCAGTGAAGGACAGGTTGTTATCTAGGATCACACCCAGATTCCTTGCAGTCTGAGTCGGGGAAACAACAGAGGTGCCGATGTTGATTGTCAGGTCAAGAGTGGGACAATCTTTTCCCGGAAGGAAAAGCAGTTCAGTCTTGTCAAGGTTGAGCTTGAGGTGACGAGCGGACATCCACTGAGAGATGTCAGCTAGACAAGCAGAGATGCGTGCGACAACCTGGGTCTCTGAGCGGGGAAAGGACAGAATCATACACATCATAATATTGTTTGCATGCAAGCTTTATTCACACACACACCCACAATCTTTGGAGTTCCCCTCATGTAAAGAGGCATGCAAGTATTAATGCTTTCAAATGGAGAGACGTCTCAGGGTCTGTAGTCTGACTGAGTCTGACATAGCATATCTTCACTAAAACAGAGCAAAGGCAGACAAACTGGTCATGCTACAGCATCCAAAGTCTTTCCAACCACCCTCACAGACGAGATCGATTTCTCAGTCACACAAACCAAGATATCAATCCCTTTTTGTAATAACTCAGAAGATCAATCCTCCCTCTCTAAATCCATTCCAACTCACTCCCAGCCCTCACCCAGTGTTCCATCCCCTCCCCCTTTGTCACCCAATGTCAACAGCACACCTCTCTTTAATCTTTGCACCACATGGCACCAGCTTGTTTTCATTTCATGCCCCCTTCAGAACAGTGTCCCTGGTCTCGACCTTTCCTACTGATTGTGCGCTGACCCTGCAAAAAAGCAAAGGCGTTCTTTCGGTTTTAATTATTCATGTGTGATGAGAGGCTCCGGCTTCTCCCCACTGCAAGTTAAGAAAAAAGTGCCTCTACAGTAAATATGTGTGTGTGTGTCCATGTACTTATGCCTTTTTGTGTCAGTGTCTCTGTTTTAATTTGAAGCGTAAATCTGTATCTTTATGTCTCATTTGCACATCATCATTCTTCTCCATAATTATAAAAATGTAGTCACAAAGGTCTGGAAATGTAGAAAGCTAGTGGGTAGCAAGGTTATAAAACAAAGACGACATATTTATTTTAAGCTACAATCGTCTTTGGGGTTCAACATTGACTGACTAGCTGTGTGTACATGGATTGTTTGTGTAAACAAGGAATTATTGATAGGTACATTACAATATTGCTGTTTTGATATGGGTCGCATTTGTTTCTCTCTAGCCCCTTTAGGACTTTGTCAGTGTTCCCAGATCTCAGCTATTACATTTAAAACAATTATAACTATTTAACCATGCAGTGCTATCCTTTCGAGGAGGAGGAGCTCCAACAAGCCGTTTAGGACAGAGAGTGAATACAGAGAGATGCTGAATGAGAAACCAATGTGAGTTTGGAAAATTGCACAAAGTAAATCTATTCTAGTAGACCTCAACAATGGAATTATGATCTGTAGAAATGGCCATGTCATGGGACCTTTAAAGGAATATCTAAAATTAGCAATTTTACTGTATGCATTCCAGTGCATTTTATTTATGTTAACATAATAAATGATCACATTTATCTTACGCAGCCTCTCTGAATGCTATACTTCCATTAAGCCTCTCTTACTTGTCCAAGTTTAAAGTGATTACTTTTCACACCAAGCAGAAAACTCCCTTATTTCCCCAGACACAGCTGACAACTCTACATGACACCTCCAGGAGAAGCATGAATTTAAACTCCTTACAAATTTCACCATTAGGCTGACAAATGAAATGCAGGCTTTAAGTCGGCAGAGCGAGCCTGGAAAGCTGGTATGGAGAGGATGGAAAGAGATTATAGGGGGACTCATCTCCCCAATACGGGGCAGAAATCACTGACAGTCAAGGAAAAGCAGAGCGTCATGCATTTGATGCATAAAGTATGGAAGTTCATTACCCCGCATATCATCACTGAGCACACCAAGTACCCCGGAGCTCTCTGCATTCCTCTCGCTTCGGTCTCTCTCTCATTTTTACACCCGCTCATTCTCACTCTGTTTCTGAAGATGATGAAAGTCTGGGGAGCACATAGTCATCATTATACACCTAAAAAACCCAAATGTGTCATGGAGGGCATGTGAGGCAAAGTAATAGCCACTTACTCAGAAAAAGAAAAAGGCTAAAGCCATGTTGAGGTACAGTAATGTGGCAAGGAGCAGAAACCTCATGGGCTAATTTGGTTAAAATCGTTGTTTAAATGCAAACACAAATTATCCAAAAGGTATTCCAACCGTTAAACAAGTTAATATTGAAACTATGAGTGCATTTGCCTGCATGCATGAATTATAAAACAAAATCAAGGTGTTCAATTCTCCTCTAAAAGCACCTGCATGACACCGTGACTCAGACCCTTTGCCTCCGCATTACCATGGCGACACCACTCCTCACGCCAGGCGCCAGGGTCACCCACTCAGGCGAGCTCATTAGGGCTGTTGTCACGTTGGCCATGCCGCCCCTGGGTGCCTTTGAAGATGACACTGTGTGTGTGTGTGTGTGTGTGTGTGTGTGTGTGTGTGTGTGTGTGTGTGTGTGTGTGTGTGTGTGTGTGTGTGTGTGTGTGTGTGTGTGTGTGTGTGTGTGTGTGTGTGTGTGTGTGTGTGTGTGTGTGTGTGTGTGTGTGTGTGTCACTGAGTTTGTATCATATGTGCCTATGTGTCCTTGTGTGTATGAGTATAATCAGATATAGTCGGACAGCTCTGTGTGCTTAGTTGTAGCTTGTTGTCACATATTCATGTTCAAACCCACATCTTTTATAAGTAAGCAGAAATATGGGAGTTGTAGAGGGTGAATTTCCTCATTAATACACGCTCACACACACTCACACAGCCCCTCCCCAAGGACACACACTAGAAAAGCTTTTGAAGTAAGTTAAGTGAGATTGATTGGTTCAGATGATTTCTCCCACCAAAGGGCAGCATTGAAACAAATTAAACAAAACCACGACAAATGAGACTAATGAAAGCTAGAATTCCCAAAGAACAAGTTTTTAATTTGGAGGATTTAATTCTGTTTGTAATTTATTTATTTATTTGTCATTTGTTCAGGTCTCCTCTCAACCTCTGTGGTCTTGTCTTTACTTATTAATCAGCTGTGACTTTGTCGGAGTATGGCTGAACACTCAATAATAGATGGGGAGATAGGTCATGTGACCCACAGACACATACAAAATGTACATGCAATCTCGCCAGCTGCGCAGAGCAGAAAAGAACAAAGGGAATGTAAACAACAACAAACTATTTACTATCATTGAGTAATTGAGTGATTATTGAGATTGAGTAAGCAACGGTGCACCTTACGAACCAATCCTCCTCCTCCTTTTTCATTATTTGGGAATTTTGACCGACCATATTTGGGAAATGCTTGTCAGTCAGCACTCTTGATAATGATTACTAGCTTGGCTTACATTCACTAGTATTAACAAATTATATAAATATCAAGATATGATTTTGAATTTTTTTATTGCATTATTTATATCTCATGTTTAGTTGTCTGAGGTTGAAGCAATATACAGGACAATGCTGCAAATGTTATCTTCATCTCTGATAATATCACAGACTGGCTTCTACACAAAGAAATACTACACAACGGATAAGCAAGTCATGGACATGGTAGTGTATAATGGGCTCTTTGGAAGATAAATTAGCAGTAAGTAGCTAGTAAAGCCATGCTAACGAGTGTGTCTTATGTTAAAGCAGATAAACACAATTTAATCTATTTATCTTAGCTCAGGTGTTTTTGATTATTGAACACTTCACTCCTAACCATTTGAATGCAGACTATCGTTCTTACAACAGCCTCATGTACACCACTACTGCATTTAAAGAAATACAAAGCAAACCATAATGAGTATTTGATTGCAACTCTAACAGCATACAGTGTTTGAACAATATGGCTACATGTCTTGTTCCTTCTCTAACAACTTTTTACTTACATTCTCATTATAGTTGGCTTTTTACACGCAGCAGGAGCACAAAGTAAACGCCCATGCTTTGTTTCTTGTGTATTCACCAAAGAAAGCCGACTGTGCTGGCCAGCCTCCAGAGTGGATTCACTGTGACACTGTCTCTTCGAGGGTCTCATGAAGGGAAGCTTGGCTCCCCACAGAATGGCCTCGGAGCTTGTCAGTAGGCTGGCTGTCAGCACACAGTCAGGCCGGGGACGTCTGATGTACCGCATGAGAGGACAGATGGGAGGGAGGCAAAGATGGATGTAGGGAAGATGGAAAAGAAGGTGAAAGAAAAGGTGAACATAACACATGTGCCAGGGGAGGGCAAGTGTGGGTACAACCAGTGTGAGATGTATTATTCTTGTTACACCCAGGATTTTTATGTACGACAGGTGGAAAAATCCAGTAAAAGTAGTGCTGAATTGCCAGAGGATTTAATTAATATCCTGACCCGTAGACACTTCCCTGTCTTCGCAGTATATTGGAAGACAAGCAGACAGAAGTGTGGTTGCTAATTAGACAAGTATTGACTTGGATCAACGTTTACTGCATAAACTTGGGGGTAAAAAGCCGGTAAAGGAAAGATTTTCCAATTGAAGACTGACAGTGTCCTAAACCAAAGGTAATGGGGATGTAGACAATCCTGCACGTTTTAATGAGGCTTTCTTCCAAGGCAGGCTTTTGATCAGAGAAAAACACAGTAGTAAGATCCATATGAGTGCCAGAAAACTCTAAACGTGTCATATTGCACTACAGTGGCATTAATACTTTCGGTAACACTTTACAATAAAGGTACACAAAATGTGCGACTAGATAGTTAATGGCTAGTTAATGAGGAGTTCCTCAGTGACTGCGATTGAAGAACTGACGGTTAGTTACTGGTTAACAGACTGGGGGGTACTGTATTAATGAATCATTCGTTAATGGTTAGTGAATGAGTAGTTCCTTTGATTGAAGAACTCCTGTCCCACCTCCTTTCTTTTTAGTTGTGCATTGTCATTTGTGCTTGAGAAACATTCCACTTGAACTTTATTTCAATGAAATTAGTAATAATTATTGTCCTACTTTTTATATGTTATTACTCATACTAATTATGACCTACATTTTAAAAAGAAATAGAGGGAAGCTGATTCTCTTTGCTGCTCTTGCTTTGACCCTACTCACAGAGGGTATTCATCTTCTGCATTCTTGGTTTCCTCATTAAATGCACGTACATATTAACACTCACACAGCCGTATACCCGCATTATTATGGGACATGGAAAATCAATTCACACCCTGCTGAGAGTCTCTTTATACCCGACATTCCTCTGTTCTCTCATTTATGCATGGTGCCTTCCTTGGTAATACAAGGATAAGACATTCATCCCGTACAGAACAAAGAGATCTCCCCTGTATTTGAAAGCGGTAATCTAAACTCCCTGCAGTTGTCACATTAAACACATCAGTACATGCGTGTATGCGTGTGATGTATGAGGCAGACATCACAAAGTGGAACGATTACCTGTGTTATCCGAAGTCCAGCACACTATCTAGTGGCTGGCCTCCGATCTCTGATGCTTTGGTAATGCTCTAGCCACACTGGGGGCACTGCACCATTTGTTGTCCTAATTAAGAATTCATTGGCCACTAACGATGAGTTCTGACCTCCATTTCCTGCACCTTTGCCTTCCCCCACCGCGTAGTAAATCAGCTTAGAGCAATAGGCTTGAGACACACACAGACAGAATGATTGGTACATGGCGGTATGCAGCAGAAAGAGGAGGAGTTAGGAGGAAAAAGAAAAGGCAGGAGCGAGGAGGACAAGGGGAAGACAGGAGAAGAAGAAAAAGGTAGACGATAATGGGAGGATATCAAGTAAAGTGGAAAGACAGAGGATAAAAGAAGAAGAGATGAGTTGGCCAGTCTCCAAAGCCAGCCCTATATAAAGATGCAGAGTAAGGCTGCATTAATGTGGAGCCCTGGAAAGGCCTCTGGTACTGATAAACACATCCAACTGTCTGTCTGAGCTCTGTTATCTGTTGCATTGCGCTGTAGACACCACTGTTATCCCTGCGGGGGACAGGAACACCACTAATCCTCCCCGGAGGTGACACTTGCACCTCGGCAGATCCCTAGATGGTGTAATGCTGATCCCTGTTGTTACTATTTTCATCATTGCAAGCATTGATAGAGCTCCTGGAGCTGGGATCCATAGATCTGCCTCCTGTTGTTTAATTATGTCTTTCTGTAGTATGTACAGTCATCATGGAAGCGTCTTTGGGTTCAAGAAAAGCGCTATAGAAATATAATTTATTATTATCATAATCATATATTGAGTCAGCTAATTTGACAGATCGCAACTACAACACTAAGTGTGATAGTCATTTGGATACAAGTTCTGTTCTTTTTTTACCTGGGTCCTATTCTTGAAAAGGGGAAATAATCAATTAGAAGTTCAATTAAAGCTTTGTACATTTAGTAATTCCACTTCTAATACAGGATACATTGCAGGAAAATGCTGACAAGGTAAACACTTTTACAGTAAACCATAGATGAATGAATTATCACTGTCTGTATGTATTCTTTATTGTAAGATGCGTTAATGTGCACTATGGATTTGTTTCTGCTGCTCCTTCCACCTTAGTCTGTCCCTGGATTGGCATCTATCAGGGGTACTGCTACTCTTATTGCTGCAAATGGCAGAACACAATGAGATATATCCTCACCATAAGCACTTCCCACTGCCAGGACAATGTCGACTGATTTAAACCGCCACGGTTTCCCTGTCACCACGGGCAGCGCATAACAGATTGCTCATTCACGCAACACGACGCCAAAGAGAGATCCCTCAAAGTCCCTCGTGCACACGCACATCTAAATGCAACAACTTGATCAAAGCTCACACACACACACACACACACACACACACACACACACACACACACACACACACACACACACACACACACACACACACACACACACACACACACACACACACACACACACACACACACACACACACACACACACACACACACACACACACACACACACACACACACACACACACACACACACACACACACACACACACACACACACACACACACACACACACAGCTTCTCGTGATAGATGGGGAAAGACACAAAGGTCAGCAGTCAGCAGGGCTTCACTTAGACAGGACTCGGATTATTTTACATCACCTTGACTCAGGAGATGGAGCTGACCCAAACGGATCTTTTCCACAGTCGTTGCACTGTAATATACAGTACAGGTCAGCAAATGTTTTAAAGAGCTAGAGCTATATAATGCTCCTAATATCCCCACCCCTGTTTAACCTACACTGCGCAGGCCACTGTCACCCCCACACCGTTTCTCATTCCCCGTCCTCTGTCATATGAAGAAGGGATCCTATGTGGTTGTCAATGACACACACATGTATCTTGTCCTCGTTTGCAGATCAGCACTCCCTTCAGTGTGGTGGTATATCTTTCTGAAAAGCCACCATCCAGGAGAAGTGAAATACAGAACATGTTATACACACACAGACACACACAGGTACATATGATAACACAACTAGACATGTTGAAGTGACTGGTTGTCAAACCTGAATCTACTGTATTGGGTATAATCATTATTTTTGCGCAATAATTAAAAGGTGAGATCACACTATCATATAATTTGCTTTGAAATGTCATTGGAAGACCTTTAATAAGCAAGATATGTAGATCCACATGAAGGAAAATGAAACCGGTTGCAGGGCAGGCTGTGGTTAAGCTTCTCTTAAATAACGTGCCACAATGGCCCAAACTCTTCTGTGCAAGGATCTAATTACAGCTTCTGTAATTGGCCTGATTTGAATGACGCCTTGGAGGTCACAGGTTAGAAATAAAGTAACTAAGAAAACACTGATGACATTATGCTTACTGTCGATAGGCTTAGCTGATAAAAGAAGATTGACCTGTAGTCGACAGACTCCCTAATGACCACGCCATCCATTGTATAGAGGGAATCTCCTTAGCCTGATTTGACAGAAAATCAAACACATTTTAACAAAAGATGAAGATAATTTGGAGTCAAGCAGTAAAGCATTTACATTTCAGCTGTAATAATAAAATAATAAAAAACTATAATACATAATACTAAAGGTGTAGTGTTACACCCGCATTTTCCTACTACTGCATTTCCCTTATTTGGTGTCTTTGAGCTTATTATTTTGGTTTTATTAAGTCTTGCGACCCTCATCTACTACTATGAAAACACATTGATTCATCCACTCACACACACCCTGCCCAGGACCAAAGAACAAACCGTCACAATTACTGGCAAACAGCTGGACATAGTGGTTAGAGTAGGTTAACAGATATGTTCTCAGGAACTGGTAGAGACCAACACAGAGGGACATGAATGCTACCTATGCGTGGTCAGAAACTCCAAACAAGTGTTAGTGATGCTCTATGTCTGCATATGTGAAAATATGTAAAAAGACCCAGTTTGCCATATTATTGTGTATTAGGTAATATGTCATAGCTTAGTTTTGTTTAGCTTCCTGCCCTGCCCCCAGTGGATAAATGTATTACTGCTGCTTTAATGTACCTGAACTAGGATTACATTCACACTACATTAACCTTCACCAAACGTCATTTTCTATAACATTTGCATCATTTAGAATAAAGATTTTTAACCATAAAAACATTACCAAATATTTTCTGTCTGCAAAATGTACAATTACAATAAGGATAACAATACAAACATAATTGTCTGTTTTCATAGGGCAGAACAAAGTGTGATTTTCAAAGGGAGCTGGAGTTAATGGCCATGAAATGTGTTCTACTTAATGCACGTGCATAATGAACCCATGATCAAAGCTCATATCTTAGTGACAGCGTTGCAGTAAACCGAAATGCCTTTTTTTTAAAGAAATGGGCCAAGGCAGACTCAATGTGTTCACTCAGTGTGGGTTGGAATCTAACTGGTGTTTGTCTCCCAAGCCAATCTGCACTGAAAAAGCACAAACTGAGGCAACGTGTCTTTTGAAAACAAGAGATCGCTTGAAAGCAAACTATCATTGCTGTTACTTTGGTTTGTTTGTAGCTTAGCTTTTTCTCTGAGGTGGAAAGAGATAGAATGATGGAGAACATGATCAACATGGTAACCCTCCTGAGAAACCACTCTGGTGCTTATACAGTTCGATCTAGGACACTTGGTAGAGACTAACACGCAATACGCTTGGCACCCTGCAGCCTCAGGTTGGAGAAGAAGGCTTTAAGTAACAGGATTTAGAGAGTTTACCATAAGAAGAAGGGATACTAAAGTGGATTACATTCAAGATCAGCTGTGGTGGTACTCTGTGTCTCATCAGACATCTGCAACTTGATGCTCATTTAGCAGAGTTATGCAACATGGAAAACATACATTGTGCATGTGAACATGATTTCCGCCTCAAATCCCTCACATTAAACATACTACACAGGACAAATTAAATCATGTACTGTATCTACGGTACATAATGATGACAATATCTTGTGAATTCATGTCATCGGGTAGAATTATGTCAACGGGTCCAACGGAGGCTTTGTGTGGACTAAGAATTTCCATCAGCTGTTGTATGCTGCTACATGTCAACTTAAACTTATCAGTTGGCAGCGAGTATTCACTGAAGTGATGTTTCCCCAGCTGTGGATTAGCAAACAAGGAAGCAGAGATCTTCTTGGCCATAGCTGTCAGTGTGGCAAGATAGACGGTGTAATTAGCGCTTAGTGCCAGCATCCAGGGCAGATACGATGACTGGTGGGAACCCACGGAGAGAGAGGAAGATTCTAGCAAAAGGGCTAGAGGCTGACTGACAGTGGAGATGACGGGAGACGCAGGGAGGGAGGAAGAGAGGGAGGCCAACAATAATGAGTTGCAGCTCTGGGCTCCTGAGTTTTTCTTCCTCTCTCTTTTTCTTCCCTCCTTCCTCCTTGGCATTGCGATGAGGGCCATGAGCCTCCAGTGCTGTGATGTCCCTTTTACTACATATAAGTGTCTGTTTTGACTACATGGAGAGGCAGCAGGGACTTGAGAAGCGCTTGTTACAATAACACCCATCCTCTCATGTATTATGCATGTCCAGTCAGCATATTCATTCCAGATAATGGGAATACAGCGAAAGCATGCTCACACGGAAGGCTGTTTTGCATGTGCAGTCAGTGCAGTTTAGAAGATTATGTTCAGCATGCATATAAGAAGGCTGACTACAAATGATTCTAATTCAACCAAAAGCAGAATCATATTTTTCTGACAGTGCTTTCACATGTCAGGTACAGGCAGCCAATGGGACACACGCACCACCAAAAGAAGGCATTTAAGAAAATATCTGAAGCTGTAGGGAAGACTATTTAAATGGAAAATAGAGCTAACAAACACTATATCATGTTTTTAATGAACAAGATGCATCCTCCGGTGACATAACAACGCCCTAAGGTGCTGTATACATTACACCATGGGTGGTCCCCTGTGTTACATGTAGTTCCCCCATGGACACCGACTGACATGCTAATTCAGCATAATGAAAGGTCAGTGTGACAGAGAACCGCCCTTCTCTCCTAGGAACACCGTGAAAAGCAACTCAGTCTACGATGTGCTTGTGACATGATGTACTGCTATGTCATTAGTTAAAAAAGTGTGTTTGTGCGTGTGTGAATGCATGTGAAAAGCATACCATGTAGATGTTCCTGTTGGTGCTAAAGTGTAAACAGCACATCGTGATTAACTTGCAGGTGAGTCTGGTGGTATTAAAGCCATCACTTCTCTCCCCACATATCCATCACTGGCTTTCAGGCCTGAATTTACAACGCTAGCCCAAGCCTGACAGTTTAAGGCTGGGCTTCCACTGGGCGAGAAGTTCCTGTTTTTGTCTCTAACGTAGCCTATAGCTTGTGGCGCTATTTGGCCCAAGATTCATGGTCCTCCTCTCGGTAATACTTCAATCCTTAAGACTGATGCAAATCTGCGATCAATAAGCAAATAGGAACAGAGCGAGGATTTAATTCATTGGCATGTGAGACTGGATGAGGCGTGGTGTGATGGGACTCTGGATTGAGGTGTTCCATCAATCCTGCGGCTGGACACTGGCCGAGATGCAGCTATATAAACTGAAAGCCAGGGTAGGAAGGTCTTTAACACCCAATCACTGTTTATTACATCTCACTCAGAGCCTATTTAGCTAGGCATCTCAGTAACTGATAAAGATAAATTAAACCAGAAACCAGAAGGAAGAGCTAAAGACAACCACCCACCGAAACAAAAATGAATGGAAGTATTTGTTAAAGCATAATGATCATCAAGTTAGCAATTAAAAAAGATTGCAGGTTGTGTGCAAATATAACCAGTGTTACTTTGCCAAAACTAACAACACATAAAACGTGCCTTATTAATTATTTACTGCTTGTATGTTATAAAGCAAAGTGTCAGATACATACATGGGGAAAATGCAATCATGGAAAATAAGATAAGGGAAAAGAGAACACTGTATAAAATACAGTATATTTAGAACCTATACAAAATAATTTATCTCAAGGAAAATGATAAGGACAAGAGTGCACATGGACGCTAAATATCTACAACTTAAATCTGCCTGTTTGTCTACACGGAGAAGATTGATTAAATCAACAAATCAAAGCTGTCAGAGGACTGCAGGAGTCATGGCTACTAAATCAGAGCTGTTGAAGATTAATTCCCCGCTACAGTCTAATCCCTCGGACTGGAAATCACACACTTCTGTGTCAGAGGTCTTGGGGAAAGGGGGACAAAAAAATAGGACAACACTTTAGGTCAAAGGGTTGAACATATTGTGTATGATTACTATGATATCATCAATAAATGTTTAATTTGGAACTTGGTGAAAACAGAATTAGGTAACATTTTTGTAATGTCTTAGAATGGTTAAGTCAGCATGTTGCTTAAAGTGTGGCCACTCAAAAGAGTTGGCCACACTATTATACAAAAAACCATCTTGTAGAAAAATGTGGTCGATAAACGCATGTTATACATGTTTATTTAAGCATCCTTAGCACTATAGTTCATATTCTACCCTGGCAGCAGGAGCGGCATAAATGTGCCTGACAACATAACACAATAGTTAAACATGACTTTTCAAAATGCTTACAAAGATAATTTTGCTACAATTGACACTTGGCCCCCCCCCTACTTGGACCACGCCCATCTTCGAACTCCACCTTTATCATGATCTCAACTATCATCTGTAAAGATGGCCAAACGAGCCAGGGGCAAAAAGTTGGGGGACAAACGTCTCCTTCCATACCTCCTAAGTATCTACGTACCGCTTTCCTTGCTTGGACCACACAAACATTCATTTCATTCTAATGTCAATAGTTTCATGACTGCATAATGGATAGTTGCATTAATATGATGAGCGCCTTGCTCTGACCATGCCATCTTCCAACTCAATCTTTATTTTAACCTGAACTACAAAATTGTATATTTTGTCAAGGCATCTTTTGCGATGCCATCCACAGACACACATCGACTCACAAGGTGAAAACAAGACCAGTGTTGCTGTCACGGCTGTTTAAGGATTCATTTAAGGATGGTTAAATATCTCCAATATATGCTCTCCAGCAGCAATTCAATAAAATATAGCCCATCTCTACCATTACTACTCTGATGGGACATGTTTCATCCTCGCCATAGGTTTGATGTCCATAATCTCTATCCTGGCTTGCAGCCCAACTCCCTAATAAGAGAAGAGGATGGAACAAGGACAAAGTGTTTTTATGTTTATTCAATCATAGGCGCACCATTTTTTAATCTATACTTTTGAAATGAAAAATTGGCAAAGGATTAGAAAGAGTCATTTGGAGCACATAGCACAAGAAGCACCGTGCAAATCCTTCTATATGTGTACAAAACCCTTTTAGTCTGAAAGCTAAAAATGATACATGGTGCACACCAATGAGTTTGTGCGTGATATTGAACATGTTTACAAATCTATTAAGGACTGAATAATTTTTTTAAAAGCACACAAATATGGTCTAAATGTGAATTCCCAATAACCAAAAGCTTCATTTAGCTTTATTTGCACAGCGTGGGAAATTAATTATGGCTAAAAAAAACGCTGACAAGATCAAATCCCTCAACACGTGACCGGTGGCTTTAGGGAGAAACTGTACGCTTTCTCTCCACTTGTTACGGCTATAATAAATTAGCTGCTTCTGGAGATTGTCACAAAAACATTTAGTGAAAGGAATCTTTCTTTCTTTTTATCTTTCCTCAAGGATAAAACTGAAATCTCTCAGGTAATTCCTCTTGACCTTTCATCACTGCAGTAAAAAAAAAGTTAATAAGAGTGCACTGCAGGACAACTCTCAGTAACAACCTCACTATCACATCTATCTGAAGGCTCAGGATTCTCTATTTTAATGTGGAGAGAAATGCCGCAGAAGGACATTAAGCTCTTCACATCAAAGAAAAAGAGTAAATGGTTTTTT
This sequence comes from Pseudochaenichthys georgianus, assembly GCF_902827115.2. Taxonomy (NCBI): domain Eukaryota; kingdom Metazoa; phylum Chordata; class Actinopteri; order Perciformes; family Channichthyidae; genus Pseudochaenichthys; species Pseudochaenichthys georgianus. Next base: position 10,479,254 of record NC_047524.1, on the reverse strand, counting down.
GAGGAGTATTCGCTGTGTAAAGGGAGAAGAGGCTGATAAAGCGTGGCAGAACTGCATCGCAGGCACTGAGATTGAGATATCGACCTAATAATATACAAGGGAGCCCTTGATGTACAATCTTTGTCAGCCTATCCCTATCGCGTTTTTGTGTCTCATTTCACTTCCGACTCTCACTATTTCTTCTCCACTCTCTTTCTCCTTGTAAGGGCCTGATTCTCACCTCCCAGGAGGCTGGAGAAACTTCTGAAAGTACACACTTTATCCCAACGACTGGCTTTCAAACTCGACTCATCCTTCAGGGACTGACACTATTCCAGAGTCCAAGGAGGAACAGGAAAGAGAGACAGATGGAGGGGGGCGGGGTGTATAAGTTAAGAGATTGATAGCAGAGGTATGAAAGAGAAAGAGCAAAGACGAAGTGATGGGAGCCAGAGAGTAGTATGCGACTCACCTAGCTCAGCAGGAGAGCAGAGGAAGGACGAGCAGGTGATAAATAAAGCAGGATGTCACCTCTGCGCCCTGGAATGCGTTTCCTTACGCACTTCCCCTCATTTCTGCAGAGCTATACATGGCAACAATACACTGGCCCTGAAGAGCCACAGCAAACTCTCAATAAACCTCCACTTTAGCCATTGTGCAGAGTTGTACATTAAGAAAACAGGGGAGCCTCTTTACTTGCAACATTTAGTATCCCCTATCCAGGACTAAAGCATGATAGCATGATAGGTCCACTTTAAACTATGGCAGCTGCAGTGTCTGATGTTGGTGGGGATGTTGATAGTCGAACCAGCAGGAGAAAGTTGACAATGACAAGTTCTAACATTTCACCTGTGATTACAAAAACATGCTCACATCTATTAATGGAACTAAATCTTACCCTCTTGGTAGCTTTACAAATTAATCAACAGAATTGCTGTGAGGAATATAATACAAAATGTATGAGGCTTATATTATGGTCCAAAAGAATGCTGTGAATATTAAGACAGTGCAATTTATCACTAACCAAACCCAACATTATGACTCTCTAACCAACTTATATTATTCATGTAGATATCATAATCATAATCCATGATGATCAGTCTTTTTTCAGTACAAGTTATAACTCCAGCTCTACTGTGAACGTTCAATCTTCTGCACAAATGTGTTATTTGTTACCAAAGTAAATGTGACAGTTAATAGGAATACAGATTTTTTTTTGTGATAATGCAAAGAGCCTTCATGCAAATGTGCTTTACTCTATATATGCATGTACATGGACATATTAAATATCCCACCTACACAGCAGAACATGGTAGTTATGTGTGACTTTGTAATTAGTGATTGCTTATTCCTGTGTCTACGACAGTCAGACGAGAAGGTAAGGTACAGCTAATGAGCTTCCCATCCTCTCACCGGGAGTCAACTAAGATCAAAGCTCTCACTCACACACACACACACACACACACACACACACACACACACACACACACACACACACACACACACACACACACACACACACACACACACACACACACACACACACACACACACACACACACACACACACACACACACACACACACACACACACACACACACACTCTACAAGAAGATGAGTGAGAAGAGGGGAGGCAATTAGTGGTGCAGACCACCTTGAAACACCTGGTCAGAATCAATCATAGACCTAAAGACACATAATGTTTTGTTCAGTTTAAGAGTGAAATTCACTCACAAACCGCTGCTAAAATATGCACAGCTGAATGAAAGATTAAAAACTAACAAGTCGACGAGGAAGAGCTGCCTATGGACATCAGAAGGAAAACCAGAAAACATTAACTTAATCAAATATGATCCAGTTTCACCAAAATCGACTTGCCGTAAAGCCTCATGCACTTGTCCCAGGAGTTTGTACGTCCAGATCAACAAAGAAAAACATTCTCCAAATCAAAAAATCAGTGGAGCCTCAAAATGCTGGTCATTTAAGCTTAATATATTTACATAAAGTTAGATATAAACCTATAAATGAGCTGGTGAAAATAGATATTATTCAACATGGACATTGCAGTCACAGCTGTTACTCCTTGTCCTTCGCATACAATGTGTTTTATGACCCCCAAATGACCTCCTGATAGTTGGAACAGATGTCTTTGGTTCTGCATGAAAAGGATGCTAAAATGCAATCTACCTATCCTGCCATTGTAAGATATACATTGAAATATAGCATAAAAATAAAAACTGCCTTCTGTATTGTAAGCTCAAATTCACCCGGCCATTACAGCCAGAGCTATTTCTCCTGCTCCTTATTTTAAAATGTCACCATCCAAATATTGCATATTTCCCAGTTTAGCGGCATTTGCACCTAGTCCCATATTCAACAGCCATTGAGAACGCAGGACATTTGCATTCATTTGTAGCATACAGGAAGGTTAATGCCAACTCAGAGACAGATCTGTGGGTCACAGAATCAACACATCAGTGTAAAATCTGGAAGTGACACAGTTCGGGTGACTGTGGCTGCGAGGGAGTGCGGTCGTCTTTCAACCAGAAGGTTGTGGGTTCGATCCCAGCCCGTGCTGTCAACATGTCGATGTATCCTTGGGCAAGATACTTAACCCTGATTTGCTCCCGATGGCATGGCCAACGGTGTGTGAATGTGTGTGAATGTTAGGTCCGAGAGCAAGTGGTACTGCTCTGTATGAATGGGTGTGAATGGGTGAATGACATGTAGTATGTAAAGCGCTTTGAGGGGTCGTAAAGACTGGATAAAGCGCTATATAAGTACAGTTCATTTACCATTCATTCTGAAGGAAATTAATTATGCATGTGTTTTCGTCGGATAATATCCCTCTTTTGGCGTCTTGCTGTATTTTGATGGTGGGGTTTGTTGACGGTGTCCTGCTTCTTGAAGTGCAGGCCAGGTCTGTAGCCGCCCATGTGGGATGACAGGTTACCCTGCTGATGCCTGCCTTTTTTAGAGGTTACAGCGCAACAGGACTGGAAAGATTCTCTGCATCCGCCTGTGACATGAAATATCTGCTGTGACACCCTGTTGAGAGGGAGGAGATTCCATAAAAAATTCTGCTGACACCTGCAGACGTCAACTTCTATTACTCAGCAGACATCAGCAAAGTCATTTTCATTGGATAGTCTTCCTCTGTCCCCTGTTTCATCTTCTCCACTTCCCTCACTTCCCTTCTCTTCCTCCTCTAATAAACAGAGGCCAAATGTTAAAGGCCAAATATAAAGATGTATTTAAAAATACAAATATTTGTATAGCTTAGCATCCATTTTCATTCCTTTATTTTCATTGCAGCATACTGTCAATGTCTTCTTGGTCTACCTCCCTTTTCTCCTCTGTTCCTAAGGATGTTGCCCTCTGTCCTCACTGTATTGGCTGACATTGAGTGGGCATGGGTCACCAGCTACCATCAATAATACTGACCACTGGTGTTTAGACAGCAACTCCACTAGTTCATAATGTATGACAGAGTGCCGTGCTTTTTTTTTGCCATATGAGCAATGGAAGCACTTTTTCCAGATGCTCGGCAGAATGTATACATCTGAAATATGTCTGCTCTGACGAGTTAGTATTTAAACCCAACAAATACATTCTACAATCTATGAATTAAATAGCGACATAGCTCCAACCAAAATGTTTTTTGGCTGGTTGAACAACATCTGAGACCCATTCAACATCCATTTTACTAATATATTGGAATTGCAGAGGCTCTTTTCTCTCAGAACACAACTGTTTCTGACAGTTTGTTTGTGCAACCAAGTGCAGTACGTTCCAGATAAGGTTGTCCTAACGTCTGCAACATGTATTACAAACATTCTTTTTAAGAATACCCCATATTTATACTATACATAGAGTGTTAGAGTTACGGTAGAGTGCAACGTTAGAGTGCAACACATGGGCATGACCCCCAATGATAAACTGCTGTTTTTGACAAAGATTGCAACATCCTAGTTGCCTGTCCTTCATAATCCATACATCCAAGCTATAGTCAAAACCCGACACTCCATTACATTAGCCTTTAAAAGATTGGTTACACCGCGTCTAATGTTCTTTAAAAAACTCTTACAGCGCTTGCATTGGACCACTGAACCACTCATAGTTGTTTGGTTGAAAGAAATGCACTTAAACAGTTTGACAACATCTTGCTGTTGCTCTTATAGAGATTGAATGCACTTATTGTAAGTCACATAGGAAAAGCATCTGCTAAATGAATGTGATGTAAATATACAGGGCCTGAAACCTGCCTTCTCTGTGTTGTAAATCTCCACATGACATGTACAATGATTCTCTGACATATACGGTACTTTACACTAAAATAATACAGCACATATATACATTTTGTGAGGTCTGTTTATAACACATCGTAAATGTTGCCAATAACATTATCATTTTATTTCAGAGTCTCTTGTTTTCTTGGTCATTTCTCTTAGCACCATAATGTAATAATTGTAGGCCATGAATGTCAAAATGATTTATACTTGTGAGTATTAGGCCATGAATCAATAATTAACATTTGTGTTTTCAGAATAACAACAGAGCATCTTATTTGAATACTACGATCCTTGCTCACATGAATGAAGAATAAAATATATATATCATATGAACATGATCCTGTAAAAAAATATATCCATATGCTCACATTGTTTTTTAGATTTGGTAACAAAGCTACATGAAAATGGCTCTTAAAAGTTATCCCTCCATGCACGATTTAGGCCTTTTAAAATTGAATCAAAGTCACAGCCTACAAACTTCCTTTGTTTAGAGATTGGTTGCTACTAAACATTAGCATCCACTAGCTGCCAGGTGTGTCTGTGTTGTAGCGCACTGAGCTAACTGTCAAAAACATTAGCTTGCTAATAGGCAAACTCTGAGATTAAGGGGTAATACAAAAGAAAAGCATATCTGAACTAAGATTCAATTAAAAATAGTGTTAGAATATAATATAAACTATGATGATTTTCAAAACAAAAAAATAATAACACTACAACCAAGTTTTAAAAAACTAAACATTGCATGTAAAATTAAACTGAATGACCAAAGGACATCTGTTATGTGGGCATGAGATGGTATTTTCCATTCATTTTAACCGCACATTAACATTAGTTTTATGTGTATGTGTGGGTGGGTCTCGTTGTGTATGTGTACAATGACCCTCATATGTTTTGAGGTTTCATATTATTCATTAGTTCAACCTTAGGGGCGAATACAATCAGTAAAGCAGAGGCTATTAAGAGTGCTCAAAATGGTGTGCACATAATGGCTCTAGGCACATGCTAATACACTAATGTAGCACTTTAATTTCAAGATCTTGCTCATCTTTTTTAAACGTTTGACCCCTTTTTAAAATCTAACACGCCACCATTCTCTATCTTTCTAAATCCTACCGACTTTACACATCCACCTGCTGAAAAACAAGTTGACCCGCTGCCACTCCAAAAGCCTTAATGAGTACTCTATGTACAGAATTAAGTTGGACTATTAAGAGTCACCAGTCAGAAGGTTTGAGGTTAGTCAAGGTGAAAGACAGCTAAAGGCCTGCAGATGTCACTTGTCTTACAATCTGCTTTTCCCTTAGCCCTTTTCTTTCAAACAAGCTTAATGCTTTTCTGACAGTACAAGTAGCGGGAAAAATCACTCTTACCACTTCTGAACAGATACAAATGTTTGCAGCAGAATCTATCTGTCAGTCTGCGGCGACGGGCAACTTCAACCCCCCCTCCCACGTTATAAAGTGTTCTTTGGTTTCCATATCACAGCGCTTTTCTTCCATTCTCTTTAGCTCACAGCTCCATTTTAATCACGCAATGTCAACAAATACGAGGATTATGAGATTTGCATTGTTTCCACATGAAACAGACTGGGGGGCAAATGTTGGATGTGTCAAAGTGATTGCATTGTTCAAAACAAAAAGCATGCATTCACAATCAAATCCAGACGTGCACACATACAGTACCAGTCACAAATGCCCGTAGCGGTACAGTATTAAGGGGTTTTGAATACAAGGCAAGGCCCACACTGGGATTTGAGAGTGGAAAGAGCCCAGCAGCAGGCTCTCCACAGCACACATCATTAATAACCTCATAGAAGAGAGGAGAAGCTCTACTGTTACTCCTTTTGATTTATGGCTCTGTATTTAAGAGTGGATTCAGAGTCTCACAACACAGGCCCCGGCCAGCGGTGAGTAAACCAGAGTCCCCAGAGTGTGAAGGTCAAGGTTTGTTTGCAGAAAGGTCATGTTGTTCTGGATCAGGAGATGGAGAGGGACGCAAACAGAGAGAAAGAGAGCAGGGAAGGGGTGTGGTTTCAAGACTGACATAACATCCTGCTGTTTTTCATTCGTCTCCTGGAAGGTATTTGTCCCTCCAGCGACTTTCTGTGCCTCTGTTGGTGCTATTTTTAAGAGCAGCATGCATACAGTTAGATCAATACATACCCAGAGCAAACAGTGAGCACTGGGTATATACCCTTCTGACTGCAGTGCAGAGGGGAGGATTAAAGGTGTGCTAACTCCACAGTGTTCGGGGACATGCTGTTCGAAGCTGTTCTCCCTGGCAGAGAGCTTTCCAGATTGGGAGACACCGAGAGGGCCAAGTCAGGTAGAGGCTTTAATGTTAAGTAAACAGTATGAGAGGACTCTTATTCCCTCCCTTTACATTTCATTCAGTCTCAGAGAGTGGAGGTGACATTCAAAACTTGTCCATGCTTTTATCTTCAGTAGACTGGACTACTGCAATGGTGTCTTCACAGGTCTCACTAAAAAATATATTAGGAAGCTGCAGCTGATTCAGAACGCCGTTGCTCGAGTCCTCACTAACACTAAGAAAGTGGATCACATCACTCCTGTTCTGAAGTCTTTACACTGGCTTCCTGTGTGTCAAAGAATAGATTTCTAAATACTGCTGCTGGTTTATAAAGCACTGAATGGTTTAGGCCCAAAATACATTTCTGACCTCCTGCTAAACGATGAACCATCCAGATCTCTCAGGTCTTCAGGGACTGGTCAGCTTTCTGTCCCCAGAGTCAGAACTAAACATGGAGAAGCAGCGTTCAGTTATTATGCTCCAAATATCTGGAACAAACTCCCAGAAACCTGCAGGTCCGCTGCAACTCTGACTACTTTTAAATCCAGCAAGAAGACTTTTATTTTTGTCGCTGCTTTTAATTGAACTATTCATATCTTAAACTGCACTGTAACTTTTATCCATGTATTTTTCCTTTTAATGTTTATTTTATTAGCTTTTCTTTTTTAATGCTTAATGTCTTTCATTTTTTGTAAAGCACTTTGAATTGCCTTGTGTTGAAAAGTGCTATATAAATAAACTTGCCTTGCCTTGCCTTGCCTTGGTGCTAAAAGATCCCCAAGTTAAGGGGAGAGTGTAAAAAAAAGCATGGTGAGTTTCCTGAGGAAGAAGTCAAAAAAAGATGGAGTTGTTTCTTTTTTGACAGTGTCAGCATCCACATGCACACAGATGCGGGGATGGAAGATGTCTGTTGATTTCTCACTGAGAACCTAGCTAGGCCTGTGGGCTATCCTACCCGATATATGCATAAAATGATTAGAGTCAGAAGAATGATAAGGCAAGCAAGAGGGACAGAGAGGGCAAGATACATAACAAACAATTGCAAAGACTGAAGGGTATGAACAGAGGAAAAAAGAGAATAGAATAATGCAAAAAAAGTCCTGAGTCATGCGAGAGTGGGAAGATAAAGCAAGTAAATGTACAAGCATCAGCACAAGTGCAAAGTTAGGAAATTCTCTTACAGCAGCAATTAATGAACACTATCTCGTTGGGTATGGGTAGGAGGAAAAGATAAATCCTGATCATGTCGAGCTTTTGGTTGTTCTGGTGGATTTGACGGATGGAAACTTCTCATCAAACCTTATCATTAATTCAAACATTGAAACGGAGTTTGCCCTACATTATCTCTGGGCATATGAAAGTGCCCCACATCAGGCTTTAGGATCAGTTTTATATGTTTCCATTACATACCGGAAGCTCCCAAGATTGTGTTTAAATAGATTTGTTGGTATTTTTGTGACTCTTATATGGTAAACACCTGTGATCAGCTGAAGAGTTACACAGATATGAGTTTACAATCAACACCTTCTAATTAGGCTGTCTGAAAAATCACACCCCTCCGTCTCTCTTGAGCTACTAGCAGGAGGTGCAGGCAATGGAGAGCATAATGGAGGAGTATTGATCCTACAATGTTACACAGATTTACTGTTATTACCTTTATTTAGTCATTTTTTCTGCAATATTGCTTTAAAAAATCATTAGAACAGGGCCATTTCTCCCTAATGCTTATTGTTACTGCTTAGAATATTTCATTCCTCTCAGTCGGGAAAATAAACATTATGTAGATTACAAAAATAGTGTGGTTGAAGTGTGAGTCAACATTTTCTCACTCCTCTTCCTCCTGATTTCACATTGCGGGTAAGGGGTGTCTGAGAGAGAGCCAACAGTCCTCTACAGCTAATTTCATAATCACAATGCCACGCCCATTCTGAACTATCCAATCAAATCAAGAGGGTTTGATATAAATCAGTCAGGTTACTAAACCCCGCCCACACGAGAAGTGCACTGTACTGTATTTCAGTCAGTTATGAAATCCTTATCAAGGGAAAACCGGTCTGAAGCCGTTTGACCTGTGACATGTGTTTTTCAAGAGAAATACACAGCAAGTAGAGCTTTGAATTGGATGAAAGTGAGCAGCTCTCAAATTGTGTGTAATCCTCATGACACAAAAGAGCTAGGTTGGATTTTGGGTAACCTTTTTCCAGTTCACCTCTAAGGCTAGGCTGCTAAATACCATGCTGGTTCAAGGAAAATCCCCCTTACAAGAACACATACTTCTCATATTCACTTGCTGTGAACAGAACGATAGATACTCTGTCAGCACTTTCGGCATATCATGCTTTATTACAAGGTTAGCTGAAATGTCCTCTCGCTCTTGTGGCATTCAGTTTTATGGCTACATTGTAGCTCGCACAGAAAATGACTTAACTCAGTATTTTATCTACATGCAGTCAGGGGTGGAGGGATTGCACCGCAGATCAGCACCTTACCTGATCGAATGAAAGACCGCTGTGAACAAATGTCCCATAAATAAAAAAGATTATAGCTTAGCGTTATATGCATCACACATAGCATCAATCAACTAAAGGCCCAGGGTCTAGGATAATCTTATATGATACATTAAAAAAACAAAGTATTCAAGCAAGGTCAGAATGAGCAGCAACACCAATGTGCTTCAACATATTTTCTCCCTTAAAATGACCACAATTACCACCTAATTGGTGGTTAATATATGAGGGTGTACAGTGAGACAGCCTTTAAGCTCCATTAACCCTCTGCATAGATCCACAGCTCACTTTATGGGGCTTGTTGGCAGAAGTCTTTCTATGGGGGCGATTTTTCAAGGGCCATATCAATACCCAATAGCAGCTGCAGCATAAGCTCTGAGGGCAGAGCAGTGAGTGATGAGCGCAGCGCTGTCATCATGCAGGGAGGGCTAATGGGAAAACAGTTCCAATGCCTGCTCCTGCATTGCACATATGATTACATATATGCAGTGTGAAGAAAGAGGTAGTGCTAAATGACAGTTGATGACAAGAATATGAATTCTTTACCTCCAAGGTATCAGTACCATAAATACTGTAATCTGCACCCTGGTAGGTTTTCATAGAGCTGTAAAAAGAGCAGATTGAGTTACAGTGACCTGCCTGTTTCCCTGACGTGGCCTACAGTGTGCGGGTGGATGTGGAGGTGGGTGGGTGGAGGAAGACGAGAGAGTATGGGGTTGAAGGAGTCAAGGTTCCCGAGATGGGGGGTTTGATGGTAATGTGGAAACGGGCGTAATTAATCTCCAGATGGGCGGGGGGGTGCTGGGCAGCGGAGTGTCTGTGTCGTGCCTCTCTATGCTGGGGTGTTTCGTGATGGCCCCCTCATCCTCCTCACCCCGGGCCCCTGGGGCCATCCTTCATTCTTATTTATGAGCTTCCACACGGCCACTCAACTCTGCTGTACCACCTCTGTATTGATCCTTCAAGGTCGACAAGGAGGTAAGCTGCTGCCGGTGAGCTGTATGCACGAACAGCTATAAGAGAAGCGCTTGGTGTGTGTGTGCGGAGACTTTAGCGGCTTCCGACAGTATTTCCATCTGCCCTTTTAAGGAGGGGGGTATACCTTTGAGCATCCATGCAGCAAAAACTCCAGGGTGCCACACCCAGTCCTGCTGCAGAACCACGTCAGGACAAAGTTTCCTCGTAGGAATCACACCCTGCTACAGTACGTAGGATGAGACTGTTTCAAGAACAGGTAACAACTGCTTGTTGTTGCTCTTTGAAAAGTGACACAGGGGAAGCATAAAATGCCAAGTAATTGTTTACCAATGGATATTGAGATAAACATTTGCAAAAGTGTATATTCCAGCAAAGTGCAGGAACACCAAAAGACCCTCAAGAATGCAATATTTGGCGTTAAAATACCAAATAAGATGTGTGCTCTCAAGTTAATGCAGTATTTCAACTGACTTGAATCAGAGGATGGTAGGAAATGACTGATAACCTCTGTCCCTGACAGTTCAAGCCTTTCTACTTATAAACTCCACTTTCAATATGTCAGAGAAGCTGCAGCCTTGAGCCTGTTATATACTTCTGTAACTCAAATGACTAATCTTCCAAAACTCAGTCCTTTTCAGCATCTGCCACACATGTTGTCTGGTACATACGGACTTAGGCTGCAACGTTTTCAGTCGAGCTCTGAGCAAAAGTCTGCATCGTCATCCCTCCTCTAATAGAACTTTGTGGCCCTTGTGCATAAGTGAGATGCACAAAGTCAGAGGTTAGCAGAGAGGGCAGAAGGATTCAAGTTGGGGGAAGATGTCATTTCTGTATCCAGGCAGGGAACTTCAAGCTGCGGGTAAGAAATGTACTGCGCTCCCCTCAGGGCTGGACAGGCACTGGGTGGGTGAGTGACGCAGAGCTCATAAAACCCTGCGGAACAAGGCGCTACATATCACGATCTTACTCATGTTGCTCTGGAGCATCCCCCGTGACTGTCAATCTGTGAGTCACACCAAAGTCTGTGGAGATTCTATTTGTTTTCTATTTGTCTCTGGTTTTGACTTTCAAGAGGAGCAATGATAATCTGTTCCTCCTCACGGGACCTTCATGGAACAGGGGAGGCTACCACAGCAATAACTACATGGGTTGCTGGCGATCAAATGATGGTCAGCTGTGAAAAAAAGAGAAAAAACAATATTTGTATTTGACTTGTGGAGGCAATGAGAAAGAGCACGGGCTACCGAAGTCCCTGGCTTTCCACAACAAATAAAAATACAGCATTTTCTCATCAACCAGTCCTTTTCAATATTCTGTGGAGTTCTGCTGTCTTTACTGAATGTAGAGCACTGTGGTCATTTCATGCATTTTCATTATGTTGCCCACCCTCTTGATTTATGACACAACTCAACTGATATTGATGTTCGATAGAACACCGCCCATTTGGTCATTACTCTTACGGCTTATATCAACATTGCAGTGTGGAACTGAATTATATTGTGTGGGGTACAGAAGCTGTTGTTTCTATATTTTACCGCATTCCAAACTGCAGGATTGAGAGGTTGTACAAATATATTGGTTGTTGTTGGCTGTGGATTCTATCACTTCTTGCTAAATGTCCCTAGGTGTGTGTTTAAAGCTTTATCTAGAGGAAAATGTTGGGTTGTGGCAGAATAGATGCTAGTCTTGACGCCTGGTCCTAGTGTCGTATAGTGGAAAGAACCACCCATTTAGAGGAAAAAAATACAGATATGTCTTGCTTAATATTTCAAAAACAAACAATCTATACTAGGGGTATAACAAATTACATTTACTTACAGTCATGACATTGAGGTGACAATAATGTTACCGACACAAGTATACAAAAAGCAACCCGGTATCACGGCAAGACGTGAACATGTGACGATTTACCATGCTGGGAGACGTGAAGATGTCACGATTTCGTCCCTTCAAACGTGACAGTTACCAGTGGAGAAATACCCGGTTGTTATTGTCAATATTAATATATTAATTATTTATTTTGTAATAGTCACACTCGATTTCGCCGATTTTCTTGTTGCCCCAGCTGCTTTTTTTAGCAGAAACAAAGGCTACATTGGTTCTGGAATTAACGGACGTGACGTTGTGCGATTGCGTTGCCAGGCAACAGCTTGGGTTCATGTTAATTTACAAACTATTCAACTATAACCCTATTTATGTTTAAAAACATTTTAGAAGACCTCACAAAATACTTTAATGTAAATTAAAATTAAAATGTGAAGGAATATGTGTATAACAAAATACATCTGTCATAAACAATACCGGAAACAGACGTATGCAAGATCTTCAGCTCGGTGATTGGATGTTTTAGCCACAATGCACGTTGGAATATGGTGTTTATGCAACACATTCTCACTCCCAACTCGGCCTATGTTGACGTCAGAGGTCGCGTTAACCGAATATTTTTTTTAACAATGACGGACAAATCTGAAAGCTGTCCGTCATTTTGACAGATTAGAACAAACTCGGAACAGCGCCAAAGTTTCCCCGCAGCGAGGCTCCGTTGTTATGCCGTGTTATGCATGCACTAGGTTTCTTTTTCAGAAACAAGTCCTGTTTCTCGCTTGAGGCCAGGAAAAGGCTAGTCACTGTGACCTTTTTACCTGTGCTGGACTATGGTGATTTGTTGTATATGAATGTACCTGCCTATTGCCTGAACAAGTTAGATGCCGCCTATCACAGCGCACTGAGATTTGTCACAAATTGTAAAGCACTTACTCATCACTGTACCCTGTATGCCAAGGCAGGTTTGCCTTCACTTACTGTAAAGAGGCTCAGTCATTGGTACACGTTTATATTTATATAAACTCCCGTATTATATCTGCTCTCTGATAACACAGAGAGTTGCAAGCAGCTATTGTCTGAGATCGCATGATGTAGTATTGTTAGATGTGCCAAGAGCAAGGACTGTCTTAAGTAAGACAGCTTTTATCTGTGCAGCTCCACTTGCTTGGAACAATCTTCAGCAAGAATTGAAACTGAGCAATCTCATTCCTCTGCATGTTTTTAAAGCTAGGCTAAATGAAATACTCGTTGATACTATGGGCACTTGTAAATGTCTATAACTATGTAAATGTATCCTGTAAATATAATGTATGATGTCCTTTATTGTTTTATGTTTCATATGGAACCTATTTGCTGCAGGTCTCCCTTGAAAAAGAGATCTATGATCTCAATGGGACCAATCTCGTTGAATAAAGGTTTGAAATGAAAAATGAAAGTTGGACCTTTTTTCGTTACAGCAGCATGTGTAACAGTTGTAAATATGCAGTGGTGTTTATTTGTAAATCATTTAGTATAAATCACACAAATTCTGTGTTTTATATTTAATAATTATGTGTTCTTTATTTATTGAATGTTCAATACCTGACAAGGTCGGAGATGAAACACTTGGGTCGCAGGTTCCTCAACAGTGCATTACAAGACATCTATCAATATGTGTGTATACCTCCACCATGAAACTGTCGTATTCTGCACATTTCTTATACTATCTACATACATCTTATAAGAGTATAATACATATGTATAATATCAGTTAAAATAAGTGTTTAAACATACAGTAGTTAACATTGCAGGAAAGCAATATATTAGTACTTTGTCAGGCTTAATATTTATCTGTAGATACCCCCAACGCTTTTTTCTTATTCAAAAGAAGACCTTAACCTAAAGTATTCTTTAATGTTTAAATAAAGCCTTATTAGTTTGTCTGTCTGTGTCTCCTATTAATATCTAATAATAAAATGCAATAACGTGCTTTAACCACTAGGTGTCCCTTTCTATCAGCTGTGCACCATTATGGTGTAAATATAGCCTATCTACCAATTGGATCAAATATAAAAGTCCGCCAAATTAGTATTGATACTGCAAGGAGACGTATATTGTAAAGAGAAATTGAAGATGTTGTTTAATTGCTGATATATTTATGATCCACGTCACATATTCAGTTTCGGCGGCAGTTCTTCCTGTTTGTCCTGAAGTCTTCTCATCGGGGCTCTATAAATAAAGAACTACGGCAGATGTGTAATATTTAATGCAGCCAAACCGTGTATTACAATGCCGTTATGTGATGACTTCCAAAGAGAAAAGCAAGCACACGCGGACTAAGTATTATTCTATTTTTTATTTATTTTTTCGGATTTCACATCGCATAAACACCATATCCCAATGTGCATTGCGGCTAAAACATCCATTCACCGAGCTGAGGATCTTGCCTACGTCTGTTTCCGGTATTGTTTATGACGGATGTATTTTGTTATACACACATTCCTTCACATTTTAATTTTAATTAAAGTATTTCGTGAGGCCTTCTAAAATGTTTTTAAATATAACTAGAGTGGTAGTTGAATAGTTTGTAAATTAACATAAACCCAAGCTGTTGCCTGGCAACGCAATCGCACAACGTCACGTCCGTTAATTCCACAACCACACACATGGATTAACATCGATTTAATACATTAATGTAGCCTTTGTTTCTGCTAAAAGAGGTGTCGACCAGCTGGGGCAACAAGAAAATCGGCGAAATCGAGTGTGACTATTACAAAATAAATAATTAATTATTATATTAATATTGACAATAACAACCGACCGTCGTGGTAGAGCATTTGCTTGGCATTTCCGGGTATTTCTCCACTGCTTGGGCCATGTTAACAATACCGTGTTACTGTCACGTTTGAAGGGACGAAATCGTGACATCTTCACGTCTCCCAGCATGGTAAATCGTCACATCTTCACGTCTTGCCGTGATACCGGGTTGACAATAAGACACATACAGCGGGAGCTCTTTATAGCTTCACAACAGTTCATTTGATTAATTCATAGTCTATTGTATATGTTTTCTTTTGCATCAAGAGTATCTGTCCTTTGACAAATGAACAGTACATCTCACCAGGCTTTTAAAAATGTGTTTCCTCCGCTCTGATATGGTTGTCATGGTGAGCCTAATTAAATATGTCTAATTTGAGTCATTCCACAAAATTGTATTGTTGTCACAATATACACGCTGATGAAAAATGCATGGCAAAACCATGTCATGGGAAATCATCAGCCTTAACATTGCCTCCATTCTTTTTTCATTCACCACAGTGCCAATGGGCCTTGAAGATGCCTCTCCATAACTTATTACCTTCAGTGGCATGCTAATAATGTGGCCATTGCTTTAATTCTATTTGCATCAGGAAAACTATCTAGCAGGCACACAAGCATGAATACCATTAGGGAGATACTCATGAGAAGCAAGCAGGAGGGCCATTCACTATGGAATGAGTTTGGCTGGTGACAAGTGTGACGTGGAAAGAGCACAAGCTATTTCTGAATGGAAACACAACATCATTATATATTCGCTCAATGTGATTCAATGCCTGTGCCTCGTTCTGGAAACAGAACATTTGTAGATTAAAAACTGCCATAGTGCAATTTAAAAGGCTCAAAAAAGCAAATAGTTTGACAACAACCATGACAGAAAGACAGTAGGTAAAATAGGTGTATAGAGTTCATTTTAAGATAGAATTATGCAGGTTTTGGAAAAGCAGTGCCGAGAAAAAAGTCACAAAAACCACCAATCAATCAATCAATCAATCAATCAATCAATCAATCAATCAATCAATGTTTATTTATATAGCCCAATATCACAAATGTTACATTTGTCTCAGTGGTCTTCACAGTGTGTACAGAATATCAGTATGACAATACGACACCCTCTGTCCTTAGACCCTCACATCGTACAAGGAAAAACTTCCAAAGAAAACCCAGTTTAAAGGGAAAAATGGGAGAAACCTCAGGGAGAGCAACAGAGGAGGGATCCCTCTCCCAGGACGGACAGACGTGCAATAGATGCCGTGTGTAAATTGAAAAGATAATCACACATTTGAGTTAATAATGCCATAGTTTCAAGTTTCAAGGTTCAAGGTTCACATTAGTCATACGTACATAGCTACAGTATAGTTATGACGATGACAATCTTAGGTCACAGGCTCCTCCAACAGTGCAACACAATAAAACATAAACAAATTGTGAAATAGTTTCACAAGTGTTTAATAGTTTCTTGAACCGATTTCGAATTTTGTGTGTGTTTTTCCTATTTCTCCTAAGTTTGCACTCAGATGATCATTTCCTTTATAAAGACTTTTTCAAAAGAAACTAGACTTTGAGTTTTCCTGAAAAGCCTCCTACACGGTTCAGTGCATTTTGCGCCTTGAAGGGACACATTGTGAAATGCATGACCGTCCGTCCACTCATACAGTACATAATGAATGACCTGTCCATTCATACTAAATACTGTTCATGCCTGCATGTATTCAGTTACACTAATATCTCCTCTCAGCACTATTTGACCAGATCACAATATGCAAGCAACCAACATTGGCTTAAAGAACCAATATGGCCGGCACAATGCATGATGAAGAGGCCGAGGGGAGCTTGAGGGGAACTTGAAAAGAGCTTTGTGGGGGAAATTGAAGAATGCTGAGAATAAATGTTTGCTCTATAGGATGTACCGGCCACAGTGTGCTGTGTTGGTGAATACATGATGAAGAGGAAGAGGGCCCTGTCCTGCTGAGCTTGTCAGCTTTGTGTGTGTGTGTGTGTGTGTGTGTGTGTGTGTGTGTGTGTGTGTGTGTGTGTGTGTGTGTGTGTGTGTGTGTGTGTGTGTGTGTGTGTGTGTGTGTGTGTGTGTGTGTGTGTGTGTGTGTGTGTGTGTGTGTGTGTGTGTGTGTGTGTGTGTGTGTGTGTGTGTGTGTGTGTGTGTGTGTGTGTGTGTGTGTGTGTGTGTGTGTGTGTGTGTGTGTGTGTGTGTGTGTGTGTGTTTGCGTGCGTATGCAGAGTTGACAGGATAGCTGGCCCTGTTGGATTTACAGTATGCACAGCCAAGTTTCAATGTCAACGTCTTATGGGTACTGTTCGGCATCCTATTTTAGCATTTGCTTATATTTTCTCTCAGAATAACACAAAGTAGGGCTGAAGCTGATGGGAATGTCGACACACCAAATGATATGGAAATGCGCTCAAATGTATACCAAACCTAAAAAAACTATACCGGGTGGTGGTGACAAAGCAAATCTTAGAAGATTAAAAAAGTTCTCATTTGTGTCTGTACTGAATTTTAAGGAGATCTATCAAATAGCTGTGGATATATTTCACTCTAGACCAACAGATTGTGATCCAAAGAGGTTTGCCTCAGCATGCATATGTCAAACAATTCCTCGTATTACAAACTGGGAACCACATCTTCTTGCTGCCACTTAGTCATCTTCCCCACATTGATAATTACATTTTGGCATGGTTCAGTAATGAGATCAAAACACACAAACCGTTATCTGTTCTCCATTCTTGGCATGAAGGATGACCACAAATAGTCAACCAGTCTGAGCTTTTATAGTATTTAAAATGTAAGGCTTGGAAAAAACAATGGTTCAAGGTGGAAGAATATGAGGAAAAATGTAATGGCTAGCTATAAGGGTCTTTACAATGTCATCTGTCATGTCTTCTTAATTTAAATTATTGAGGGATGCATTAGATGCTGTCATTCTCTGTCTGCGGACGTGCCTGTATAAGCATGAATATATCGGACACACCGCAGTTAACATCACTAATGCAGCATGGAAACTTCTCGAGTGTCTGTAAAGAGATTCTCTGTGGGTTGTAGCCATTGAGCCTGCAATTACACTGACTTTCTGGAAGCTCTTTACTGTACGCTCTGGATGCACATGACAGGCTCTCCCGAAGTACTCTAAAAGCAATGCGTCAAACACAGCTGACACTTGGTGATGTGTCACTTATCCATCATGTTCCATGCAGCACATAAAGCAAGGATGCCTCGACGTTGAGGATATCATCTTTGTAGTCAAAGGGAAGATGCTGATGTCGTTCCAATCCTTACGGCACCAGAAAGATTATGTCACAGATGCAAAGCTGACATGCATCAACAAATAAATATATTTTAAACTCCTCAAGAGCAAAAACAGACAAATCCTCAAGGACTTGTTGGAATGTTGAGTCTTTGTCATGTGCAAGATACTGTTGTTTTTATACAAAAGAACCAAACCTGCAAGGACACTCCTAACCTGTGGTGTGTGTGTGTGTGTGTGTGTGTGTGTGTGTGTGTGTGTGTGTGTGTGTGTGTGTGTGTGTGTGTGTGTGTGTGTGTGTGTGTGTGTGTGTGTGTGTGTGTGTGTGTGTGTGTGTGTGTGTGTGTGTGTGTGTGTGTGTGTGTGTGTGTGTGTGTGGTGTGTGTGTGTGTGTGTGTGTGTGTGTGTGTGTGTGTGTGTGTGTGTGTGTGTGTGTGTGTGTGTGTGCAACACATTCTCACTCCCATCCCGTCATATACTGACGGACGGTCAGGGCCCCTCCCCGTCGCTATATTACCTACAGGGTACCCCTTGCCCGTCAGGCTTCTACGGGCAGGGCGTCCCATAGACCTTCATTGCGGACAGCGGACCCCTTGACCGTCAGGCTTCTACGGGCATGGCGTCCCATAGACCTTCATAATGCCTATTTTAAGGTTCATTTGGCCATTAAAATGCGTTTTGATCTCATTTAATGCGAGTAATGAGTTTTTTATTTCTGATTATTTGTGCAGTACATGTACATGATGTTTAGTTTGCTAGTTATGACGAAGATTACTTCATGAATGTGTACACATGCATGGTTGCTAAGGTGGTTGCTATGGACGGTGCAACAGCTCCCAGACCACGTGATCAACAACAATGGCCGACCTTCGTGTTATTCTCGGTGGAAAATGCCTATTTTAAGGTTCATTTGGCCATTAAAATGCGTTTTGATGTCATTTTATGCGAGTAATGAGTTTTTATTTCTGATTATTTGTGCAGTACATGTACATGATGTTTAGTTTGCTAGTTATGACGAAGATTACTTCATGAATGCTAACGTTTTTTTGGTGGAAATGTGTTTTTTCACAGCAAAGTCACCCTCTGTACTTGAACTTATTGGGAGAATCTAAATAGCAAGAACATCCCAAATATTCATTTAGGTCTTTATTTTAGACCTTTAGTGTTGCCGTCTGTGAGGAAAATACATGGGGCTCAGAGCCTCGTATTTTTAAAATCTTTTTTTCCTTCTAATTTGTTATTCTTTTCAAAATAACACACTGTTATTTACTCACCAATAACACAAAATTATCCTTGCTTTTATTTATTGGTTTAATTCCATAATCTCGGGCTTTTTTGGCGTTCGTCAGGAACTGAATTTCAAAATAAAAATAACCGGAAACAGACGTAGGCCTATAAGGGACATTTCGAGCATCATTGCGATTGTCAACATTTTTGAGTTTAGGATGGCCGAAGACACTACACTACCCATAATCCCCAGCTATCGTTTAGGACTACAGTCCCCATGATTACTCTTCAAGGTCTGGGATTGGATGTTGGAGTGGCAGTGCGCCAAAGTTACGCAGAGCGTCAAACAGCTGTGGAAACGAAACCACGCCAGACTATCCAAAACTGGAATCGAACGCCCCCCCAGAACTACACACTACACTATTGTGTTTCGCAAAATGTTCTATGGGACGTCTCTACTGAATGTTTTCGTTTTCCCACAATTAGAAGTTGCCAGTATTAAACACATTGGTGTTATCAAATGTAAAACATATAATTAATAAATTGGTGAAAATCGCTGTCCATAATGCGCAGCATCAATATATAGCATTAATATATACCCACATGACAGCTCATTGATACTTTGTAATTCTACTCCACTACAATTCAGAGGTTAACCTGGTATTTTTACTCCACTACACTTATTTGAGTTACTTTGCAGATTATGATTAATGATGTGAAATATAAACAACCCTTAAATCAGACTTTAGTTACACCTGAGTAAAATTCAGGGAAGGTGATTGTCAAGTGCCAACAATCAGGAGAGATATTTGATGCTTGAGAAGACTAAACATGTATCTGCAATTGACATTAATGGAAACGAGTAATAAAGTATATTAATTACTCGTTATTCTCTACTAGTTAATTAAAGACTATATATTATGGCTATTTTGCACATCCCTTTCAAGATTTCAAGATTTTAAAGGTTTATTGACATATCATATACACAACTACGGTGTAGTTATGCAATGAATGAAAAACTTGGGTCACAGGTTCCTCAACAGTGCATTACAAGACATCTATCAATATGTGTGTACCTCCACCATTAAACTGTCATATTCTGCACATTTCTTATTCTATCTACATACATAAGAGTATAATCCATATGTATAATATTAGTTAAAATAAGTGCTTCAACATAGTTAACATTGCAGGAAAGCAATATATTAGACGTTAAGTACTTTGTCAGGCTTAATATTTATCTGTAGATAGATACCCCCAAAGTTTTTTCTTATTTAAAAGAAGACCTTAATCTGTTATTTAATGTTTAAATAAAGGTTCATTCGTTTTTCTGTTTTGCACCTCCTCCTATTAATATCTTTGTACATCCTGCACTAAACTGTTTTATTGTAGAGATCACTTATAGTATCTTCTTGATTTTTTATATTCTATATTTCTATCACAGACCTTCTACTTTCCCCCTATGAAAGTACATGTACTCTTAATATTTTTTTAATCAAATATAACACATAAAAACAATAATTCAATAACGTGCTTTAACCACTAGGAGGTGCACACAAGGTACACACAGCCATAATAACTTTGTATTATTAGTGTAGGACACTATGTACAACATCTGAAGATGTGTAGTTTTATTCATGCTTTCACATAATTTTACAGCATATTGCTATACTATTTCAGACTCAGTATTTACATTCTTACATTCAAAATTCAATCAAATTCAAATCAGTAATATCTTTAAAAACTACAAGTCCTTTTATATCAGCTGTGCACCGTTATGGTGTAAATATAACCTATCTATGAATTATATCAAATGTAAAAGTCAGCCGAATTAGTGTTGATACTGCAAGGAGACGTATTGTGTGAAGAGAAATTGAAGATGTTTTTTAATTGTTGATATATTTATGATCCACGTCAAGTATTCAGTTTCGGCGGTATTTCTTCAGTTTTTCCAAAGGTCTTCTCATCAGGGCTTTATCAATAAAGAACTACGGCAGATCTGTAATATGTAATGCAGCCGAACCGTGTATTACAATGCCATTATGTGATGACTTTTAAAGAGAAAAGCAAGAGCACTCGGAATTAAGTATTATTTTATTCTTTTAAAAATGTTTTCCGGATTTCATATAATATAAACACCAAATCCCAGCATGCTTTGCGGCTAAAACATCGTAGCTGAGGATCTTGGGTAATCGCTCGAAATGCCTACTCCGGTTATTTTTATTTTGAAATTCAGTTCCTGGCGAACGCCAAAAAAGCCTGAGATTATGGAATTAAACCAATAAATAAAAGCAAGGATAATTGTGTGTTATTGGTGAGTAAATAACAGTGTGTTATTTTGAAAAGAATAACAAATTAGAAGGAAAAAAAGATTTTAAAAATACGAGGCTCTGAGCCCCATGTATTTTCCTCACAGACGGCAACACTAAAGGTCTAAAATAAAGACCTAAATGAATATTTGGGATGTTCTTGCCTTTAGATTCTCCCAATAAGTCCAAGTACAGAGGGTGACTTTGCTGTGAAAAAACATTTCTACCAAAAAAACGTTAGCAACCGTGTGTACACATTCATGAAGTAATCTTCGTCATAACTAGCAAACTAAACATCATGTACATGTACTGCACAAATAATCAGAAATAAAAACTCACTACTCGCATAAAATGACATCAAAACGCATTTTAATGGCCAAATGAACCTTAAAATAGGCCTTTTCCACCGAGAATAACACGAAGGTCGGCCATTGTTGTTGATCACGTGGTCTGGGAGCTGTTGCAGCGTCCATAGCAACCACCTTAGCAACCATGAATGTGTACACATTCATGAAGTAATCTTCGTCATAACTAGCAAACTAAACATCATGTACATGTACTGCACAAATAATCAGAAATAAAAACTCATTACTCGCATGAAATGACATCAAAACGCATTTTAATGGCCAAATTAACCTTAAAATAGGCATTTTCCACCGAGAATAACACGAAGGTCGGCCATCGTTGTTGATCACGTGGTCTATGAAGGTCTATGGGACGCCCTGCCCGTAGAAGTCTGACGGTCAAGGGGTACCCTGTACGTAATATAGCGACGGGGAGGGGCCCTGACCGTCCGTCAATATGTGACGGGATGGGAGTGAGAACGTGTTGGTGTGTGTGTGTGTGTGTGTGTGTGTGTGTGTGTGTGTGTGTGTGTGTGTGTGTGTGTGTGTGTGTGTGTGTGTGTGTGTGTGTGTGTGTGTGTGTGTGTGTGTGTGTGTGTGTGTGTGTGTGTGTGTGTGTGTGTGTGTGTGTGTGTGTGTGTGTGTGTGTGTGTGTGTGTGTGTTCCCATACATGTAGCATTGTGATGAGCCGTGGAGTTGTCACCTGCTACTGCGTGTGGCTGTGTTCCTCTGTGGTGTTGACAGGGAGAGGGGGGTTATGGGATAGGAGCGGCGACAGCGGTCTTTCAGACTGCAGCAGGTGCTGTCAGCCCACTGTGTTTTCTCTCTCTCTCCCTTCATCTTTCTCTCTTTCTTCCATCAAACTCCCTGTTTCCTTTTCTCCGTCCTCTAGTCTGTGTGTCTCACCTGGCTCTCTCAAGATTTTAGTCTCCCCACCAGGATGCATCTCTAATCCACATAATGTGAATAAGACCTCCAAGTGTTTTTAAATGAGTATGATTGACTTGAACAGCATGTGTTTTAAGGTTTTAGAATGCGAAAGGAAAAGAATATCAAAAATAAAACACAACTTCAGCACAAGTTGATGTCAAGAGGTTTTTAACCAGTAGCTGTATAATGTCAAATCTGCTAGAGAGCTTAAAGATTTATGGGATTATGACTTCTAATCAAGGAATTTTTCAATGTGGCCCAACATATGGAATGACAGCATGACCAAATGCAACATGTTTACTTTCATCAGATAATTGAACAAACATACCTAAGCCTGATTAATCTAGCATGTCATGCATTCAAGTAAACACGGCATACAGCATATATAATCAGTTCTAAACCTACTTAAATAAATAGTTAGTATATAGCAGTGTGAGTTGAGGTAAAACAACTGTATAGGGAATGACAGGAAGCTGACAGCTGCCAGTCAGTGTGTTGTGCTCCACAAAGGATTAGTCCTTGCATTAACAAACACCTAATTACCCTAAACTGCTTTTCATTCAGATTCTATGAATATTTAATAGCGCACAGTAATGAAATTGCGTCGAAGTAAATTCAGCAGCTTTAGGCATTACCCTAACCCTAACAATGCAGAGTACAACTGCAATTATTAAATGGCACAGGCCATCGCAGCATGAGGCTATTTAATGCAAGAGTAATTAAAACTGGGCACAATTATTGGCAACAATAACTGCGCATAACACTTACTCACAGTTGAGGGATTTAAACATGATGTATTTGCAGTTTTTATCATAAATTTGTTTAGTAATTACATTCGTAAACCACAGCGTATCACCAATAAATACTAAAAGAACAAAGTGGATTGTAAACAAATCATTTATATGCTAATACCCTGTGTTGATCAGTGAAGCAGCTTTTGATCAGTAAACAATTGGAACTATTAAAGGTGATTGCACATTCCAATGAAAGCCGGGGAGCTGATGCTCGACCATGCTCTCAGCAAGAGTAACCAATTAGTGTCTTCTTTTCTTGTGAAACTCAGGGAAAAAAGACATCAGAAGGCTTGTTCCCTGATTTTCAGCTGTGTGTTCACATGCATTGTCCTGGACAGGTATTGATCCAGTGAGGAATGAAGAGAAAGAAAAATCAATAGCTTTTACATGAATGCACATCAAGCTGTTTCAGAACGTGTGTGCAGTATGAGAGCCGAAAGGGTAAAACACAATAGAATGGCAAATGTGCATGAACCCACGCACATTTGGTAAGCGTATACAGTATATGTGCAGAATTATAACAATGGTTGTTAGGGCCAGGATCGGTTAACTGCTCCTGCATTCATTCCCTCTGTAAGGGTATGTTAGGGTGAGAAAGTTATGCCGAGCCGGCCACACTCCACTGGAGAGATTTAAGAGGTCCCTGGATCAAAGCCAGGGATTTCATTTATTTGGAGTATCAAGGCTGACAGTGGCTTAGGTTCCTAGTGATACACACATTAAAACCATCAAAATGCATCCCTCTTTTTTCTGCTCACACACCATCTTCCTTCCTTCTCTGTCTCTCCTCTGTGTGCATTGAGACGCATGCAGAGCAGTCATAGGCCTGTGACTGATTAGGTCTAAATGACCTGTCATTATATTTGACCAATGACCAATCAGACCAGATAGAGACGCGGACAGACAGGCAGACGCCTGCGTAGATCTAAATCTAAGAGCCAATGTGCCGCCATGGCTGAATGAACAAATCACCAAAACCACCCACTGTATCACCCATCAGCAGCAGGTCCTGGAGGAGTTATTACAGCAGATGTTTATCAGGTTTTAGATGCTGCAGTGCTCATAAGTGTCTGCAACCTGCTTCTGGATTATCATGTTAGATTCAGCCTGCAATGTTTTTTCAAACGAAGGGTCAGGTCACACCAGCATTCAAAATGGCAAAATCTTGCGATGAATATGTACATTACAATGGAAAAATCATTAACACAACCTGCTCACAGGGAAGACTAAATTGCTTAAAAATTGTTTTAATCAAGTCTAACTTTCGGGAAATTTGATGAGCAAAGTGTGCCATGAACACATTGACAGGGCAAGCTGATTTGTTAGTGCTACCTTGAAGAAAAAGAAAGCCTTAAATAAAGAAGACTTACGTAGCTTATTAGCTGTGTTGCATGGCAAATAGTTTTAAAACAGGAGCTGATGGTTAAAATATAAAAGATTTCGAAAGATCCACCTGTGAATTTGTTGTCCCGTTAGCAATCAATTTCACCAAGCATGCTCAGAGGACTTATTTTTAATACAGTTATTTATCTCTAATGTTTTCCTTTCAGCAACCCTTTCTTAAATGAAATTATGTACAGTCAAGATAAATTGCCAGAGGGCACTAAACAGTGCAGAGAAAATAGGGATGGCCGTTGTTACGGCTAACGCTCCAAAGCTGGATAGTATTTTAGCAAATATGTACAAATTGTGTTTTGGTGCCTCTTCCTGGTGTGACCAAGCCTTAAAAATACGTTCATACATTTGTGTAAGAGTTACCCACATAGTATAAAATCTGTACAAAAAAAATTACTATTCTGGATTTGGGTTAGTAGAAACTTGTGGTGCAAGCACAGCCAACAAAGTGACACATCAAAAGATCTTCTGAGTTACAGTAATCAGGAGAGAGGCTCAAATCTGCCAGAGCGTGAGGCAGTGAGTAATTAAGCCTTGCTGGCATAGCAAATGGGTGGACAAACGTTTGATTGCACTAATTCCTCACTTTGTCAGTGTAAACTTGTCAAAGTAAACGGTGCGTGTGTGCGTTCCCATTTATTTCCCCTTATGTAGTCTCCTCTGGCTACATACCATCTCTTGCTGTAAGTTTAATAGCAAGTGAGTGTAATATCACACACACACACACACACACACACACACACACACACACACACACACACACACACACACACACACACACACACACACACACACACACACACACACACACACACACACACACACACACACACACACACACACACACACACACACACACACACACACACACACACACAGCTGTCAGTGTAGGGTGCCTTGCAAGTAGAACAGAGGCTGTCATAGGGACCCAATGTCAAAGCAGGGCTGGAGTCACAGTTGAAGCTGAAGGCATCACCAAAGTCCATATTAATTCTCTATTTTCCATCTCTTTAACCTAACATTTTATTCTACAATCAGAAAATAAAGCTTGGTTCTGACACATTTTGCCCTATCTGTTTTTCCATCACAGATCAGAAGAGATGGGTGTTTTAATACTCTAATAAAGAAGCAGTCGGTCTGATAAGAGAGTGACATGAGGGACCAGCGGTAAATGTTCATGGGGGATTGGAGTCCATTCCTTGTACGACACGTGTCTAGAAACCCATGACCCCCACAGCTCAGTGCTTGCAGGCCCATTAGTCACTATAGGCACATAAAGCCTGTCTTGCTCTGCTTTGTCAGCTTGGGGAGTTGGATTACATCACATCTGAATCAGATTATTTTTGCGCTGACCTTCTTTGGCATCAAAATCAAATGCACAAGAGGAGCTCAAATAGTGTAGGTACGTCTCAAAGAAAGAGAAACTTAATGACACCTTAATTTATGTCGTTCTTTTACCTGCTTTGACTTCCCAAGGTACAATCATGCCAATATGCCATTTGTTATCGTCTTATTATCCCTCCTGTACTCTTTCATCCTCTTTAGATATGCCATCTCACCGTCCCGGATTCGAAAGGATTTTAAACACTCATTATTCATGGTTGATTTTTGATGCAATTTACATTACCATTTTCAACATCACATTCCGGGGTTTAAGTTGTTTTTTGTAACCAAAATCAGCACACCAAATAAGACTAAATGTGTAACTACAACCCTCCAACCTTACTTGTTTAATAATTTACTAAGTATTGTTTTAGTTTTTTTAAATGAAAGAATAATGGCTTTACTGACCCAAAGTAAAACAGAATGCACAAACACATCACATTTGATTGATAGATCGAGTAAAGGGAATGTAGGTATTTAAGGGTTATTTTCAGAGAGTATGCATTACTTAGGTAGAAGCTGCACTGTACACAGCAAACATCTGGCAGTGAGAAATTAATATTGACTTTAGGGCAGCTCTATATAGGTTTCGCTCTAATAAATATAACTCCCACCGGCTCTTCAGTATCCTTTAGAACCAGAAACAGCTTGTCTTGCTTTACTGAAAAATTGAAGACAGTGAGGATGAGAGAAATTAGTGTTTAAACCACACACATCCTTTTCAAGATGACAAGGAGCAATTTGGGGTGAAGTGTCTTGCCGGGACACAACGACATGCTGACTGCAGTGGGACTCGAACTTGCAACACAAGACATACAACAAACATAAATATACTGTAACTACAGAAGGTTTTATCCTGTAGATGTGGAGAACAATACATAGTCAATAAATTAGATCTTTGAAAATAACAGAAGTTTAATTCAGAGGGGTCAGTCTCAAATGACTAAACTATGTTTATGAATATCACACTATACAAGCCTTTCTTTGACATCATCCCTCACACACACACACACACACACACACACACACACACACACACACACACACACACACACACACACACACACACACACACACACACACACACACACACACACACACACACACACACACACACACACACACACACACACACACACACACACACACACACACACACACACACACACACACACACACACCAGAGCAGGTGTAAGAGGGTAAGGCCAGAGGATGGTCTGAAGGGTAAATTAACCAAGCAACTGTTTATCATACTACATTTTTAAGTAGGAAGCTGAAAGAGGAAGGACAGAGAGTCCTTGAGCAGGTCTACAATCCTGGTCTAATCCACACTTCTAGTAATAAGGGTCAATCAGCTTACACTAAAGGCAAGCCTACAGTACCTGGAAGTGTGAAGACAAAACTTCCTCAAGCAAGTAAAGACTCTAGGCTCATCTCAATTGATTATTTAGCCTCCTCCTTTCCCTCACTCGCGTCCCTTCCTTGTGTCTTAGCTCCGCAAGACGCGAGCGAGAGACACGAGGAAGAGACGCGAGGACAGAGGAGTCCTCAGGTATTAATTGGGATGTCCTCATTCACTCCAGCGTCTCCATAAACAACGGCCTTTACTTCTGTAAATATAATTGGTATATATCCTAAATGTTTGACGTTCTGTGGGTCTACCACACATGCATCAAAAACCACAAGTAAGAACTGTACGTTATTATTTTATAATCCAAACATTATTATTGAATTTGAAAGTATATTTTATACTTTCGTCTCCTCTGGAAGCTTCCTCCCTCACCCCTCCTCGACTCCTCTGTGTGCATTTCAGCAATGGGGACGTCCTTCAACATGGCGAGGAGGGGGAGAGAGGAGTCGAGGAGGTACATTGATTTGAACCTACAGTATTCAATCCAAACTAATTAAACATACGCCAAGCTAATAAGGTGTTGAGGATGCACACAAGTTAACTGCATGAGGTCTTGGGGAAAGCTAACCGCTGTGGTGCCTGCAGTTCTCTCCAAGTGAGAATGTGGATGCTGTCCACTAGAAGCAATGGTGATTGCTTTGGACAATTTCCATAATGAAGCACCAGCCAGTGACTCTGGTACTAGATTACTCCCAGAGAGACTCTTTTCACCAGCTGGCCTCACAATATAATCTGAATATGTGTTTGTTTTATCTGGCCTGGTCTGTTAAATGAGCTTCTGAGAGGAAGACTACCACCTCTGCCTTGTCTAATTGCCGTATTACTCGTACTCTGATTATCAGGATCCTCACCAACACAAACTCAATACACTCCTTCCCTCTCGGTCACTCTATAATTATCTTTCTGCAGGGTTATTTCCTCGCCCTTCCGTCTCTATTAGTTTGTGCTCTCGGCCCCTATCAAATCAATCTCAGCTCCTTAGCAGTGTGAAGTTTCCCACTTCGCCTCACGTGCTGCTATGATTAAATGGACAAGGGACACTCTTGTGTGACCTATCCATCATGCATGTCTCACACTGTATGTGTGTTGGTGCTGGATATCCCATATGAACCGGAACTGATGTTTGGTTCTTCATTTGCAAATTAAAACATTTGTCAGTGCACGGTAGCATTTCACTATCAGTTTCTGTACATCTGAATTTCGTGTGTGTAGTTTTATTTGTAAGGATGTTTAAGTGTTAACTCATATGTCTCAAAATGTTGTATTTCCTTTCCACACCGATAAATAAGGCTTTTTAATTAGACATGCGACATAGGTATCTTCGCGTGAGGGTCTGGGTGCTTCATGCATAAATGCGCGTTTAGTGAAGAAGTTTTATTCTGCCTTCTGTCTGTGTAACTGACAGAATGAAATCTGCATTTCTCACTCCCCTCGCTGTTGTGTCTGCCTCACTCAACTTTATTTCCGCTTCCTAACTCTTCACGGCTTCCCATCTGTCTAGCTGCTTCATTTTCATATCTTTTTTTTTATTAAGTTTTCTATCCCCCCCTTTGTCTTGTTTTATTCATTTCATCGCTTGAATCCCTTTGCCTTGTTCACCTTGAAAGGTCTCTGCTTGTCTCCTCCCCCCCCCCACCTCTTCCTGTGTGAGAGAGTATCTGTTTCAGAGCCAGGAACTCATAGAAATGCTGCTTGTGGACAGAAGAGAAACATCACCAGCACTCCCCTCCCCACTCGCCTCTCCCTTCAACCCCCCTCCTCCTCTTCTTCACAGGGATCCATGCTGTCTAGATAGAAGTGAATGAAGGTCATCTTGTCGCTGACTAAGAGCCAAACACATTGCTAGTCTTCCTCAGCAGTTCAAATACTGGAGAGCTGCTCTGTTTTCTCTGCTTAAGCTATGTATACAGCTGTGTAGACAAAGGGCATTGACAGTTACTGCAGTAAACTGATACTACAGGGTGAGTGCATGTGTATGTGCATGCATATATTTGTTACTAACATGTGTGTTTGTCAGTGTGACTTATATGTAAATTGCAGAGACCTATGGTTGCAGGGGTGATTATAATCAACCGCTTAATGGCTGATGCAGGCCAATCGAAAATGTGCTTGTGCTACAGGGGTAACACTTCCGTTATTGATCCTCAGTAGGTAACACCGGCCAAGGCAAGCAGAGTGGCTGTTTAAATGCCTGACTAATGCATAGGTAAAGAAAAAAACAAAACAAAAAAAGGAAATCAGGTAAATAACTGCACTGCAGAATGTAGGGGTGAATCTGTTACTGCGGAAATGTCTTCTTTTCAGAAGTGAGCATACTATGACTGCAAAAAGTAAATCCCCAAGCTCTAGCACAGTGAATAATGCTCTCATTTCTATGCATTACTAGCTACATAGCTTACTATGCCGATGTTCCCTGGCCACTGAGGCTGTTGGACTCAGCCTTGCCTAATAGGAAAGAAAATGAACAGGGCACATCATCCTTAATGAGTCGAAATCCGCTAATAAAGAAAATGAGCTCTCAATCATTCAACCAGGCAGATTTGATTTCTCCGTCTCCCTCCCAAACGCTCTGAAGTAATGTACGAAAGGACCTCAGGGAAGACTTAACAGATATATTGCTTGCTGTATGTGTTCATTCACTTTCATAATCCCTCTCATATTTCATACATATCCGCAGAGCATCAAATAGTACACGTGCTCTCTGCAGGATTGTACAGTAACATGGTCTGATGCAGATGTCTTACATGTTCTCCGTGTTTTCTCAAAGGCCTGCACAAGTTTTCTGAGGGAGGTAAGCCATCACAATATGGAATTTGGATACACTAGTAGATACTACTTGTTTTTAATTCCTTTTATGGTTTATAAATAGACATCATATACTGTAGTACTGCATGCAAAGAAACTGCAACCTGTCAATTGAAAAAATAAGCTGCACTGACTATTGTAACCTCAACTCCACTCTTAAAACTCACTTTAGGCCTCACAGAGGTGCAATTTATGCTTGGTTAAATCATTACATGATAATAACAAGGTAGTGTATCGATGTGCATTTTGGTCATCAGGGTCATCTATTGATCTGCCTTTGATTCTCACGAGGGTCATTTATTGACGACTTCCAAACCAAGATCAATCTGCGCCCTTTAGACAGGTCAATAGTACGTTGCCTCTTCCTGCATCTCTTCAGCTTAGTTATTCTACCAAAACAAAAGGATGATAGGAGAGGTTGAACAATGGGAGTTTGGTCTGCATGCTAAAATACCAGCTTGAAAACATTATTTGACTCACCCTTTTAAAACCTAAGAAATACAAAAGTCAACAAAACCCTATGCCAAAATGTACCAATAATGTGATAACAAGTTTAACAACAGTTTCTGTCAGTTTCTGTTGGTTGGTGGAGAGTTGTTGAACTTTTCTATAGCACAAGTAAAACTGTACAGCATGTGTAAGGAAATGATGAAAAGACGTGTGTGTGTGTGTGTGTGTGTGTGTGTGTGTGTGTGTGTGTGTGTGTGTGTGTGTGTGTGTGTGTGTGTGTGTGTGTGTGTGTGTGTGTGTGTGTGTGTGTGTGTGTGTGTGTGTGTGTGTGTGTGTGTGTGTGTGTGTGTGTGTGTGTGTGTGTGTGTGTGTGTGTGTGTGTGTGTGTGTGTGTGTGTTGTTCAATGCCTACAGTGCAGCCTCAGCAACCAGATGAAGTGTCCCTAATAGGATCCCTGTGGGATTCCTCAGCAGCTTTTCACAGTGAACCTGCACACTGTCAGCACTGACAGAGCCCAAGTCTAAAACTATAGATGAGACATACTACTCACTCTCTTGCTATCTTGCCCTCTCTCTTCCTCCACATCAACTCACTTACATTCAGTACACAAAAACACACAACTACCAGTCATCAAACTGCATCTGTCAGCTTCCAGCCGAGTGTTTTGGAGTGTTGAGATGAGTCAGGCAGCCATAATCATTGTAGCTTGCCATAATGTCTACACTCTCTTCTACCTTCCAAAATAATTGGATGCGTCCTCTTTCCTGTTTCCTCCCCCTACTTGTTCTCCGGTTATCGTCTTATTTCCCCCCCGATACAAACATGGTAACGGACAGCTTCTTAACAAGCCTTCTAATGCGGAGCTGTATGTGTGTGTGTTTCTATGTGTATCTTTGACAGGTAACCAATGTCAGAGGTAGTTAGACTTTCATAGTCAGTAATTGATGTTTGCGGCATCAGATAAAGGCAGCCAAGAGGAAAATGGAATGAACACAGGTGGCTAATTATTCAACTTTTATAAATGTTTCATAATACCACACATACATTAAATATCTAAATGCAATGTGAATTGAAGTAAAATAGGTAAAGAAATAGCCATTTGTGTGGGCTATACAGGGGATGTAGGAACATTCGCGGACAGAATCACCCCCACAGTGCAACATAATGTATCTCATAGCCTAAAGGATTGGCTGGTGAACATTATACAAAGTAATTAACCAGCTCCTCTCTTTAGCTAATTGGAGATTGGAAGTGTGATAGTCATTAGCAGCTCCCACTTTCCTGTCATGGCTGCACAGCACAAAAGTAAGAAAAGAGTGGAGGCATACTGCATGCAATTCAAACGGACATTTCTGGAAGCCAACAGAAGACATGAATATAAAAAGACAAATTAACAGCATATAATACTGTTGGAATGCCCTTTTCCTTCTAGCCAGAGATCACCGTCTCTGCCAGCTGGCTTTAATCCTCGCTCAGTCTCCATTGTACCAACGCATCCAGAATAAAAGAACAACTCAGGGAAGCCAGTAGAAACAGAAACTTTCTGCAAGTAGGCCTACATTTTAACACGTCTAATGAAGCAGACATAATTTAGAAGCCTAATTGCCCGTCTGTGTGGTGAGCATCATAAGACTCCGATAAAGAGAATCACTAAAGGTACAGATAAAGGACACACCATCCTGCTGAAAATGACTTGGCATTAGATCAATGCAGCCCAGCTAAAATAAGCTGTCACCATGCCTGGGATGAATTCCAATACAGTGCAAATGTTCTAGTTAAGGAAGGCTGGGGCAGCTTGGAAGTAAAGACAAATATGAACTATGCCTCTTGTTGCCATCTTTCTTCCCTGTGTCTGTCTCTGGGATGCTGTCATGAGAGTCTGGTGGAGGATGCTTAACTATCAAAGATGCAGGGTGTAAAACACTCAAGAAACAAACTGGAAACAGACCAGATATTTGAGCTTACAGAGACATAAGACTTAAGGATTTTTAAATCCAGTTTAATCTATTGTCTCATTATTATTTCACTGAGCACATAATTTTGCAATGGCCTTAGGCTCGATTTGTTCCACTGTTCAGTTATTTTACCATCATTATAATATTACATTATTGATAGCATGGACGTAATAAACATGAAATTATTGCCTTTTATTTCAAGAAATCTGTCACACCATTTTGTAAGGCCTATATTGTAGTCCTAGTTGTACTGTAAATAATATGTACATTATTCAATTCATCCACAGTGCTATGCATTTGGACATCAAATATTTATTTGGATTTAAGTATGATTTAGCATTTGGGTTTTGTATGATTTATAGCATCGTTTTTATATATCTCCAAGTATGTTAATTATCCACACAACCACCACCTACAAACACACAGCTATCTGTTTTATAAGACGGTAGAATTGTCCAGGGTTGTGACTCTGTGTCTCTGGCTGTTTACGTCAGATGCCTCCTTGGTGACAGAATTACTTCCCAGCACCTTCAATCTATATTTGGTGACATCCCAGGTCCTTCACTTCTCTGACTCTGTGTTTGTGTACAGCCCAAGGACATCCATGCCACGATTGCACTACTTCTCATATGCCTGAACGTATATGTGAGCATGTGAGCATGTGTGTGCACGTGTAAGTGTGGTGTCAGTGGGTGTGTGTGTTTGTGTCATCCTGCTGCCCTCTCAGCATCAGACGCATATCCTCAAGGTCACAAATCAGGCCAGGTGGCCATTCGGAAAGATTAAGGCCACATTTCTAAAAAAGAGACACCTTTGATTTATCATGTCGGGCCAATAGGCGTGGCGATAAGAGGGCAGCAGTTAGAGGTTGTGAAGCGGGGCTTTCTGCAGACACCCAACTCCTAAACCCTTCTACAGTACGTGTTACACCCCAAAATGATTGCGGTGAAAGCAATGGAGGGCATATAGGAAGGAAAAGTGGGAAGGGGGAAGAGATGGGGGAGGGAGGTAGAAGGAAAGATACAGAGTGTAAGTGAGACAGAGACATTAAACCCCCACTAGTCCCCTCTGACAGATGCTAGCTAGGGCGGCATGCCAGGGAGGCGAAGTCTTAAGGTGACAGGCTCTGCCATAGTGAAGAAATTGATAATGCCATATGGCCAGAGGAGAGCGGATGTGGATTCCAGTCACGAAGCCATGAACGAGGAATCATCCTCCTGCCGCTGGTGTAGAACATGCTTTTACTGCCCTGTAACAATGGGAGCAGGGAGGAGGCAACGAGGAACAGAGAAGTAGGAGAAGGTGGAGGAGATGGAAGGAGGAGGGGCATGCTGCAGGACAGGCCGCACTAATGACCCCCCCTCCCGTTTTTCTACTTCTCTTAGGTGCAACCTTCTCACAACAAGCAAAACACATCCTATCTCCAAACTGGCAGTTTCCTAGATAGCAACACAACAGAGCTGGCATAACTATTCCTTGTGATACTAAAATTCGATAAAAACGTGCATAGATTTTTAAAAGAAAGGCAGGCAGAGCAGGGATTGTGCATCATCACAGTTTACACAGGCGCTTTATCGAGATGGGAATTGTGTGAAATGCAGACTCACAGTTACCTTTTCCCCAGGTACACAGGGGGACCGGAGGGGAGGTGGTGGGCCTATTTTGTGAGGCAAGAAGCAATTAATTTGGAATGTGTAGCACCGGGAG
Source organism: Pseudochaenichthys georgianus (assembly GCF_902827115.2). Classification (NCBI taxonomy): domain Eukaryota; kingdom Metazoa; phylum Chordata; class Actinopteri; order Perciformes; family Channichthyidae; genus Pseudochaenichthys; species Pseudochaenichthys georgianus. The sequence continues at coordinate 10,444,595 of NC_047524.1, read as the reverse complement.
CTCCGAGGTTAGACTTAAATGGAGCACAGCCGGCTACAGAGACCAGGCTTAATTGTTTGATTGATTGGCTGCGACTGCAAGGCATATTTCTGAAGCCCCTCTGCGCCGATCAATGAGTCAATGAGCGCCTCGCCAAACCTTGCAGCTTCCCGGCCTCGCAATTCAATTATTGTGGAGGCCTTGGTGGCCCTCGCCTGCGATCGTGTTACAGCCCTGGAGACGAGCATCCACCTCACCCCCTCTCTCATGGAACTGGGAGCTTAATGCAGCGGATACAGGCTCTGGGGCAGGGTGTGTAGATAAGGGGAGAGGTGCAGAGGAAGAAACAGTGGGGGCGGGGAGGTTGGCTTTATTAGATTGGTAACAGGCACTACATACTGTATCGGACACAAATCGAGTTACCCCCCTAATCTGTCATTTAAACAAATTATCTTGGGGGGTGATGCATCAGCAGTATCGCTCCTCTCATGGGAGTTGAGGTAAGGGGGAGGGATGGAGGAATGGGGAGAGGGAGCAGCAGTGATGGAGGGCCGAGGCTAATAGAGACACGGAGAGAGACTGACACTTTGTCAAGGGGGCAATGAAGGGAGGAAGGGTGACTGGGAGCAACACTTAATAATTCACGGTACAAGCTAGGTCAATTTGAAAATGCTGTTCGTATTCACAACAGTCCTGACGGCAAAACATTCTAAATATTGAGATTACAAGCAACCTAAAACGTTAGAATATGCACCATTGGCATGCGGCACATACTAAATTGTATAATTGACATCTAAAGAATACCACAATGCATTAAACACATTACTAATCAATTATGGTCAAGGCAAAAAGAGAAAAAAGGGGGAAAGAGAGCAAAAAACAGTTTTCTAAGAAAAAAGGGGAAAGTCATGAAAATACGTAGGTACTGTTGGAAAGCTGAATATCGTTTCCTTTATCTTAACCAGCTGAATTCAAACAAGGAGAGAGACACTCAAGCTGAAGTGGAGGCGCTGTTTGCTGGCTTTTAAAATGGCAGACAGCTCTAACATGACGTTTGGTCCAGGTCAGGGTCAAGGCTGAAGCCACCATTACTGAAGATTGACAGGTTCATTGAGGGGAAGGCACGCGGATAAACAGACAAACAGAAACACCTGCGACTCGGGGGGGCTGCAGAGCGCTGTGGTCACTGTGTTGCAATGTAAACATGATTAAGGTAGCTGCAGTCTCAGTGCAGCATTGGAAACAGAACAATAGAAAACAACTATTAACGTCAGACAGTTAAAAAATGTTGCCAAAAGCTACTGAAGTGGACAATATGAGGGTGCAATATACTGCTTTCAAGCAAATAATGACATTATAGACAACATTTTGATAAGGCTGCTATTGCAATTTCTTATTACACTAAAATAAATAAGCATTTAAAACATACCTCACTATAAGGAATATTCTTAAGACCTATATTGTGTTCATTATAGATATTTCTGATCTAATTAGAGCACCAACTCTCGTCTGTTATAACATTTGCAGACCCAGATAGCTATGGGGGGGGGTGGTGGTGGGTTGACAGTGACGCAGGTGTATAAGTAAGGTGTACATTTAAGCAAGAGATTTCATCATTTCCTACTAGATGCGGTTCATTACTTAATGATGTCAATAGAAAGTTGGACATGCTGCAGTTGTCAGGCTGAGTCACATTCATATAACCAATGCAAATAATGACTGCCTGTTGACACACACGGCTGCATTTATACATTAACAAAGTCCCATGTGGATAACGATCTGCCTTGAGACTGCAATTCCATTTCTTTATGATAACTCCTGGCTCAATATACAAGATGTCAAAAACACTGGAGAATGATTAATGGAGCTTGCCAAGAACCGAAGGGGAAATGTTCCTTAATCTAGACTCACTTCAGGAAGTAAAATAAATGTGAAAGCTGATCAGCAGAACAGATCCGTATACCTGGCAGCTTATTGGAATTTCCACTTTCTGATTTCTTGAGAGCAACGCATATTCAATATGGTAGCTAACAGATAACGGGTGAGATATACAGTATGGGTCCAATAACAGTATGCATCCTCTGTTGTTTAAAGGTTTTCATTTTGACAACAAATTATACTGTCTTCCCAGCCAAATTATTTAACTAGCCATATCCATATGCATTGTAAAACATGAGACATCCAGATCATAGAAGGACACACACATCACAAAGAGAAGGAGTGTGAAAGCCTTGACCAGGAGATGAAGGCAGGTCTCAGAGGCGCTCTGCTTCCCTTGGACCCTCCGCCCTCTGGGGCTCTCCTTCAGAACCCCCCCCCACCCCCCCTCTCTTCTCCCACTGTACATCTCTTGCCCCCTCAGCGTCCTTTGTACCCGGCCGTGGGATGCTGAGCACACACTATCCAACTCTGCCGACTCACAGAAGCAACGGGTCATGGGGCAAAGGTCAGATTTAAATCTACGACCCCTGCCATTTATACTTGACACCAGTGTCCTCTACAGGCTTTGCTTCCTACTGGGTCTGCTGGTTTTTCATTAAGTATTCATTCAAACAGCTCGCTCTGTAGTTTTCTCAGCAAGGTGCATTTGCTGTTGCCTCATTTACCTGTGCTGTAATGTGCCTCCAAGGGGGCAACATGCTAACCAGACCATTTTGCATAATAAATACACAACGTCTACATTCATGCAGTAAATGTACACACACTACACTGATATACCAAAGTTACTATTTAAATGTAATATACAGTAAGTGTATTGTCAGCATGTTGCCTTCTTGGTTTTAATAATGCCATTTTGTCTGGTACTATTGCCATCTGGTATGTTGGAATTTGGTTTAAAAATGTACCTTTGTTTCAATGAGATGTACATGCTTTCAAAATGCATTGCTCATATTTTCTATATAAAGGCATTGTTCAAAAAAAAGAAGTTGTCTCTATTTATTTACCTGTTTTATCCATGGGATATTAATAGCTCCTTAATGTGAGGTTTGTTTAAGGTTAATAAAAAAGATGGTTATTAAAAAAAACTCACAGTTATGACCATTAACTTTTTTCTTCAAATATGTGACAATTTAGATCAAAGTGCAGTGTAATGCTTGATATTCCTGGCATATTACCCATGGAACTGCAAGATTGTGCCTTAAACAGATGGTTAACGGAACAGGTACCTAAAGAATATATTCTTATTCCACCACCCTGACCTCAAAATATGATTAAACCGATGAGTAATACAGGAACATTTACATATATATATACACGGTACCATGAGTCACAGCTTTTCCCTGAGAATTTGACTCACTCCTTTCCGGTATCACAGGGCCGATAGTTAATGAAGGTTAAAGGCTGAACATGTTCGGTCAACCACAATAATGCTAATCCATACTGAAAATATGAGACTCATTGCCAGGGTTACGGACAACTCATTACCATCTCAGTTGACTGATAATAAACTGAGTAAAAAAATATGATTTTCCTGAAAATATCCACCGCTGTATTATTGGTAATTTATTTTCTGGCTGTGAGGGTGCCAGCACTTAGAAACAAATCAGCTCCACAGCCAGAGTAATAAACATCAACTCCACACGGATGCGGAGATTTCATTTTATCCTAATTGCTTCTGTGCATTGAATAAGTGAGTAGTTTTGAGGCATGCTGTGGCAGAGTGCATCTCGACCCTGAATATGACATTCAGCTTTTTTTCCTTCATCAAGTGGTTAAAAAAACAAATAAAATTGAGGCACACACAAACAGAGAGAAATTGTGGGTGTGATGCAGCAGGACCGATTTTCTAAGTGCTATGGTTAGTATTTATGAGTGTGTGCTCCTCTCTAAGTCAGTCTCACTCCAAGTGGCTGTTGAAATATGAATGCCTGGTGTAACTGCCCTGCTATCCCACTTGCAATGCTTCTGCTGTCACTGTCTTATCGCAACGAGCTGTGACAAGGGAATTCGGGGGGAACGGGTCTGCTTTAAAAGCCATTTCTACTGCCACTAATTGTCTGTCATCCCGAGCTGATGGGCAGCAGGACACTGACAGACAGCAGCGATAACTGAGACAGAACAATTGGATTCTGCAAAGAGGGGCCCGTCTAATGCCTGGATTGAGTGAAAGTTGGGGTTTCCTTTCAAGGTATGAACTTAACACTACACCTGCAGTACAGCTACACTGGTGGAAGTCCTTAATTACTGCCTACAAACCCTCGTTTCAGTTGAAGTATTATTAGCAATAAGTACTTTCATATTAAAGTACAACAGCAGGCAAAGAAACACTACATCTTTGCCTCATTTAGTATTTGTGGAATACAACCAATTGTAGACCAGTACAAAGTTGTACTCAACAAGAGATAACATCTAGAGCTCAGAGTTTTCCATCATTGATTAGTTGCTGTTATTTTGAATATTTGTAAGTTATTTTTCATGCAAAACTAGCTTTACTCTATTATTACTCTCTACACACTAGTACTCTAGTGCCCACTGAATATGTATTCACACCTACAGTAACATATGTTCACACATACTTTGATGTCCTGTTGTTCCATGTCCCCCCTCCATCCTCTACATGTAATTCCAGGTATGAAAGACAGAACGCTCACCGTGGCATTTAAATTAAGTGTAAAGCCCCAAAGTCAGCGTTATATTTACCTCGCTGACGCAGGGGGGGCATTGGATTACACTGATTCACCTGCTATGCTGTCGTGCCTGGCTGAAGTGTGAGAGATTCTGAACAGAAGGATAACGCAGAATGGAGAACACCTGTCCTGCCTGCTTACACAGACCAAAGTAGGCTGAGTTGACAAATACTGCATCCTGCTGAATGATAACAGCTTCATTTCCCAAGAAACATTTAGCTGGTTTGGGGTTTGGAGATGGGAGATAGATTCTTTATTATTTTATTTTTATTTTGAGTTCTTTTTTATTATTTCTGAGTAACTGTATATCTCTTTTTCAACTCTTGTTTTATCTCTGTCTCTATGAAGTGGAAGTCCCATACTGAGATAAAAGAAGCATGCTTTTCCTCTCAAAGGTCTTTGAGGATCTGTTGGCTGGACAGACAACCAGCAGCTCTGCTGACCCAGTCCAATTCAGTTTCTGAAGGCACAGGGGGGCTCTTTTACTCTCCATGCGGGCCTGGATGACAGGCCACCCTCCCCTTTGGTCTGATCTGGGAGTAAGACTGACGCTGATGTTTCAGCTGCATTGCAGTCATACTGAGCATGTCCATATTTCACAGGGGAAAAGAAGACAGATCGAAGAAGAAAAGGCAGCTGAGGACAAGACGGGGCCGAAGAAAAAGAAGAGATGGACAAGAAAGTACTGTAGAGACGCAACACAAGTAAGAGAAAATGGCTAAAAACACTCCAAGAGTTTTTAACATGCCTTATTCATCCGTGAGTCATTAGCAGGCCATGATTTGCCTTTGGACACTTAAGGCCACTGAAAGGACACATCAGAATGTTTCTCATCTCCAATAAGCCCTCACCGTTCACAAATGCAAAAGTTCCTAGCACTAACGTATTCATTTAACTACTCATTAGATTCCTCCCTCTTATTATTCATGACATTCAGAACTCAGAGCTGCACAATTTACATTCCAGCAGTTCATCAGTTTAGCAGACAGCAGGCAGTAACTTACTGTATTTCTGAGAACTGAAACTCATTTTCCTGACACCCATTGGGAGGGAATTAAATAAGATGGACCTGAAAACGTCAGACAGTTGACCTATAAACCACGAGTGGGCCACGGGTGGTGAGGGGAACGGACAGGGAGACATCTTAAGGAATAAGGGGGTAGGATCCAAAGACGGGTCCAAAATGAGGAGGGAAAACATTGAAAATGACAGAAGGGATACAAAAACAGACTCATATTGGAAGATGATTTGCCTAATATTGCCCTATATTCAGACGACAAGATATGACATATAGTGTGTCCCTCCTCAAGCTGTTCTTCAAATCAAATCAAGTTTTATTTATATAGCACATTTATAAACGATTTTTGGTCGAGCCAAAGTGCTGTACAATAAAAATAGCCTACAGTAGAGACACTGTACAGCAAATACAACAGCACAGATTGTTCAGAATATCAGTATGAGAAAGACGACACCCTCTGTCCTTAGACCCTCACATCGTACAAGGAAAAACCTCCAGAGAAAACCCACAGTTTAAGGGAAAACAATGGGAGAAACCTCAGGGAGAGCAACAGAGGAGGGATCCCTCTCCCAGGACGGACAGATAGATGCCGTGTGTAAATCGAAGAGGTAATACATTGTACAGCATATAGACTGAATGTTAGGAAATGCATGTGTCTGTAATAAGAAGATGAATCCACGAGGATGTCAGCTACAATCCTCTGGAAGCCATGAAGCTGTGAATGTGGCCCCTAGTCCCCTCTATGAGACAAACACAATGTTTCCCTTCCCTTTCTTCTATACTTTAATGTGTTAACAGGCTGAATACGAGCTGTGTAAGGAAGATGATTTTTCATGCGGATAAAAATGCTTTTATTGTTTTGACAATCACTGCAGAGATTTGCCGCAGCGAGGAGCCACGGATAGACGAGAGAAAGTGAGTGAAAGAGGAAGACAAAGTGTAGAGTGGCAGCAGGAAAGCATGATGAAACAAGCTGCGTTTAACGGCTCGCAAGATGAAAATAACACTTATCTTATCCCTGAATGTGATTAAAAAGTGATTGTTGCGACACATGTTTAACCTACATAGCCAATCTCCAGCGATTTCCACCGAGAAAGTCCCTCTTATCTGCTAATAGACCTTGGTAATCTCTCAAATACGCATGTAGTGCACACTGGCAGCTTCTAATGAATACTGAATGAGACCAGTCTGCTCGAGACCAGCAGAAAGTTCAAAGCACTGTGAGTGCAGCCCACTGTTGGACGAAGAGAAGATCCACGTTGCTTTGCATCAGGACTCAATACAGCAACCAAATAGCTTCTGAATGACTCATTGGATACAATTGACAATCAGATCTGTAGGTAAGGTTGCAGGACTGCTCGGCCTATCGTATGCCACATTGCTGGATACACCCAGCTGTCACACTCAACATGGACGTTTGAAATGAAAATATACAGTCTATATTGAGCATGTGTCGGTCATGTCTGAATTAATTACATAAGGAATGACCTTAGTAGCATCAATTGCTGATATGCAAAATGTTGATTTAATCACTTATTATTAGCAAAGAGTACCATAAGGATGAATCATCCAGGGCTTGCTGCAGATCACTTAGAGAGCGATGAATAATACAACCTAAAGGTGAACATACCCAGCTCTGCCACATTTTCACTGGGAGGCGTGTATTATATTCTAGGCAGGAAGGCAATTTAACTTTAATTACATTTTCCCTGATACCTTTCATATCATACTTTGTAAACTCACCAGTTTAAATAAGAATCAGTAACTTGTATACATTATGTGTAGGAGAAGCGGGGAAAGAGCAGGCTCCGGGGGGAGTTGGGCAGAAACTGAGAGTGCGGAAAGAAAGATTATAGAAGACTAGTAGTGGAGATCAGCAGTGTGACCATATCCAGAACATTAGATTAACTGAATTAGAGGGATTAGATAGACTACAGCCGGATTGGACCTGATGCCTCTAAGAAACGAGAAAGAAAGAGCAACGCAGCGAAGAATAAAGAAGGATTGCCAGAAGAGTAAGATATAAAGAAGTTTCTTTGGGAGTTGGGTGGAAAAGTCGTATTGCGGTAGAGAGAGGAGCGGAAGGAGGAGACAGCTCAGCAGATTTAGGTATCCTGGGTAACTTTTGGAGGCTGGCACTGAAGTGAGCAGCTGATGCTGTCGCGGCCGGTCCTCGCTGCTGAAGGTTCAGCCGGGTTCTTCTGCTCCGCAGGACTCAGCTTAAGCTGCAGTGCCCCTCAGTGGAGAGATCTGAGCATATCTGTGAACCTCTCAGCATGATAGAGTCAAAGGAAGAGGCAGGCAGGCATGGAGAGGAGTTGGACAGGAAACTGCTCAGGCATCCATACAAAAAACTGCATATTGTAAATGATATCAGTTCCTGACTTAAAAACTGTGATTAGTGTTATTTGAATGCACAGGCCTACAATTAATAAGTACATTTAAATATATTTTTGCTGCCATTCCCTTCTCTTCATTATTTGGCCTGTTTGTAACTCCACCTCCTCCTTCGCATTGAGACATTTGAAGCCATTATCAGCACATTATCCTCAACAGAACAGTGTCCAATATGAAAAACAGGTAATGTGTGTGTCTGCATGTGCAGCAGAGGAAGATGGAGCTCTAACCAGGGGAGATTAAGCCTACATCGATGTGATTAATTCATGTTAATGGCTGCCCCCTGGTGTCAGTGCCGCAGTTGTTGTTACTTTGCTGATACACACGCTTTGGGCGCCGCCTCTTTGCCCAGAAGATACATCTCCCACTTCGATTGTAAGACCGATACAAACTCATGCTGCTTCACAGCTTCACACTGCGGTTACGTCCGGAACCAGACACGGCAAAAAAAAACTAGACTTACAACAACTTGCCTTACTTCCACCCCCCAATCCTCTGGTGGAATTTGGAGAATATTAACAAGGCCATGGTGATGTATCATAGACAAACTGGAAGTTACAGATGTTGTTATGAATTCGCCCTCCTGCATATTCCACCCTGATTTAGAGGCTTCACGTAGCCTGCACTGCAAAACTGTAGGGCGTTGTCTGCATACTGATGTCCTGCTCACTCTGAGGATCAGCGGCCTCCTACAGGACCATCCATCACACAGCAGTAAACAGCGGTGTTATAGAAAACATTTGGCATACGAACATTCCTTTACATTTAAAACGTACCTGTCCTATACCTAGTATCTGCAACACACAGTGAGGCAAGGATCCAGGCTTGGACCAAATTCGAGGTTAACCATGTTTGAGCTTGTTTGACCCCCATCGTTAAAAACACACCATGTGGGTCAGAGTTTGAATCAGCCTTTACCTCCTCTGCTCACAGATCAATGGAAGCGAATACTAATTGGAGCTGATATGTTAGAATGAGTAATGGCCGGCAATCTGTCATTCCCATCGACATGACTTAAAGAGGCATGACTTAACTCTGCGCTTTAACATCCAGATATTGAGCTTCTACAAAACTTCCCAAAATATGTAAAATCCAAAGGCCTCATTTATTTAATGTTTTGAATTAATACATTCCTTTCTCACACTGAATGATGCTTATAATTCAAAATGTATTTAGAGATGTTGGTCAAATAAGGTTTTCATAAGAGGTGCTAAATGAACAAATACAATTTCTATTTTACAAAAACTTACTTCTTGGTCAAATTATGAAATGTCACAATATAATCATTTTGTGAATGGCATCCTTGGTCCTTCCATTACTGCTTACTGCTCATTGGAATCTCCCTGTAAATCTACAAGATATAAAGCACAACATAAACCCCAAATGTGGCTCAGGTCAGCACCTTTGGGTGTATAACATCTGGATGTATCTGCACTGACCTGGAACACAGCCAGTTTAATATATGTCTTCAAAAGGAGCAGACTGACTCACATGATCCCCTCGTCCACGTGATGGTGCGAGAGTGTTCCCACAAGAGAGAGGGATTGCATGTCACCGCTTGTTTGAAGCCAATCTGTTTCTTCAGTCAAGTCAATATTGTAACAGCTGGATACACTAAGGGAGTGGACTGCTGGATCAATAATGATGCCACTCCATGCCATGATACTCATGTTTGGTATATGTGCACACACACACAAACATACAAAAAAAGCATTTCCTTTTTTCCATGCTGTCTACAGACATCAAGAGACACCATGTTCTTGTGAGGCTCTATCACACCCTAGCATTGCATTTCCTTTTCAATTTCACAGAATCAACAAGCATCCCTAATGTGTTGTACCTTGTATAACAACAATAATCCTGTGTATACTGTATTGTGTAAATGGCATAAAGGTTCCTCAAGGAAGTGGGTCAGTGCAGATATTTTGCCTACACCCCCGTTTGAGTTCCAGGAGGAGCTTAAGGTGGTATTTATACTCAGAGAAGATGCCCCTCTGTGCTTTTCTCTTCAGCTCAAAAATATCCCTTTTGGTTTATTAATAAACACAACAAACAAAAGTAGGTGTTTTGTCTTACCCAATGCAGAATACAAAGAGAACATAAAACAACTTAGCGTACAAAGGGAAAGTGAGTCAATTTCTGACCCACTTCCACGAAGAGGACTGATACTAATAAAGAAAGCGTGTGAGAGAGGAAAAGTAGATTCATATGAGGATAATGAATGATGATTCCAGCACGGCTGACATTGCACTCCACAGGAGCTCAAAGGCAGAGGGGCGGACTGGAGGCCTGATTTAGAGCAAGCAGCTGTTGTGCATTTCGGCTCGCTACACATCTGCCAAGTCACTGTGGGCGGGGCGCTGAGGTGACTTCCCGAGCTCCACGGTCACTCCCTGCTTCCTCCTTACATAAAACTCTAATTACCTCTGGTAAGTGACGTCAGACTGGACCGCTGTGTGATTGAGGGAAGGTACACGTTATTAACTCAGCATCTCATGTGCTGACTCTGTGCCTGTCTGTGAGATGTAGCTCTTGTTGGGGCCATGTGACTATCAATAGCTCAGCCAAGATACAAAGTGCGTCATTACTCTGCATATTAATGTTCAATTTGCATTAGATGAGGCAGTCTTCACCATTTTGTCGTCTAACCTTTTGTATGTGTAAGACATAGCTTCAGTTTGTTGTATTATTCTACAAACCCCACTACAGAATCAACTGTTGGAGTTTCAACAAACACATTCTTAATTTTCATTGCTGTTAAAATGGATTGTTGTTGTTTGAATATTCAGATTAATTATGGAAAATGCCTCTAAAATGTTCCATGTAAGGGATAATGTGCTGCGACGCGGTCATTATGGGGAAAAGAACACCGACAGGCTGATCAGGAGCCCGACGCGAAGCGGAGGGATCTAGATCGGCATGAATCATTATCCCGCTTATTACATGGCCACATTCTCAACAAAGTAACGTTATGACTCCCAATATTAATTGAAATGCTTTTATGGATTTAGAAAATGATTGTATTGATTTAAAAAATAGTTGTATGTATTGATTTAAATTGACATGCATCCGCGAAGAAAAATAGTCCGTTGTTACTGTTTGAACTAACGGAGCAACGGCAGGAACTGCTTCGATAGCGTTTTTGAGGAGCTTTCTGATTACAGATTTGAAAACATCGCTGCTTGCTTTAAAAGTAGCACAATTCATGATGTCAAACCTTGGAAAGTATCTCGATATCCCTGCCCTGATGCCAAAGTAACTGAAACAACAAAGTGTTTTCAAACTGTTACATTTGAAAAACAGTTAGAGCGTCTCTTGTCAGTTTGAAAAGCCAACGGTAGGACCTGCTTGCGTTTTTGAGGAGCTTTTTGATTACAGATTTGAAAACATCGCTCCTTGCTTTAAAAGTAGCACAATTCATGATGTCAAACCTTGGAAAGTATCTAGATATCCTTGCCCTAATGACAAAGTAACTGGCAAGTGAATATGTGTCGCCGTTTGATGTCTATGTCTGGACCGCTGCGTAAAAAGGAGGGTTTCTGCCCCGGTACTTCTCCGCAGTTTTTCTTGTCCCAGTTCCAAAGGCCCAACTGTATACAGTTCAATCGACCGGACTTCTTTCTGAAGATGTGAGCGTCCTTAACAACGGTCAATAAGTCCTTGACAGCGGTCTGTCTGTTCGGTATTAACAACGTGTCACGTGTTCTGAATTGACCAATCAGAATCGAGTATTCAACTAAGCCATGTAATAATACTTGATATAAAGTATCAAGTATTATTACTCACTATTTGTTTATTTCTGGAAATACTTCTTTAGTTATATATCTAGGTATAGTTGAGTAGTGGAATTATGTTTATGTATACATACATACATACATACATACATACAATTACATTTAAATAAACTAATATTCTGTGTTGACTGGCAAATAGCAGCTCACACAACATCACACCAGCAAGGGTTTGCAGCAGTGTTGAAAAATAATATAATTATTATTTGCAAAGAAGTGGGGTAATTTAAATGAATAAAAAGCAGAAAAATGCCACACAGCAACACAAATCCCATAATATAGAAAACATACATTTACAATTCAAAATATAGTATAACGATGAAAGGCAGCAGCATGAAAGGAGAAATAACCAGACAACACGACGTCGACCACAAGCAGAGCAGCAGGACAGCAATAAAACAGCAGCACAGCAGCCTCATAACCTTAGCTCAGAGTGCAAACCAAGCACAAAAATGCTACCAAAATAGCACAGACATCAACTCATTCCCACTAAGACCTCTACTTTTGGATTGAATGTCACATTGGAGACCAATAGAGACAGGAAGATAGACAGGTATTTCTTCATAGCCAACCTGGGGAAACATGATGGCATCGTAGGCAGGTGAGCACGCACATGAAGTGTAACATGAGCTGCAGTAGAGGCACAAGTTGAAGCAATACAGCTGAGGTGGCAATTTAGCAGTGCAAGGGTAATCTCCGGGCACCCTCATATTTTACAATGGTTAGAGAGATTTCATTTGGCCCATAGCACCCAAAACCAACCAATGTAAAAAGTTTAGGAGCGTTTTTTTCTCGGATTGGACAACATTTCTCTTGGTCCCAATTTTCCAGAATGCCTCAGGGACACTGGCAATATCCTGCCGCAGTTATTAAACTTTGACTTTGGGGGGAGATCCAGTCCCGACTAATAGGACTACTCAGGAATCATTGCAGAGATTTGTATGTGATAATGAGAAATAGAAGTACAGTCGCATTTCATTCAGCCTTCTCACCTCAGGGTTTAACTTTTAATTACTCCTGTGGAGCTGTGGGGGGGGGTCGGCAGATTAAAAAAGGAGTTGCCCTAGGGGCCGGGGGGGGGGGCAGCCAGTCAGGGAGTCAGGAAGCCACCGAGTCTCTCCGGGGGACACACACACTCCCCTGCTCACAGGAATGTCAATGCATCTCAAGGTGACACCTGACCAGACACGTTCTCTGGATTTATGCTGAGATCATTCAAGTAACAAGACCCTGCAGGATGTCAACCACACCAGTGTCCCATCTGCATGTGAGAATAAGTGTTGAGATACGTTTGAATTACAAATGATATGCAGTGTAGTACATTAGATAAAGTAGTGTTGAGTTGTGAGATACTTTTACTTGTGTTACTTAAAGAGCCTGTGACACGGTTTTCCCCCATCATCCAAACCCATCAATGTGAGTACATATTGTCCCCTTGAAAACCGTTACTGAACTGATTTTGGATATTTGTACTTTGATAACCATTAATCTGCCTTCAATGTTGACCATTTTCTGGATCTTCTCGCGGATTCTTCAAGTCCCGCCAAATGATGGGTGACGTCATTGCGGGCACAGCGCTCCAGCTGCACCGTCCAGGATCCCAGCATCTGCATGTAAACCTTTATATATATACAGTCAGATGTAAACGCACGACGGCGCACACAGCAGCAAGCTCAGACAGCGATGACAGGTTAATGTTGAACGTGTCTGAGAGCTCATATGAGGCTGAAGGATCGGTTTATGTTGTATCTGTTAGAAGTTTAGGAATGAGGTGCGTCAATATGGGCGATCATATGGTCATGTAGCCAGTGGTGGAATGGGACTACAAATCATCCCGGGACTCTCGACCGGCCCACTTCGGTACCGCTAGTAAATTGTCAACGGGGGGAACGGGGGATGTAAAATACAAATATAATGTATAATGTCTGTGTCTTTGACATTAGCGCTGCTCGCCACCTGTGCCCTGTACTACGAAGCCAGTTCAACAGACCCTGGATATGTTTGAGTAACAAACAAACTAACAACAAACTAACAAACGAGATCTCGCTAAGCGGTCCTACGACGCTGGTTATCAACTCGGTAAATCAAGCCAGGGTTTCTCTCTCCAGCTGAGAGCGCGTTCACGTCTAAGACACGAGTGGATCTGACTTTAATTACATTTGTCTCGAGTGTTTCGTCAACATAATGTGTTAAATAATACTTCTGCATCCAGTCTGTGACACTGTGAGTGTTGCACGGCCAGGTGAGGCTGGAGAAGCTGACTCAGATAAGGAAATATATGATATATTATGATATTATATGATCGATGATCTGATTGATGATGTAATATGAATGATAAGTGCGACACGTCGGCGTCTTCTCTGCATACGGCAGTTTAAACTGTATTTCCTTTATCCTGTAATATGACTTGAGAGATTTAAACTCCGCACACTGAGTGGATCTCTTTTCTATAGACGCCGGAGGCGGGCAGCGTCAGGTAAAAGAAGTTATTTAGCCTTCTCAAACCTGAGCCTCACGCGCCGCCTATGGGGGATGTGCTAGTTACTTATCCGACCGGCCCACTTCGGTACCGGCCCATCGGGATTCGTCCCGATGGCCAGTCCGCCACTGCACCCAGCCCACGTAAACTGTCAACGGGTGGAGCCTCGCTGCGGGGAAACGGTGGACCTAGTGTCCCGATCGGAGTGGGAATAATAATAATAATCCGTGCATTTTATCCATTAATTTCCCCAACATTGTGGTAAAAAACCACACGTTTAATCCACGTTGGTGTACTACAACTACAAAAAGCATCGGTTTGTTTTCTCATCAGTAAATGCAGACCGGCTCAAACAAACGATTTTTAATTATCATCCTCACTCATCATTTAATGTATCATATGTTCGCCGAATTGACATGAAAGCACTAATAAATGTAGTTTCATCCACTTGAGTTTATAACCACAAAAATAATCGATTTGTTTTTATATCACATCCGACGGGAGGAAATTCAGCAGCTCTCACTCCCGATTTTTAATCCTAATGTAATCATCATCTTCACCACGATCATTTATGTTTATGTCGCCGAATTGACATGAAAGCACTGACAAATATGAATATACTGTAGTCAACTTCATTAAAACGTTATTAACGTGCCTAAACTCAGTAATTCACCATTTCTACGCATGACACAACACACTTTGTCCGTGTTTGGCTCTCGAAGCGTTCCCGCATTGACGTCACTTCCGGCTTCCCCCAAAACTTCAAAATGAGTGAAGGAATTTCCCCGCGATGTTCGAAATTATTGATATTTAACGAAACGGTATCGCTTTTTCTTTTTTAAACTGACGGTTCGAGATTACTAGTAGCCCAATATTTCATTGCACAACAGTTGTTGGGATGGTGTCACAGGCTCTTTAAGACCCCACTTTATTTGACATAAATAGTTAGTGATTCATTGTTATGAATGTTGGGTAAAAAGCACTGTTGTTAGAGTAATACAGTAGAACAGACTAAATTAGCTAAATGTGTCCAGATAAATTAAAATAGTATGTATGCTAGAGTGCTGTGATAATTCAACTATGTGATTTTTATATTGATAGTAACTATCAATTAAAATAGATATCTTATTTATACACTGGGCACATTTTAGGAATGCTTTCTTGTACATAGTCTGCCATGTTGAACCGCCATGTTACATTGAATCTAGTGGGACATTGTATATTTTTACTGAAGGCATCTTAATTTTCCAATCCTTATTGAAAAATAAAGGGTGATCAGAGGAGTATTCAGTTGGTTGTAATCTGCAATCTCCCGCTAGATGCCACTCAATCCTACAATCCTTTTGGTATGGTCTTTGAACATTGGCAAAACTGACCAGACAACACTGACAGGTATTTGGATATCTCAAAAATAATCCTTTTTTATAATCTTGGGTTGGATAAATGTTTGATGGCGCACTTGCTCTTTGCTGCCGTAACTCAAGCCCCCGTCAAGAAAGTCGCTGAAGCTATTACTGACACAGAACAGCTTTCATTCAGCCCCTAATTCCTGCCCTCAAGCTGCGATCAATGTGTACATGACACTGAAATTACACAGTAATAATCAGTTCTAAACCACTGGGCAATAAAACAAACTGACAAAGGTAAAACAGAGGAATCTTCGTACAAGGTTAGTGCCCCCTCCAGTGGTGAATAAGGGGACTTCAACTGTATGTACATGTTTTAAAGGTAGAATATGTTTTATTCCAGCACTCCAATGATCTAGGTCACAATCTGACAGAAAACACTTCCAGGTGTTAAGAAATAAGCTGGGATGTGTGTTCTGAAGTTGAGGAGCAAAGAAGACACTTTTGGGACCTCAGTGTTAAGTTGGGAGGGAAAGAGAGAGGAGAGCTTAACGATTAGAAGAGCCAGGAATGATTCACAGGATTTGGCAGAGTGAGTAATGGTAGCAGAGTCCTGCACCGGGGCTTTTATGAGGTACTTACTTCCTCCCCTCTGCACCACTATAACCTATACATCATGCATTTCAACATTGCTACCACGCTTGCTGCCCTTCTGCTTGTCAGAACGGGCCGCATCATTAATTGGAAGATTAAAATACTATTAAGAGGCGGCAAGGAGGGAGAAGATAACATATATATTTTTGATACATTTGATTTCTGCTCACTTGACTCTGCAATGTCTTCATTAGGATTCACCTTTCTTTCTATATTCCATACAGTGGATGGGTTAAAAGCTCAGGGTGCTTTGCTATGTAATTGTTTGCATTATCTTAACACATTTGTGCTGCATGTACACTTTTTTAAATTGCAGTGAGATGATAGCTGTTTAGGAATGTGTGAAAATGAAATAAAACGTGTTTTCTTGGATTTGTATTACACTATAAATTCGAAATCTTAGAAAAAAATTATTTGGAGGATGGAGGTTATTTAAGTCATCTGTTTTTTGACTCAATTGCTCATGGCTCACATGACCATAGGAGCAGCAAACTCAACTCAACTTGGTCACAACTATATAATATGATAACCTCATAAGGTCATACACACATTCAATTTCACAAACACTTCTATAGACGTATTAATATGAAGAAATCAGAATCATTGGTTTATTCAAAACTATTCAAAGGGTTGTTTTTTCCTGCCAACAAGCATTACTGATGTAGAAAAATCTTAACTTCTTGTTTTAAATGATATATCAATCTATTTGGGACAGTAACAGGTTCCAATAATGTGTAGGGTGTCATTGTGGGGCTTTGGTTTAATGTACAGTATTTACTGCAGCCTGGACAGAGGAAAAAGTCAATAGTGAGCAATTAAGACTTGCTGCTTTACATTGCCATCTCCTGGGGAAACAGGACAAGCTCACTGGCTGCTCACAAAGTATCACTGCAGTGCAAATACAGTGATGAGTCAGAAGTGAAAAGAACAGAGTGTTTCGATTATTATTTCCATAATTAAGAGAAAACACATCATCAGTGAAACAATAGTATGTAGGTGCACAGAATTTGACCAAGCATGACCATCCAACTTTAACATATTGTGCATCATTCTCTTCTAGACATAACACAAGAGCCATTATTTCATTGAAATGACAACCAAACCTTAAACCGGTTTGACCTTGGTTTTCCAGATGAGGCAAGAACAATATTAACACTGAAATACAAACGTAGGGGAGTCATTCAAAGCAAACAGCACTAATAACGAACCATTGTATTTGGATTGGGCATCTGACTTTATTACACAATAAACAGTATAATATAGAATTAATCACTGTGATATGAGTATTGTTTAAGCATGACGTGAGACTACATCAGACAGAGAAAATGACCCTTGAGACACGTTAAGGTTTTGGCAGCTTGTTGTTCATGAGAAGAGAAAAACCATGCATGAAACACAAAATACAACAACAACCACAAAGAAACCCAACAAAATAAAAGGTACAGCGTCCGATTCCATTATTTTATGGAAATGTGGCGCTGGTTATAAAAAAGACACTGACAACATTATAAAATATTTATTTTATCAAATAATAAACATCCAACGTGTTTGAGAGGAACAAAAGCACACCAACAGTTAGGCAACTGGAACGTTTCAGTATGACCTCGACAGTGCTCCGCAACATAAAGTTGTCAGTGCTTGGCAACAATGTGAATTATAAAATATTCAGAAAATAAATCAAATACATCTCGATTGTGAGGGCAGCATCTTGCAAGTGAGAAAGCCAAGGTTACCGTTAGCGTGAGAGCACTGACAACAAGTAAACTACTACACACTGCTGCTACTATTTGAGACATTTTGACCGTTATCTATCAGCAAACCCAGCCTTTTATTGACCGACCCAAATTATAAAACATAGATAAAGAAATGACTACTGAATGATTAAAGTTGAAATACTGTACAGCCAAGAGTAATTTATAAGATCCCATGGTAATAGGACAAATCAGCTCCACAGACACCTAGATAATAGTACTAGAAGATATTCCTTATGTTGCTTTATACAATGCAGAAGCTGGTTTACTGAATTCAACATAAATTATTATAATTAAAAAAAGCTTTTTTCAAGACAGAGTTCTTCAAGTACACTCCCAAATATGTTAGGAACTTTATTACATGTAGTTGTGGTTGTTTTGGAAGGGTAGACCGAGGACTTCACTATTTCACTGTTGTCATTTATTGTTATAGACACAAACCCATCCAAGCCGTGCCATGTGCAGTTTATGAAATAATATGTTGAAAACATTTGGACTAATACTGTTGTGATACATTTTGAAATGATGGAGCAAAACAGAGCAAAAGACTGCAATGTCTGAATGTCGACGAAAGAGAATAAAACATTTGATTATTCCTTCTACCTGACATCACATCCTACCTAATGCATCGTCAAATTATTTACCTGGTTACAACCTAAGCATCAGATAAGAAAATCTTCAGGTATGTATGTGCTATATATGTGTTTTTTATATATGTTTTGTGTGTACACAGTCAACCAATCCAGTCACAAACCAATGACAGCGGCTGCATAATCACTGCAGTGCTCATAAATAATTCTCACCAATTAATACCCAGCGATACAAGCTGTTCCTGGTCTTTGAGTGATTGCTGATAATGACTTGTCAGCATGTTGACTCTCACACGAGCGTGTGAGCATATGAAGAGGGGAAGTGTTCTGATTGGCTATGTTTAAGACAGTCATAGCTTGTGAATACATTTGGCAAACAGGAGCACGAAACATTCGGCTGACAGTCTGAAGTAGCGTTGGTTACCTCTGTTCCTCCCCCCAGCGAGATGTTTCGCCGTCAGATGATGTACCAGAATTCAACAACCCAAAACATTAAAATGTTAACATTGTTAACAAATAGTAATCATATTAAATCTATTAAAAATAATAACATCTGGAATCCTTCTCCTGTACAGCGACTGGCAATTGGTGACCAGTTGGTTTTGGCAGTGGTCTAACACTTGTGCTTCATGGCAAGCTGTAGAACAAATTAGGGTGGGGGTTGGGGGATAATACAATGAGAATTTGTATAATCCTATCAGCAAAATGCTACCCAGCTATAGAAAGCAAAGGTAGTGGAGATGTAATGCAGGGGAAAGTAAGCACAGTGAGTAAAATGTGGTACAGTATAGATCTGACTTAATTAGAATACTTCCACAAAGGAGAACAAGCTGCTAGGGTGGGTTTATAATGACGCTGGTGATGGTGTTTTTCTATTCAGGCAATGACAAGGCAACTGCATTCATCTCATTAACAAGGGCCCTAATGGCTTGGCTGGAGGCTCGTTAGAGAGATGACCAAGGAAATAAATCTAATACAAAGCTATGAGGTGTTGACGTGAGGAAGGAATACATACACATGCACACACACAGACTACAGTATGGGGTATGTTGCTATGGAAAAAGAAGAACTGAAATGTGCTAGTTGAACAAGTGGGGGCAGTAGAGCAGCAGGCAGAAAAGAAGGGTCTTTTTTTAAACTGAGCAGTGTGGCGAGATGAAGCTGCCGACACTTATCATTTCAAGATTCTTACAACGCATGCAGTAGGATGTTAAAGCCATTCAAAGACGTAAAGAAAGCTGTTGATTCCACCACTTCTTTATCCATCTGTAAGGCCTTTCTGCCTTTGCTTCAGACATGCAGAGCTCTGAGACTTGATAATAGTGTGCAAACAAATATAAAAGCTAATGGCATAAAATTAAATGAGAAATGGCAGAAACTGAGTCATTCTTCATGGGGGTTCTACAGAAACCATCAGAGCCGGGTTCTTTTTCTTTGCTTATCACAGTTTCAGAAATTCATCACGGCGGGAAAGCTCGTCTCTGAGCAGTATGAGGGCCTTGTAAGGTAAATGTCTTTCAATTATACCACCAGCGTGTTCAAAATAGGCAATGGATAGCTCTACTAAAGTTATTGATATTCCACTTTAAATGGCACATGTCTCAGTGAAAGCTCTCCATTCACAACATGACTGCAAACCCAGGGTTGTGTGATATACTGCGTGCTATTACAGAGACAGTTATGATGATCGCTATCAGGTGCACTCGTTACAAAGCCAACGATTTGTCGTTTGTTTTGCAGGGGGAAAAAGGAGATTATGCTAATAGCGTCATTATAGAGCATGCAATTAGTTTTCATGACAAACAAGAGATGTGGGATGGATGGAGGATGAGGGAGCCCACACTACCAAACAGAGTTAATGAGAAGAAGAAAAAGATTATTATGTTTCCCCGAGCAGAGAAAGCTGAAGTCACTATGACGCAACTCTTACAAATATCCTCAGGTTGAAGTAAAATATGTATTCTTTTGGCTGAATTAATAATGACTTTAACATTTTTACTAGATGTTCCAACACATTCCATAACTAATTCAGAATTTCAACGCGCTGCATTAAAGCAAGCCTACCCTGAGGTTATGAATTGTAATGTGTCTTGCTAACATATTTCCTCACCTTCTGTGCAGTAACAGAGAACTGTTCAGCACTGTTCATCATGTCCGCGGTCCTCTCCTCCGCCCGGCCTAATCGCTCGCCGCGCTCGTTCAGAGCCTGACTCGCCTTCTGTACGGCACTCGTCACACTGTCCGCAGCCGAGTGCAGTATGCTGTTACCTGCAGATAACAGCCGGACGGAAGAGAGGCACACGAGAGAAGGAGAGAAATGACAAATTGTGAATCATCTGTTGAATAATAACATGAAGTAGACTACAAATTCACCTGTGACATTAGATGCATGTAGTTGAATCAGTGACCTTGAGCATTAGTGTTACTGGTAGAAGACAAAAAGTGAATGGCTTCCACCAGGTGCAACGTGGGAAGTTGGCTAATGGCTTTCCTTCAAAGTTGATTTACTTCAGGGAAAGATCAAGTGAAATTAACCTTTTCAAACTTCAAAGTACGCAACGGCAACACAGCATTTTATTCGTTATGACATCCTGCACTGCTTTTCCTCAATTTTGAACCTGTGCTGTCAGCTCTGCGGTTACTCTCCTCCGAACTACAGTGTAATAAAGAGAGGAGATGTGCTTGGCTGCATGGGCAGCCCCGGAGACCCAGTGCTGGATATAAGAGTGAGAACACATCTTTCGATAGCAGCGTTAGCCCTGCGGATGTTTCCGCTGACAAGTTATTAATCTACAGCACATCGGGAGTGCTGCTGTTATGTGCTACGCTAACGCACAGACTTCGAGCAGCACATATTTCTGCTGCTTTATTTTTGTCGGCAATACAGTTGTATTGTTCCAGTGGGGTATAATCTGTCACATGCACCAGACCAGTATTGGAAAAAAATTGCCTTCGTTTTAAATGCGTCACCTAGGGGTGTAACGGTATCCGTATTCGTCCCGTACCGTCACGGTTCGGACGTCACGGTTCGGCACATGCAGTCACACGGCGAATACGCCTTTTTTTATGAGTGGGAAAAAAGTCTGTCACTCAGGGCAGTATTACACTATATATAATCCAGGGGGCGGTATTGCGCCTAAAAGCCAGCCGCCCGTAAATAACAAATTAAGAACAAGAACCAAACGAACACAATACATGAAGAAGAAAAGTTAGCTATGGCGAGTTCACACAACACACAGGAGCTAGAAGACCCACCTGCTTCTTTTAAATCAGCTGTGTGGGAACATTTCGGGTTCCCTGTGGATTACAACAATGATGGGGTGGGTGCGAGTTGTGGATCGGACGAGGACGGTGTGTCGGCGTTGTTCGACAGCGGTGCGGTATGCTAGTGGTAACAAGTCAAATATGCTCAATCACATCCGAGTCAGTCTCAGTCCCCAGCGAGAGGGTTTCCTCGACGGCAGGTGACATAGTTACCGCCAACAGATCTGCCCTCACTACTGACAACGTAGACAAACTCATCTTTTTGAAGAACAACTTGAAAATAGAGTAAAGCTTGAGTACCTTTATTTAGGCATAATGGCCTCACACACACTCACAAGTTAATTACACATGTTAGGCATTGCTCCTTAAGGTACATATTTTATTTAGTTTTATATTTATCATTGTATTTATTTTATATTTTGACATCAGGAGATGTTATACAGTTCTGAATTGCCTTTTATTGATTGTGATTCAAACACTTTCTTATTATTTATTTGAATATTTTCAAGACATTCTTTTTAGTTGTACAGCTTATTTAACCTTTTTGTTTGACATCAGCCATTATAAATAATATGGCCATCTGAGTGTGTGTGGAACTGTTTGTGGTTTGTTTTTAACTGTGTAATACATTTAATGATTCCAAATGTTAGAGTTCCTTATTTTCATAACAAAACTTGCACTACTGTTAAAAATAAATAACAGCAACAAAAAAAATGCATTTGGGACTTTTTTTTGCTTTTCCTTGTTGTACCGAACCCGTACCGAACCGTGACCCCCAAACCGAGGTATGAACCGAACCGTGACTTCTGTGAACCGTTACACCCCTAGCGTCACCTATTGTTCATGTGAACTGCTACTTTTCATTGACCAAACATTTCCATCTGTGGTAGCAAGGTCCTGACGAGCCTTTTTTTATAAAACGTTGTTGCGCCACCTCAGAGTTTAGAATGTAACAGTGAAATTATTATTATTTTGCCTTTTTTTTATATTTAGGGAATTGATTTAGTGAGGACCATCCCAGCCCCTCAAGGAACATTCACTCTTCACTTTGTAACTAACTTTAAAAAGTGAAAAATAATAAAGAAAAACACAACAAACACCCAGCGGAAGGAAAAGCTAGATTCGATGTTCCAAGGTCTATATCCCTGGATATACAGTAAATGAGTTAGAGGAGAAGGAACAGACGGAGGGAGAAGGTAGCGACTGTATTAAGACTTGACAAGCCTGATTCTATCTGCTGCTATACAGTGAGTGTGTGTCCCGTGGCATGAAGGCAGGTAGGCTGAGTGACAGATAATTGGGACGACTCGACTGCAGTGGGTGTTATGACAGCCCGAGCAGCTGCTGTTGCTTCAACAGAAGTTAATTTGATAAAGTCAGAGCTGTTTATGTAGAGACACACCTGTGCTGCACACACACACAGATGGATGTATAGTTGATCATCCCCACAACTATGAATAACAAAAAGGATAGAAAGGAGGAAACACATGCACAAGGCTTTTTTTATGGTCAATTTCCAAGGGATTAAAGTCAAATAACTACAGAATGCATCCCACATAACACATCTGGACCCGTAACAGAAAAGCTTCAAACCCGTCAGGATTTATTTTTTCATATGGTTAAAGGTTTATATTGTATCTGTCTACAGCAGCAAACAAGAACTTAAAAGTCCACGGCTACAACATGAAGGTTGTACTTTTTTTACATGGGGTTGTATGAGTTACTTCTCTATAGCAAGTGTTTTACTGTACGTTCTGTGGATGGCAGACAGGAGCAAAAGTGGATTCTGGTTTACATAGGCTTAAAAAACACATTCCTTCCCGGCTTCTATTTAGGAAAAGAAACACTTTCACTTTAGGTCTTCACTAGAAAGGATAAGACCTTTTCACCTTCAGAAGGATTCCTCTTAATCCTCTCCTCCTCGGAAGAGCCCAGGGAGTAATTATACCATCATCTTCAATATAACCCCCACTCTGACATCCCCTCCACACCATCCACTCAGAGAACATCTCCCTTTAATTTCCCGCACACACTTATTCCTCTCTCTGGTCTGGTCTTTCTCATTCCCTCTCTTCTCCAAAGACGAGTGGTGGGCTGCAGCGTGGGCTCCCCCAGTGGAGAACGTAATTACAGTACAACACAGGGAGGAGACATTCTTGAGAAGCATGAAGGGGCTGCAGCATCAGGAGCAGAATGAAAAATGTAGGAGTAAATTATGTTATGTTATGTGGTGCCAGCGCTGTGAGCCTTAGCGCTTATGTTATCAGTGGGGATAACAGCAGTTCTTTTATGTTCCTGAGGAGGTTATCGGGTGTTATTACAGTCATTTTAATGATGCAGGACCCGGATGTTGCAAAGGTAGATCTCAAACAGGCTTTTTGTGATGATTTTGGCATCTTAAATTGTGGATTTGAAATAAGCTATAGAACAGTACAGGCCAATCCTAGTACATCCATGGCACGCCTCGATCAACAATGCAGGAGGAATTGTGTTGCTATACCCCATGCTATTATGTCAAGCCAGGGTTTCTTTAACAATGGAGACTGAACAAAAAGTCAAGTTGTTTTCTGGCAACAACATTTTCCAGAAAATAGAAACTATGTGCAAAGACGAACAAAACAAGGAAGGGGAGAGATCGTTCAAAGTTAACCCTTCCTTTTCCAGTTCAGATAACAGGCAGCTTTGGAAATAAGAAAATAATTGATGGTTATGGGAGCGCCTTGGGATCCCCCAGTCAGAGCTGGTTGATGTCGCCAGGGAAAAGAAAGTTTGGGGCTCTCTGCTGGAACTGCTACCCCCGCGACCCGACCACGGATAAGCGGGAGAAGATGGATGGATGGATGGATGGTTATCAACGGGAGCATGTCAGATAAACTTCTCAAGGTGCCGACAGCCAAGACAAATGTATTTTTAAGGCATATTGGGTTAATTCGATTCAACTTAACAATAACACAAAGAGATCCATTCATATAAAATTATGCTGCAGTGGCTTTAATATTTTCATTTGGCAGACATGATATTATCAGTGTGCTAGGATAACGCTGTGGGTGTAGGAAGGGAGAGAGTCGCACAATCATTTCTTTTAAGTATTCGAGAGCACATACTTATCTGCACTTCAACAAGTAACATCAAACATTCTCCTTATCATTCTGATATTACCAGAGGGCTTGAGGCTGCCGCTATTGATCCAAAGAACTTATGAAGGATTCTGTCAAGGATTTCTCTAAGTTCTGCAACTACATATAAAAGAGCCTCTTGACTCTCAAGTACTCAGTCATTTGTTATTTTCAACTATGACCTTGTTTTCAAAATGTTTGCTATTATGAGACATTCACTTACTTTTCCCTTTGCCAATTAGGAGACAACATAGACCAAAGAGGCAAAATAGGCAAAATAATTCATCAATTTGATTTATATGGATAGTCAACTGTACTTTACAGACATGTATTTTATTGAAGATACAAATGTATGGTTTAATGTATTGATATGCAATTGAAATTGAAATTTGAAATTGAATTGATATGCAATTTTTTTAAATGTTGCTGTTCCAAAATTAAGATTTGTTTTACCTGAATAAACATAAAACTTTTCCTCCTGCTTCTACAGTAGGTGTTATCAAAAAGTATAGGACAGCCAGCTGTACAACCCAAGTAAGGAAGTGTGTAAGGAATAGTTGAGCAGTATCAAATATATGTATATATTGTGTTACCATGATAAACATATTTTAATTTATCTTTACAGAATATGTTGTGAGTAAATGCGCTATTTTGAAAGTGTCAGTTTCCTGTATATTGAAAACAAGAAAGGCAAGTCTACAAAAAGAAAAATAATACTTACAGTATGTTCCTATTTGACAATTTAATAAACTAT
Source organism: Pseudochaenichthys georgianus (assembly GCF_902827115.2). Lineage (NCBI taxonomy): Eukaryota > Metazoa > Chordata > Actinopteri > Perciformes > Channichthyidae > Pseudochaenichthys > Pseudochaenichthys georgianus. The sequence goes on along the minus strand of NC_047524.1, from coordinate 10,418,828 downwards.
AAAATGTGACAATCAAAAAATGGCTAATGGAATAGACATCATAAGGGCCTACAGACAGCGCTATGGGGCTCCTCCCGCAAGATAACCCCCCGCTGCCGTTTCATTAATGCAAATCTTGACATTATCCGCAGCCGCATAATGAAACTATAGCAGAGGTTCAACCAGGAAGGGGCGACTCTCTGGATAAAAGGCTTTAGAGATTTAATAGGTGTCTGTCAGGAGTGCCAATCACTTTTCTCCACATCTTACAGCAGAAACTCTACATATGGTTCATTCTCTCGTTCCTCTTTTTTAATGGTCACTCCCAAACTTTTTATACAGGGCAGTACCCCTTTTCTGTATGTTCTTACACAATTAATTAAAACACTTCCCTCTTTTTTAGCTACCACTCCCTCCCCGTGAAAAATGTACCTTATAAACCCTTGTGAATATGCCTTCATCATTATACTACAACCATCGGTCAGTCACATGTTAAATTGGAGGCACACAAAGTCAATAGTTATTTAAAATGTGCGATTCAGTACACAGGTTCAAATGATCCCATTATAAATCACAATTAATTTGTCTGATTGTGTTAGACCCTTGCTTTAACCACATTTAATAATTTTTTTATGAACATATTTATGTGTCCTACACAGGTACTCACATGTACTTTGGACTGAGGTGGATGTGTAGCCTGAAACCCTCTTTGTTAAACACTCAGAGAAAAGCAAGGAGATTAGTCAGCCGCTGACATTATTTCATGACGGGATCATTCTTGACCTTGCTTGCTCAGTTGTTATTTAGTTTAGTCACTGTCATGCAGGTTCAAAAGCACAAAGAACACCAATGGGGAGGAACATGGAACATTCTGTACTGAATGTACCACAGAGCAATTTAGATACTGACTAGTGTAGCTGAAAAATAGCTACTAGGTATTCATGCAAGCCGCCTTCTCTGTGCATTTAATCAGCAGATCAATGTCAGCATCATATAATGTATCAGCCTTAATGTCCGTCATTAAAGTCTGAAATGATATAGAAAAGTACAAAATACTAAGCCTAGCATTAGGGAAGAAACAATTCACCACTGTACTGCCCTCATACGTTATGTGAGTTACCTCAGTGTTAGTCAGTGACTCTGCACAGTCTGACGGAGAGGGGCAAGGACCGTGAACATAACTCACATAACCTTTGGATGTTTCTTTAAAATCCCTTTCAGCATGTAGTCAGCCCCCACAGTGACATAGGGAGGAAAGCTCTGTTAAATACAGTATATTTCTATAAATGGCAACAGAAGAGAGTTAATTCCCTCAAGAGCCAAGAGGAGAGCTCTCAGTTCAGACGGTAGCAGAAAGGTTTTATAAAAATGTAAATTCAACTTTGGGGTCATTTGTGGAATTAATTGTAATATATTCCAACTGTTTGAGACTACTTTATATAAAATGAAGGTTGTTCTTTTGTTTTTGTTTTTTACTTGCTCGCTGTAAGATAATGTAGTCTCCTATAAACATTAACGTACTTCTGTTAGTTCTATCATTTGTTAGTTGGGGATACACATGTTTAACAAAGAAACTTTTTTTTGGTTTATTTATTTAGGAACTCAACACTTTTTAGTTGGGGGTAAAACCTTTTTTTAATTTACAGTGGTCCCAGTACTTTTGCATACTGTACCACCGGCTTACCTTGTCTTAGTAGATGACCGTTGTGTGCAACAAATGCTTTCCTCTTTCTTTTCAAATAGACCTTGCAACGGAAAATGACTGAATCTACAGTTTGGTCTTCTGTGATGGGAAAATATCAAAACATCACAGTCAGTTTTGATGTTCAAAACATGATATCGTTTTAAAATGAGTCAAGAAGGGTTACTGTTTTTGAAATGTTAAATCACAAGTTAAGTGTCTTCAGTTGTCAAAAATAATATAAAAATGGTTACCGTTTGATTATTCATCCATCCTCCCTAATAATAAAATGTACATTTAGTTTAAACCACTAGGAGACAGGTTTGCAAAACGCCAAGTGAAAAAAAGGATATACTTAGGTCACATATTTAACTTTTCATTTAGAATCAGTTCATGAACACTTTGCCAGTCAGCTAGAGAAGCTCAAGTGAAAATAAGGGTATAAAAGGGTCTTACAGTGTGGGCGGCAGCCCAAGTTGGCACTGATAACAAGGCAATTAGCAAACTTGCTGCTTTTATTTCTGGACCAATTACATGCCCCATCAAGGATTAAATACATGGGCCTGTACATCTAGACAGCTTCGAGAGAAGTTTAAAGTATCCCCTCACCGAGAAAACTGTTCACGAAGACATCTTAATCTTAAGTGTTAATTATACTGTTTACATCAGAATATCAACACTTCCAAAACCTTCAATTCATTCATCAGGTGCCTTTTTGGCTCCATCATAAATGTGACCTTATGAGACTTGAGATGACACCCTCTGATTAAATGCAAACACACGGATGTAATGAAGGGATAATATGGCTGCTGTCTCAATTTTTCATTCACAATCGACAGGACCTCATGTAGTTACAACCAGCATGGGGAAATAGGGAAAGATTAAGCTGACAGACTGCTGATGGCATTGTCATGACACCTCTCCCACACATAGAGAAACTGACAACTAATATCATGTTGACTATTTTTATGCTCCCCATCTTGAATGGAAAACCCTACTGTCCCCTCTAGGGTACTTCATAATGGTGTCGATAGCACACAATTCTTGTCATATACACGGTCTACCTTTTGTGATTTCTGGAGGCTGCCATCCCAGAGGATTCTGCAGATAAGAGTCGCCCACAGTTATGGTCCCACACCTGAGCAGCGTCGTGATTTTTGTTTTGCACTGGTGTGAGACTTAAACTGGGGTGGACAGAGTTGGCAGCGGGCTGGCATCCTCTTCTCCTCCTGTCACAATGTACCGCTGACCTGTCAACTTTTTAGTCTATCAGACACTATCCTCTACTCTCTTAGAGCCAGGAGTTCATTATCAGACCATCGGCCAGATGGACTTACAGGATGTTGTCAACGGCACTAAAATACTGTAGCTGATTCTACAAAACCAGAGGGTTGGCTATTTTAAGTACAGAACTATGCTACAGGGCGTCCAAGTGTAATTTTCAGAAATACTGGAGGAGTGTGGTTGCAACATTAGCACTCTATAATCCATCCTATACTAAAGACCACTGTGTTCCTAGCTCTCTGGGAGACCACTACCCTAACACCTACACATAAAATATGCACCAGAGTCTGTTTAAGTATGTTAAACAAAACACAGACATGGTTTTCAGAGTAGGAGGGAGGTCAAGGAAACATAACAACATGCAGCTTTATCGTCAATCAGTGCATAGTGGGCGCACACAAACACAGAGTCAAGTAACAAAGGAAGTTCGATATAACTTATGAGTAGGGATGCTCCGATCGATCGGCCGCCGATCGACATCGGCTGATATTTACTCTCTGCGGTGAACAGATCGGTGCTCTCTATAAATGCTGATCGGGAGAGCCGATCACATGACGTAAAATACATGACACTTTTCTCTGTGCGCGGCAAAACAAGCTCGCCAAAATGGCTTCACCAGTCTGGCAGTATTTTAAGGTGTCCGAAAAAGACAGTAAAATATCGGTATGCAACGTGTGTGAAGCAGAAATCCTGCAGCTCCACCCGCTGTGACGGACCGGTGAGCGGAGCAAAACACACACTAAGAGTTAGACCTAACACACTTAGCTATTTTATCTACCTCTGGAACTAGCTAAACTAGTTTTAAATGTGTTTATTCTTCACTGCCGGGTCACTCATTACTGGATCAGTGAGCTGCATGAGATACTGACGGGCTGTCAGGAGAGAGAGGGGGAGAGGAAAAGAGAGCGCTTCCGCTCATTTCTCCCGTGTTATTATCCAAAGTTAATGTAAACTTGAATAATTTACTTCATTTGAATGTAATAATTATGTTGGTTGTTGTTTGTGGAAGCGCCAGTGAATGAGCCCCATTAACTGAGTTTAAACATCACTTTAAATGGAAGATCCCCATAGCCCCCCCAACCACTCGATCAGTGATTTTATTTATTAGTTTTTACAGAACTCTATTTGAAACATGAATGAACTTTTTTTTTTAAATATCTATCTGGTAAGTGCCTCTTGTATATGTGGGGCAGATGAGCACGCAGCAGGAGGCGGGTTGGCAATGTGGTCCATAAATAATTCCTCATGCAGGTTGAACGTTGTTTAAAGATGAGGGTTGGGGGGTAAACAGATCAATATCTGATTAAACCGCTCGGATGCTGCGTTCCCTACTGCGATTCGCTGTAGAGGAAACCATAAACCAGCACCCCCACCCTCAACCTCCTGTGCAACAAACACACAAATTGCAGATAGGAAATAACCAATTACACAGTTTTGGATGTACAATTTGTAACATTTGGGAATTGTGCTCTGACTTGTTTGATCAGCCTGTCTTCATCTATTAATTGATGAATGATTTTTAAGTGGGAGGTTAGTTTTCACTTGTCTGTTAGAGCTTTTACTGGGATTAGTTTGAAGGGTGGAAACCAATCATAATAATAATAAACTGCACACGTCAAGCACACAATGTAACGTGTCAACATCACATAAATTAGGGGAAGTTATTATTTAGTGCTGTATTGAGTATTTCAATGTGCTGGAAACCAGTTGATCTGTGTCTGATGCTTTGAGTCACAGCTGATGAATGTTGTTGGACATCCTCGTTGACCTCACTTCAGCAGAGTGCTCAACAGATGCTGTGTACGAGGAATAAGCATGCATTTTCATGCACACCAGGTGCTGGTTGTCATCATACATAATCACATTCAAACTGGCTTACAGCACAGTATGACAGTGAGTCTGGCAAAGCAGAGCCACTGTGTTATGAGCAGGAATATTACCAGAGGAGTTGTTGTTATTTTAACTGTCTTACCCCCCAACAGTTTGGACTGACAGTTGACAAAATCTGGTTTCTGTGCGGAGCTGTAGCGCTGGCAGGTGTGGTGAAGGATTTGGATGAAGGTGCATTTCTCTCCTGCTGAGCAAGCAACCCACTGGTCAAAAGCATTCTCGAACATCAGGTCAAACTCTGGACAGTCCTTAGAAAGAAAGAGAGAGGCATGGGTGACAGATGAGTGGTGGAAGTAATTGAAAAGAAACGTTGAAAGCAGGACACAAGAAATATGTTGTATCAGCAATAAGTAGCGTAATTCCTAGCGATAGTAACTACATTAATAGCGGTTGAAAGGCGCTATAAATGACATACTTTATTGGAGTCGATGCCGTTGACCTGCCGTAGCTGGTCGATGGTCCACTGTGACCTTTTTGCGAAAGCAGAAGATCCTTGGAACTGCTTCACCTTAGTGATGGACACGCAGGAGGGTTTCTTATTAGTCACTGTGGAAACAAAACAAGAAAACGCAACAGATAAGTTTTGACTGCAACATTCAATTCCTGAATATAAGGTTACAGTTTAACTTGTGGCCCTGATGTTGATGATATAGTTAGAGAAGCTTTGGATAAGGATAAAACAGTCCAGTTCAGGTCGGAAGATAAGGAATATTAAAGAGTTAAGTAAGTTCAAGCTTGCTTCTGTTGGTGGAAGAAACAAAGGCATGAGTAAAACCCTGGACATTTCACTTTTGGAGCCAACAGCAACAAAGACAATGATAACATTCCCTGTGCAGGAAACACAGCATAACTATAAAAAGACAAACCCTATTAACAAGCACTAGACTTGATATCTATCCTGACAAAATAATACACATACATAGAGAACAGTGTTCCATGCTACTGGTTTTAAGAGTATAACAGTTGGATGTAGTGTTCCTGTCAAAGCAGAAATTGTGCTGGACACAACACATTTCTATTAAAAGAAGTGATATATTTCTTCTAGTGCTCTGCTGACTAAATACAAACAGGTAACACATTGCATTGCGTTCAAGCAGAGAGGTATTACATTTCAATCAAGTCACAAGAGACTAAGAACATAATGATGACATATCCTCACAATGGCATTACAATGCACTTCCATCACAGCTATGATTAGGTATTTTGGAGTTTTAGCAGTTGGTGTAGTTTAAATTATGCTTAGTAGTACAACAACAAGGGGATATAATGTTTTTTAGAAAAAAAATACACTGGATGTTGCCTGAATAGAATATAAAAGCTGAAACAATTGAATTCACATACCAGCAAGAAACAGCTGTCCACAGTTGACTATAATAATGATAACAATGAAAATTATAAAGGAAATTACACCAAGAAGCAAAAATGACTTTTTCACCTGCTGTCCGATGACATCATCATTGCCCTTAGCTTGGCCTCACTCGCCTCAGCATTAAAAAACCTTCACTTCCCTTTCCCTTGATATCATGGTTCTTGTCTCTGGACCACGTGATGTGTGTGTGGCTGGATACGGAAACTCTTTGTACTTCTCAGGGGTAACATGCTCCTTTTTTAACCCCACTAGGGAACCTTGGCTTCCGCTTTCCCACATTTGCCATTGTGTCATCTCAGAAAGATGGAAATGTTGGAGTCACTTTCACTGCTGGTGCTCTTCACTCTGCTTCTCATCTCAAAACAACTCCTTGCGGCTGTTTCCATCTTACATTCTGTTCAGGTTTCTTTTCTAAAAAAAAATCTACCACTCCTTATTTGATTTAAAAAATAAAGGTAGGGCTGGATGTTACGCTAGGTGATACATTCAGTAAGCACATTCCCCTGAGAGGAGGGATATGTTTGAGTATCCATTTATACAGCTGCTGTTAATACTTAAGGTGCCGACCTACGTAAGGTTGCTGGGTGGAACAGATAGAATACAGGCAGCCGGTCATCTCTTTCTAATCTTTTCCTTGTGAAAAGTGAATGATCAGATCTGTCTGGGGTCACACAAAGACCTGCTAGAAACTCTAGACACAATTTTCAAAAGAAGGACGACAGCTGAATGAACCGGTGAGCTGAAGGGAATGAGTCTCGAAACGAAGGTCCTCCAATTTGCAGCGAGCAAGAATACTTTTTCTGAGCTACAATAATGACAAATGATATACTACAGCACAGAACCACTACTTTCCCAAAACTGATGAAGTAAGAAAAGGCCTTATTGCTTTCATTTGATAAGTGGAGGAATGGTAGCCGAGTACAGTTTGATTTCACTAGAAACCATTTCTCTTCTCGCACCTTCATCATATCCTACCAGAAATGTACAATTGGGTTGGAACTCTATTTCTTCATTAGCAATGCCTGACGTCATTTGATTTCTCAAAAAAATATCATAAAATAGCAATAACAAATTTGAAAGAAAATGATGACTATGAATACATGTGTGGCTTAAACTGGTCTGTGAGCCTAACTGCAGGATTATATTGAGAGATAACGTTTGAACTAAATGTACATGAAGTGTTGCCCATATTGGGAACAATTTACAGAATATTCAGTATTAAACTGGTTACGCTGTTTGGCTATTTCTCAATGTTATTACACTGACACCTGAATGCTAAGATGTGTCAGGGAACGAATAAAAGAAAACTGGCGTCTCAAAGCCCTGGGGCTGAATCGACAACACAGAGGTCTTCATTAAACTGCCAGACACTTTTGAGTCTCTAAAATCTATTTCACATTCAGCTGGGGATTCCCACCTTGTCTGAGTTTCTCCCCTGCATATTAAACAATTACAGACAGTTAGAGGGGTTGGCTTTATTGAAACAGCAAGTCCGGAGAAAACTTCTCTCATGATATTTCAACCAATGAGTGACACTGTGAGTTTGGAGAAAACATGTATAAAGATAAATACTTTAAGGGCAACACAATGTCAATAAGCAGGACACAACCACTGATGACAAAAAGTGTTTTAACCGATTATCATTACTCGTGTTATCAATACTTGATATGCGATAGGTCTGATGTACATGTTCTTCTTTGTGAAGAAAAAAACACAATTGATTATAAAAATGGGTATTATCCTGTTGCCTTATGGTAGTCACACTAATTGTCTGACATGAATTGATAATTCAATTTAATTGAAAGGTCAAGTTGAAGTATAGGAGTTATTCCTTATCAACAGTGATGTCAGATGACTTGAGTGTCACTCTGTCCTAATGGCACGCGAGCATCAAATGTGCACTTTTGTATCGCCAGATAAACAAAACCACATACTATCAGATGTGCGGAGAAGACTGGTTGCAAACGCTTAAGAGATGGGTGAGTAAAAGAAGAAGGGAACTATCTTTGAACTATTATCAAAGACACTCACTTCAACATGTATACTTACGGTATAATACAAGTGGTCATAATGCTGAGAAGCTCTTTAATTGGTGTGTTGAGATTAAGAGTCAAAGTTCACTGGGCTTGACCTCTTGTACAGACTAAATAGATAAAGATCCCTCCCTGTACATGAACTGAAGTCAAATGTGAAAGTGGATTTGACCAGCTCTCCTGACTTGTTTCACTTTTACAAAGCAAACATAATAATCCCAATCACACCCTAAACACAATGTAAAAGCATAATAAACTGAAGTGAATGAGCAAACACTGGACAACCACTGAGGGGCTGCCAGAGCCATTGTTTCCATGTGGGCTGTCAGAGGAAGGCCATGGAAACGCTTCCTGTCCTTCTTCTTTCTCATGCTCTGATGGTGACATGCTCTCACTTCCTCCAGGGATCAGTCCCTTGTTGTGCTTGGCAATGCTGCCTGAAAGAAAACTGGTACTGTACTAGTCACAGGCTGCTGACATCACAGAGGAAACCTTCTCAGGATCAGCTTTCTCTAAAAGGAAATATTAGCATTGTTGTGGTTGTGAAATGTGAGCACTAGGAGGAGTTCTCTCAAAAGCAGTAATGACATAAATGATGTGAGAAGTGTGCAGGTTGTCCATTATGAATGCTTACAAGCCAAGTGGAAATACAGCACGATGGAAACACATTAATCCAGAACAACAATGAATGCAATAGTAGGTATGGAACAACTATGGGATTAATGCAGCAACATCTGAGTTTGCCAATGTAACCGTGAAAGCTAACAGAGTATTGAGAAGGACCACCCACATTGGCATAACATTAATTACTTCCTTTCCCTGATATAATACAACTTCATCCTTGTGTCAACAGTGATGCTTATCAAAAATCTCAATCCACAAGCCAGAAATATGATCAGCATTGGCATTTTGAGCCAGCCGAGGGGAGATATGAAAATACAAAACCGCAGAATAACAAAGTTTCCCGTCGGATAAGGGAAGAAAGTTTGAAAGTGTTCAGTCAGAGAGGCACCATATTTCCCTTGGAATGAAAGGTTGTTCCAAGACTCACCCACCAAGAAGAAGTGAAGTAATAAATAAACAAGATAAAAGTCTGGAGGCTCTACACGTACAAACACTGCACAGATTACATTTAGGAAGTTAGAGAACTGCAGATGTATCCGTGTGACCAGTACTGCAGTGTATACTTACCGTATGACTAAAGTGTTACCAATAAGGCAATTCTGTGCTTGTTAAAACATACAATCCACCAAATCCTGTGTGCGACAAGATATTTAGCAGCAGGAATGATCTGACCTCAGCTGTCTGGAATAGTAAATATGAAAACTATACAGAACATTGTAAGACAACGCACTGTAGTCAAGCTTAAAAGAGGAACTCACGTTTATAATAATTGTACTCCTATCTGTTCGGCTTCAAAGACACATTTCACTGACTTTATCTCAACTAGGTGGGCTATGGATCTCTTGACAAATCTGATCGCCTCAGTTAGCACTCAGTTGGCAGTATACAAGGTTGCCATGGCGATGCATTAGCATAGCACAAAAGACACCTGGAGCCAGGACTGGCACCTGGCCAGGTTCAAACGGGGACAGCAAGCTCACGTGCCATACTGACTCTTGGCAGGAATAAAATTACCATGAATAGAAAGTAATTTGGATATCATTAAGAATGTAGGAAATGCTAATTGACAAAGTGCAGAGAGCTGTGTCCTGCTGCCAGTTTGGCTTGGCTGAGGGCCAGAAAGTACCTAAAAAGCGATTGATCTTGTGCGTTTGCAAAAACTGAACAGCTGAATCTACATGAACCAGTCTCATGCAACAAATGATGATTTTCAAAAGAATGTCAAGTATTACTGATTAGATACAAAGAGAGGAACAAGAACAAAAAAACTACATAAACAGTTATTAGGAATTTCATGACAACAACCATTTCAGTGCCAACTCAATGCCAACATTCTGATAAAAAGACGGTCCTTTTGTCCACAGTACCGCAGGTAATTAAGCTATCATAAGAAACATAGTTAATATAATTACATAAGAGCTGTAGGTGCCAGGCAAACAATGTCTCTTAGATGTGTTACAATCCAAAAAGATTGATTCCTCTCTCCCGAACAGCTGTTGGCACATCTACCTCTTCCTATCTCTTGCTAAACAAAATAGCACACACACTTTCATTTTTGTGACAATTTATTAAACTCACTGTGACACATTTCGTCTATAAACATATTCAAGTTTACAGTTTACAGAAATATATAAAACCTATTCAGTACTGAACATGTGGAAGTCTTTTTTGTCTTCCTTTAACATATTTTAAAACAAAGAACCAGTCTGGGTTTGGTTGAGATATGATCACCTTATGCAATTTAGGAAAAGAATAAGCAGAATGTTTTCATTATTAGAGGCAAACATTAAGAGGCATCATTACAGGTGGGGTAGGTCATTTTGGAGAAACCAGCTCGAGTGCGCTAGAATTTGAAAGTACACAGGCGGAAGAAATCTGCCACTTCCTTACAGAGCCCCTCCTCCAACACACACGAACGCGCACATGACCAATGAGGGCACGAGATAAGTTTGTGCACAGATGGAAGGCTGACAGGCAGGTAGGCCATCCAGTTATTTTAGCCGGGCCGGCTAAAATGATTGGTCGTGCTTTTTACAGCGCTACAGCTTTTATGGATTTTTTGTCAAAGCACTTCAGATATTCATTGCTATCGGGATGTTAAGAGCATTCCATGGAATATAACAAAAAGTGTATCTCGAGCCGGTTTCTCAAACTTACCTACCCCACCTTTAAATGAGTTGAATTACATAAAAACATATTGGCTTATGTATAAGCTCATTACTTGTGTTAAAAAGAACAACAACCTGAAATGATATCTGCTGCTATACTTATGGGTTGGACCCTGTTTAAGCATCATGGTAGCAAGAACACTAAAAACAGTGGAACACAGTCTGCCTTACATGTTGAATTTCTGCAGTGTGTTATTAGAGCTGTCCTCGGAGAGCATGTCCAACACTTTCACTGTCTGGCTCTGTGATTACAGGTCTATTGGAAAGCTGCTTGAGCTGGAACACACTGTTATCTTCAGAAATAAGCTGTCACTGGAATGAACCCCAGAACAAAAGCCTCTACAGTCTGTTCATTGAGTTGAAAACAAAGTGACTCCATTGTATAAGGCCTCTTCAGATAGGATGGGTGTGATGCAGTGTCTAGGCACCAATAGTAGAAGGGAGTGCATATAGCATGGTGAATAACAGATACAGAATAGAGATCAGCTTGGTTCAACGCTCGGTGAAGAACAAGTTACTCACACAACCGATACAGAGACTATGAGACTATCTAAACAGCACTAACAATGGAGCTATGCAGAGTTACACGTAGTCATACTACAATGAAACATTTGCTCAAGACTGTGACAACGCACTCACTATGAAAAGTTCACATTAACGTATTCAAATATATATTTAAGTATATATAAACTTTATTCCATGACAACATTTGTAATCAGCCAGCCAGCAGCCGCAAACAGTAACTATCTGACTTTCACTTTAATCACAACCAAAAGGCAATGATCCTTTAAATTGCATTTTTGCAAATTATTGATATAATATATATATTTTCAATATTTGTTGAAATACGGCTGTCTGTCAGGGCTGGCTGACACAGCTCACAACTGTTACAAGAAAAATAGTTATTTTGACACCTTATAGTGTACTAAACTTTTATTTAAGCAGCTGTATTTTATTATTCTGTGACTAATCATCACTAAAAACAGCAATTATACTAATAGATGTAAACCCTCACAGTAGGAATATGCATTAAGTACTGCTAATGGCTGTTAAAAGCATTGAAACAGCAGGAGACTATGAATCGTTGTTTTTTTAAGAAATGTTTCCATATAAATAAAACACATTTTAATGAACCTTACAATAACTCGCATGGCAATCATATGATGTCAAGTTTGCATCATTTTCAAACCATATGTTCATAATAAAGTGAGTCTGGCCCTTTTAAATGTCAAGTGGGCCTACTTCTTTTCATCTGAGCTCAATCAAACGTAAGAGTTCAAAACAAAAATGAACTTTTCTGTTTTAATCATAGCAGCTTTTGCCTCAAGTTACATCTGTTATCCATCCAATTAGAACACTCACCCAAGGAAACACACATTCAAACAAATTCTGGAAGCTTGACAGATCATGGGCGTCTGCCTATTACAATTAAAAAAAAGTTTCTTTAAGTTCAGTTTAAACTATAGACTCAGAGAAATTAGTTATTGAATAAATGGGGCTGACCTGAAATATTCAATACAAGAGTTACTTGAATTGAATACTTATATAACAGTGAGAAAAAACAAATTGAGTAATTTAAAGAAAATACAAATAGTTCCCGATGTAATTGCATAACATTTGGGGCAACGCCATATATTGTCATCTAAATACTTACAATGTGATGTCAGATGTCAATTTTCCATTGATGTTTGACATGTTGAGTGCAGCTAAAAAAAACTATGAAAAATGAGGGTCAGTGGGAGATAAAGGTAAGAGGAAGCAAAGGCCATTGGAAAAACAGAGATATGAAAGCGCTCCTAACACTAGGATGGGTCAAATGCAGAGAAACCGTTTCGTTACTAGTACCTGTACTACAGTATGTAATGACAATACAAGTTGAATCATTTAGGGCTTCACCTCCCCAGCAGTTGCCAAGACAAAACAAATGAAAGATATATTTAAGTTTCATAGCAAGTGATAAATGGTTTCACACCCACAATACATCAGGCATTTATAATACTTAAAGGTAGGGTAGGTAATTCACTTCAGAAACCATTTTTGTTATATTCCATGGAATGCTCTTAACATCCCGATAGCAATGAATAAATTAAATGCTTTGACAATAAATACATACAAATATTTCATCTGTGGAAGCCGTGGCGCTGTACAAAGCTAGTCCAATTATCTGCCTCGGCCCGCGGCAGTTAATTGGATGGCTTACCTGCCTGTCAGCCATCCATCTCGTGCACAAACTTATCTCGTGCCCTCATTGGTCATGTGCGTGTTCGTGTGTGTTGGAGGAGGGGCTCTGTAAGGAAGTCTGAAGGAAGGGGCAGATTTTTTTCGGTTGTGTACTTTCAAATTCTAGCGCACTCGAGCTGGTTTCTCCATTCTTACCTACCCTACCTTTAATATCTTATTGATGCTTTTTGAAGTTGTTTGTTCAGGACTATAGTCATGGGCCCTTTCTCATTTCTCTAACTCCCCTCCTCGAATCCCCTCCTCGACTCCTATCCTCGAGACTTAGTCCCGCCCACAGGAGATGCGAGCGGAGGAGCCGAGGAGGGGAACCGAGGAGAGAGGAGGGGAAGCAGCAGGCGGTTAGAGAAATGAGAACTCCTCTCCTCTGAGCGGTCATTTTAAAGAGACGTCCATTAATGATGACAGGAGGCACAGCAGCCCTCTGTCTGATGGACAGATGTGTTCATGATGACTTATATATTTACTTTGATTCATTCACAGTGCGGTGTAATGAGACAATAACAGGCTACAGATGCGGACACGCACACACACACACATATATATGTATATATTTATATAAATATATACAATTTCAGAATCAAACCGAGCATTCATAATAACGTAACAATATCAGAGACTGGATATATCCCCCCCCCTCTCTCTGGTCGCTGCAATGAGGAAAATAAATTACGGGCCAAAAGTTTTATTTACAAGTATTACAAGTTAAGCAGAGGACACCAAACCAACTGAGACCTGTCTGTCCGCTGCATCTACACACACACTGTACCACACACACCTAAACATAATCAGGCTACAGCTGTTGCGTATTTTATTATGTGAAGCACTGAATGGTTTTAGAAAAATATCGACTCTTTGTTTGTAGATATCTACTAAACTAAAGCAAATAAAGAGAGTAGGCCTGTTATAGAGTAATATATATTATACACACTGCTCTGCTTTCTGCAAGGACCTCACAGCTGTTCTCTCTGTAAACATCGCGTCACGATGAAAGCAGTTTCTAAAATAATATCCAGGGGATGCATGCAGAGCTGTCATTGGCTGAGATAAGTCCGGCCGTGCGTCACGACTCTTTGAAACATCTCTGTTCCCGGAAATGCATCGATGAAGGAGCCGTGGAGGAGCCATCACTGTATCCTTGGTTATAGCTCCTCCAGAGAGGCTCCTCGATGCTCGGTCCTCGACGTGCATTTAGAGAAATGAGATGTCCTTCAACATGGCGCGCTAAAATTCATTTCCGGGTCACTACCGGAGGACAGAGGAGTCGAGGAGTGGGATTTGATGAAATGAGAAAGGGCCATGGTGGCAAGTTAGACAAATGTCAAGTGCTGCCAAATAAACCCGTATGTGTGGTTTTCTACCCAACAATTCATCAGGAATCGATCAAGCATCTGATATATCAGAGGAATTGATATTGGAATAGGTAAAGATCAAATCCAATAGCAACATTTAATCACAACGAAGGAAAAGCATAACCTCTTGGACTTATAAGAAGATAAACCATGGAGAAACATCACGATCAAAAGCAGAGGGTAAGAAACCAATCAGACCGCCTGCTGAGACAGGTCATCGCGTTTCTCTTTTTCATCTTGCCTTCTGCTCCTGTGCACATCCAGGGAGGAAACACACGGTCTCTGTGAGGCCTGTGTTCCACATTATGACCCTCTGAGCTCGTCCATCACCCCCTGCTCCATGGACCACTTAATAACCCGGCCATTCAGCCCCCGCCCACATAGTAGTCATTCCTCCAGAGCCAGAGCCCACGGATTCAAGGAAATATTTAAGTACAATGGGGCACCCACCTGAGGCTTCTTCTACTCTGATGCTCTGAAACAAACATCCTTTCAGCCTTTCATTGTTCCCAAGGGGTCATGCTTAACCTGAACTGATTGTGTTTCTGCATGACCAGTTTTACGCTATAAATGACATGTTTTGTTGTTTGTTGGAAGAAGATGAAGTTAGAAACAAACAGGAAGACAGGTAAATATGACTGTTAGAAAGACAACTTGTAGAGAAAGAGCGTGAGGGATGGAGACACAAAATCAAAGGAGGTGGTGTCAGGTCAGTTTTGAAGTACACTCATCTCAGTGAGGAAAGAGATAAAACACGTACAGAACCTGTTGCACTTGCCAGAACTCTGGAGAGTGTTAATAAACGAAGACCTCATTGCAATGTAATCTGGATATAATCACGCAATAGCACGCGTGGTATTTCTAACAGTCAAAACAAAACATTCCTCAACACTTACTTCTTCAAAATGACCTAAACTAATGGGCCTGGAAGACAAATCTTCAAATCCAAAACAACCTCCCTGTCAAACCTGGGCCACGTAATGTTATACGGAAATAATTAGTGATAACCTGTTAGTGAGCACGAGATGGATAGTGCTTTCAGGTGGGAGGTAAATATGTTGTTCATCTTAGAGGCATACTGTACTACCTGTTTACCATAATAAAGAAACATGTCTTTAATATAACAAATCTGAACTGCTCTTTTATTATTTCACTTCTATGAATTAGACCTTACTTGCTTTAATGTTATCACACAAACCATCCTACCTTACTCGTTATACCTTTTGGGATACAAGGGTACTGTATGTATCCATTGTCTGGCTTTCGGTTCTTTAATATTCACAATCTAAGAATTGAACTCTAATCATTTACAAATTGATTGATGTAACTATTATCCCACTATCTTAAATTGTCCAGAGCCATTACTAAAACGTCTGTTGGAGTTGGATTAAAAGCTGGTGAGTCATGCAAGGGAATTCTACCTTAAGCCCTAAAAAGGGAAGTTAAATGATGAATCAAAGCATTACACTTCAGGCTTGTTTCCAGATCTCATTTCCTGGCCCATCTGTTTTCTTTTAGACAAGGTTTAGTGAAGCACCGTCTGTGACTAATATGGAAGGAGAGACATGTTGCACAATCCACTTTATAGAATCAAGAATGTTTACTGCTTTTTAAGAAAGCCCTTCAAAAAATAGACACGTTTCCTTGTCATGGTTCTGATTCAGAGAAAGATATTTTTGGCACGAAAACGGCAGAAAACATTTTTTGAATAGCAAAGAAAATGATTGAACCATGTAATACTATGCTGCACGGCACTTTGCTGTTTTGAGCCTTCAGACAGTCTACTTTTCATAAGATTAAGGATAAAAAAAGGATTGTTGTTTTTGTTTCAAAGGACATGCTGTAGCTTCTGTCAAAGACGAAAACATTATGTTTTGAAAAACATGTTTTTTGTTCTGGGACTGAAGGAGGGTTGCATTTCACATCCCTTCCACGTACTATATGTCAGACAGGATTAGCAGCACCCAAGGTTTTCTCAGGATACAGAGTGAGGATGAGGTTAATATCTCATCTGGAGTGAGTACAACTTCACACATTATAAAAGATAAACCTTATGAAATCTGTTAGTCACCATGGTTAGGTAGGGACCCCTGCTCCGTAAGCAACAGGAATGAATACTCAACTCCCACTTATTCTCTAAGATTGAAGATCACACAACTGTATGATCTGCATAAAGCAAGAGGCCAACTTTCCTGCTACATCTGTTCTAAAGTCTTTCTTTAAATGCAATACACACAGCAGAACAAACTGTTTGAGCTTTTGACAAATGTATGATTTTGATGAAAAACATCAGTCTTCCTGGCCAGTGACAGCAAGAACCTCCTCCAAAAAGTTCAGACTACTGTAGTATCAAGGTCATGACGACAGCTAACTGAGCCACACATTACATTTAAAAAACATCAATTTACAAAGAACAGAAGGCCGCACCATGTATGCTACTTATGAATGAACAACTCTCAGCAGGTATTATAATAGCATTTTAGATTCCAGCGACTTCAATAATCTCTTTTACACTATAACTGTAGGCGAACTTGGTCACTATTACTATAACGTTGCAGTCTTCTTGGCCAGGTCGGCATTGAAAATGAGATTTTATCTCAATGCTTTTTTATCAGGTTAAATAAAGGTTAAATACAACTATAAAAGGAGCTCAGGGACATTTTATGCCTAAGCTGGTTACAAGTTTCCCTTAAAGCAGCCCCTTTGCTGTCTACGTTGACATAGTGATCTAAAAAGATATTATAGCTGGTCTCCAAAGTGACGCAATGGTGACATACTTAACAAAATGATTTGTTCAGTAGTAAATTGTAGTCAATAGTAAAAGGTAGTCCCTAACATGAGGGTCACAAAATGCACTTAACTTATACACTCTACTGCATCAGGAAATGAACTGTGGTCTGTGAGTCCTGTTCCCAGAATAATTTGTTCACAGTGGGGAGGAGGATGATTTATTTAGTACCCACCACAATACAATAACAAAGAGGGAAATCTGGCCATATAAACATATACAATTGTACATTAGGAACATGTGTGCAGTGATAAACATAGGGTTTTAGAGTGACACATGGCTGTGTAACACAACCTGGATCTGCATCAAGAAGTTTATGATCATGTCAAACAGACGCGTCAGATGAATAGCTGCAGTCTGGGGCCTTTAATTAGGACAAAACAGCACTGTAAACCTCAAAGACACCTGGGTAAATGAGCCTAGTTTGGTCACACTTTAATGAATGTATGATGTTATCTTGTGTGATGTAGTGTTGTATGATTTTGAGCTATTAAAGTAGGTATTAAAACAAGCAGCACCACTGTGTGTGCCTGCTGCTAGTGTATACAGAGAAAAAGTGTGGCCTCTAACTTGCTGAAGTATTGGAAAAGCTACCATTGTCAACAATAACAAACCTGAAATCCAGATCAATACCTTTTTCAAGTATCCAATTAGGCGTGCTGGCTCACTCGCTGGATGTATATTATATTGGTTTTCAGAACCTTCATAGGGACAAGTATGTAGCTGATTTAACCAACTTCTAACTCAAGAAGTTTAACAGCAAGTAGTGCAGCTACTCTGTCTATCATTTCAGACAGACAGTATATATTTCCAAATGAACAGTTATTTATGAAATACACTGTGCTGTTGAAGCCAAATGAGGTCAATTTTAATTTCCTAAGGTGCTATAGGCAAAACCCATCTTATTTTACACATTGTATGTTATTATCTATGGATATAAATGTATTAAGAAAAAGTTGAGAGAACATTTTGTGCAAGGGCATAAACCCCCCCAACCTATCTCTTTGCCCTACGTGGCGAGTTTTCTGATCAGATGACGGATCATAAAAACCCACACACACACATACTACACTGCAACAGGGCACAGATTGCTACCCTGGCAGGATGGATCACAAACATGCAGGAAGTTTCCTTTGCTCCCATAAGTCATAGGGTTTCCATCTGGTCTTTCCATGGATGAATGTTTCATGTAGCAGGAAAACAGCTGGGGGTTGTGAGAATGATATTGAACTACAGTATGATATCATTTTTCTTTTCCCTTCCAACTTAAATGCAAGAGGAAAACATCTGTGGTTTTGGCTTCAGTTCATCTTGTAGAACCCACTATCAAGCAATTTCAAACAGCTGAACTAAAAGGAACATTTTAAAATATCCCCTGATGTCCCACAGATCCCCATTGTCCTACCCTGTGTGTGCTTGGCATCCCACTAGTACACAGTGTGTACTGATACAGCACTGTGAAAAAGTCTGCAGGGGTGCTAAGCCATGCCCTTAATGTGAAATACCAGCACAGAGCCCACCCAGTGTCTGACAGAGGAGGTCTCAGCAGGGGGGGGGGTAGAGCCCCTGCAGTCTGCTGTCACCAGGCTGTTCAGCCACACTGCTGCCTGGAGAGAGTGAGAGGCCAACGTGCCAGAACACATCCTATCTAACCTTTACATACTGATCACTCAGCATCAATCCCCCTGACTAACTAGTGTTAGCTGAACACCTGCTATGAAAAAGTTATGAGTATATTTTTTTATTTATATATTATTAGTGCCCTTGTCAAGTCCAACTTTTAAAAACCTCCACAGCAGTCCCTGCAATGCATCGGCAACTACGACAAATGGTTTGGTGCATAATTGATCCCATCTTCTGGTACTGAATGTCTTAATGCCTACAGTACATAGTTTGTGGTCCCAGTGTGAGAAAAAGTTTTTAGAGAGTACTTGTCCATGGACAAGTGAGTTTGGCAATTTACTTGTCCGAATACATTTTTCACTTGTCCAGAATTGACAAAAATTGGGGCCACTGGAATCTTCTTCCTCATCGTATTTTTTACATTTTCCCACAGTTTTTACAACACCGCTAACGTAAGTGAGCGGTAACATTTTACTGCATCACACATAGGGTTGGGTATCGTTTGGATTTTAACGATTCCGGTTCTGCTTTTCGATTCTGGTTATTTTCGGTTCTCGATTCCGGTTCTTTGAGAGGGTAAATCAGTCCCATGACAAACTGGGAGAAAAATATATTTATGAAAACATTAAGTCAAATCTGTATTCCTATTTACAAATCACTTCATACTGTTGAATTTCTTACGGTTATTGAATACAATTATATAAAAATAATCTCTGCATTGTTTAGTTAGTTCTAAGTGGTGCAGTTTG
Source organism: Pseudochaenichthys georgianus (assembly GCF_902827115.2). Lineage (NCBI taxonomy): Eukaryota > Metazoa > Chordata > Actinopteri > Perciformes > Channichthyidae > Pseudochaenichthys > Pseudochaenichthys georgianus. The sequence continues at coordinate 10,399,050 of NC_047524.1, read as the reverse complement.
AGAATGTACAAAGACTCCAGCTCATTCAAAACTCTGCAGCTAGACTACTGACTAATACCAAAAGGAGGGAACACGTTAGTCCTGTCTTAGCTACTCTACACTGGCTTCCTGTAACTTTTAGAATTGATTTTAAGGTACTTCTCCTCATATACAAGGCTCTAAAAATGGACAAGGACCCAGCTACATTGCTGACTCTCTAATGAACTACACACCTGCCAGAACACTGCGATCATCAGATGCAGGTCTATTAGAGGTCACCAGAAAGAGTCATAAAAGAAGATCGGTGATGCAGCCTTTGTAAACTACGCCCCAAAACTGTGGAACATGTTACCCAACAATATTAGGGAAGCCAATACATTAGGCATTTTTAAAAGGCAGCTTAAAACCTATCTTTACCAAAGCATTTGACTGATTTTACACTATTATACTGCACTATTCTCTGTGATTGACATTGCACTATTTCTCTGTTTTATTCCCCATGTTTTTATTTTTAATTATTTTATCCCACTTTATGCTTTGCTCTTGCTGCTTGTTTTACACTGATTTTATGTCTTGTTTTTTACTGATGTAAAGCACTTTGAACTGCAATCCCCTGTATGAAAGGTGCTATACAAATAAAGTTATTATTATTATTATTATTATATTTATAGCCTATAGGCCTAGCGCTTTTCTACAACTCAAAGACACTTGCACGCTTACACATGTCCTGCAATACACATGCTGCAGCTGCCCAGCTACTCACTGTTTGTAAAAGTTAATAAATAGTATAAATAGCATTTCAATAATGTACTTTCTATACCCTGCTTCATAAACAATACTGACATCCCTGTGCTCCTCCGAGCCTGGGGGTCCGGGGATGTGAGGACAGCGCGAGGACACAGACAGGGAGGCTGCTTCACTTCATAAAGGAAATGGTGGTCAATATTAACAACACAGGAGCTAAAACGCTTAATAACCTTCATTACGTGTTAGAGAGAGAACATAAGAACGTTTGACAAAGATGCGGCTGTTAACGGGCAGCAGATCCGCTGTGTGTAGAAAGAGAGAGAGAGAGACGCTGAGCTGCACCATGCAGCGATCAGCTGATACGGAGCATAGAGAGAGCTGCAGTCCGCGGGGCTCGGCCTCCTGTCCTCACAACTCTTATTAATCCCGGTACCGGACAATTGTTATTTGTTCCTACTCGGAACCGAGTTTTGCTTCCCAACCCTGCCACGGTGCTACACTTCCCGCCCCGCCCCCGTCTAACTGTACAGAAAGCGGCGAGATGCATTTCCTTAGGAATCGACAAGCAGAACCGAAACTAACATTTATAAACGAACAATGGCGGACACGGACAATTTGCGAATGAGTTCTGCCTTTTGTAAACTGAATGTATCAATAATTTGTCAATAAATCGGGGCGAAAAACGTCACTTGTCCGCCGGACAAGTCAATTGAAAGATCTACTTGTCCGATATTGTAAATAACACGTCCCGGACGGTGGGACGTGTACTTTTTCGCACACTGGGTCCAATTGGGTCTTTTTAATGTTTGTAAGTAGGGAGGCGTGTGGCGCAGTGGACTAGTGCACAGGTTCAAACCCAACTGCAGTCAGCATGTTGTTGTGTCCCTGGGCAAGACACTTCACCCCAAATTGCTCCTGCCCACAGTATTGAGCATGTAAGTCGCTTTGGATAAAAACGTCTAACAAGTAACATGTAATGTAAGTATCATTGCGTTTGGTCACGTGCATATTCTATTCCATGCATTTCTACTCTAGATGCATCACGAACAAAGTTGCAGATCAGCACTTTAGTTGACCTCAAAGCAAAGTATTGTATGTGTGCTCAACACCCATCAAGGATTGCAGCAGTGAGTAGTGTTATGTATCCCATATGATACACAATACTACGAAATAATGAATATTTGCTGTTGGTATTAGGTAAAAAACATGTATATAATGCCAATTGTAAGGGCTTAAGCTAATGACAAATTATCTGCTTAAAAATACTGCAAACTTGAAAAGGGTCCAACCAGCATAATTGTTAAAGATTTTATTTGCTTTTGCATTTCATGAAAGATACTGTATGAAATTCTCATTCTGACTGGTCCTTCTCAGAAAATGTAATAAAATGTAAATAAAAAAAGTTGAACACTTTTGGCCCAGGTGTTTTCCATTGGCAGGATTCCCACACATCGTGAGTAAATCCCGGCATCTCAGCATTTGCTGATTCTTGCATTTTCAGATTAGGTACAAGGATTACAGGTTGAAAAAACATTCCCCAAACTCTAACGGTCAAAAACCTGCTTAAAAAGCCTTTGGATTATGTCAAAAATGCATTGTCACCTTGTCACAGCCTTGCCTAGTGACAAGGCTGTTTCTCTCACTTTGAGGAAAGTTGGCACTTTCAACCAGAAAGCAGCAAGAGGCAACTGAGCCAACTATTATGGATGTGCAGGAGATGTATCCCAGCTTTGTGGTATGTAAGACAGGCAGAATGAAATGGCAGCTTCTGGTCATTTGGTTAAAATAAAATCGTTAATGATCACATTGCACTGAGAATAATCTAAGGACAGCCAAAAAATACAACTTCACTTAGATGTGGAACTTTCTTCAATAGCTGGATGGCAATGTATGGCTAAAAATGACTGTAGCCATGACATATATCAGCGTTGTGCTCCTTCATGCAACTTTAAATAAAGTACAGCGTTTTGAGTTAATGTTCGTCTTGATAGTTCTTGATCGTAGTCTGGATCATGGACCAAATTGTGTCTCACATATCCAGCATGGCTTTGGGCTCTGATTGAACATCTCAGTGGCGTTCCTGGGAAAGGTGTGAGGTGGTGGGGGGGGGAGCATATGTTTTCAGTTTCCTGGTGAGGTTCCCGCATGGAAGCAACTTCCCTACAGTGAGTGTTGTAGATACAGAAAAGGACTCCAGCTGCTCCTCTGGGTGACCTTCATTACCACAATTAGCATGCATGCCACTCACAGACACACTAGACTTGGGTTAATGCTGCTCTAAAAGCCTAGGCAGTGAGGAGAAGAGTGAGGGGCATGACACAGCTGCCCGGTGAAAGACAAATAGAGACAGAACAAGTTGAGTTCACAAAGTTCATCGCTTTTGCCTTTTATGTTAAATACCAAAATGTGTATTTATTCAAAGTTGACAAGCAGAAATTATATACATCACTTGTCATTGCCAACTTAAGTAATAGTAGTTACTAGCTTACCTGTACATCGTTCTGTACTTTAGAATAATGAGACCATGATTGAGGCCATATTAATATATCAGATATATTGTATCTCTATTGTATCTCTAACCAGGCTCCATTTTATTTCATCTGTAAGACAACTAGATGGGCAGAAATATTTGTTCACTTGAGACTTCAGAGCGTGGGCATATCCCCTAAAAAAGGTTTTGTTGCATAACACCCATGAAACCCCAGACTTAACAGCACAGATTTATCGACGTGTTCATGTTCTTGCGAAATGAATTTCCACAATAAACATATTGCAAAGGGCAACCTATCGATGCAGAGACTCATAAAGCCGACGGCCTCGGGTCCCTCTTGGCCTGATGGACCAGAGCTGTAATAAAGACAAGCCCTCAATCCCAAACTTAACTGCCAACAAAAGAAACAACAAAAGATGCAATTTTATAGATGTAGACCAATTTCAGGCAAGTGGCCCTACTTTATGTCTGAAAACAGCCAGATATGAACCAAAGAGGTGCAGCTTAAATGATTTTGCAATGAAGTAGTGTCACAGACAATGCATTTCTTATTAGCCCAATATGATAAATTAGCTCTAACAGGCTGTATTCCTACAGCACAATTCTGCCGTGTTTTCCAATTGTCCAAATGTAGTTTGACTTGCACTTTATAATTATTAATTGCACCTTTTAATGCAAGTCCATTTGTCTTGCATTATTAAAAACTGTGATAATGAAATGAGTTGTAAATGCGACTAAAATATGGCTGACCAAACAGCAGTAATGCGACTGAGCATGTGACACAGGACTGAAGCTACTGTTTTTAATGTAAGGAGGGCAAGAGATAAGGTTGACGTACAATCTTCAAAAACATTTTTATATTCATGTTTCGTCATTCATTGCATAATCACAAAGTTGGGTTGGACCATCTAAAACCTCCTACAAACTAGTTACAAAGACAGCTTTCATACTATAAAAAAACCAATGAGGACAAAAGATCAGCTAATGGGCGCTTTATTCAGGAAGGTTTGTTTGTTACCTAAATCTGGTGGATAAAAGGCCAGGCAAGGTGAACGGTGAGAGCGTTACCTCCTACGTTCTACTTCTACCCATTAATTAACATGCCAACAGATTCCTCTTTATAAAAGGCAAGGCAAGAAAAACAAAGCTCCATTATCAAGCGAGACGTTCTAATTTGAACCGACAGCAGAACAGGGCAGTGTTAGACTGCTGTGTTGCCATGTGTGTTACTGATCTACCTGATGGTTAAATATTATAGATGGTATTTGTGTGAGAGCATGATCACTAACTGTGAACATGTGCTGCTTACACTGATGGTTTTCAAAACAAAAATGAACTGTTGAAAATATTTTAGATATAGGGGCACTATTGGGAACTGTTTCAACACGTTTTCACTTATCAAATGCAGAGAAAATATGAAAACTAGACTAAAATAGAGAGAAAGAGGAGTATTTACATAATTCTACAATGTTGAATTGGCTTGTGGGTTGAAGGCTACACTCAGGCAAATTGAAATAGATTTGTTGATGGAGTACATTACTCCAATAGTGACCCAAGGTCAGATGACACACTCTTAAAAAAATATTGCTAGTTAATATTCCACTGGCCACTGCCCCAAACCCATAGACTTTTATTGACTTGCAACTGGCAGCCGAGCCAAGTGAAACTGCAGTGTGTTTTTCTCTGATGGCGTTTTGGCTTCCTGTCAACGAGACCACTTAAAGGTCTAAACGGCATAAAGAAAACATAGTTCCTACATAAAGCTGTAAGTCACACATGAACCAGCACCTCAGGTCAAACCATTATTAAAGCATCAAGCATATATCAATAAGCGATTTCACACCGGAGTACTTTTCCCAGTATAGTTCCGATATAGTTCCGAAAATGTGCGTTCACACCAAAAAAAAAATCCGTAACTAGAACTTAGTTTGTGAGAACCCTTCCACCCCCTTTCAGTCCCTGCTAGAGAGCAGGTACTTTCATGGGAGAAAAAGGTTCCCATTTCTGATTGGCTGGGCGGATTGCAAACCACGCCCCGTAAAACTCCCAAAAAGTTTTGTGAAGCCGCCATTTTATTTGCTCGCATTAGCATTAGCATTAGCCCAGTGCACCAACGGAGAGAGACTAACTTATGGCCACACAAAAGAAAACGTGGGAGCGGTGGAGTGATGAGGAGGTGTCGGCGTTCTGGCGATTTACTCGGAAGGCTTCAGTAGAAGCTGCTGGGAGTGCCAGCAGCTTCTACTGAAGCCAGTCCCCAACTCCGGGGACTTCCGGACGGGGACTTCGGGTGGCAGAATACGCCGTGAAGTTGTTTGCGGCCAGCCAGTAACCCAAAGCAGAAGAAGTGACGTCAGCCGGTTCATTTGCCTAATCCTCCCTGAGGGACTTATTCCGGTGTGAACGCGATCTGCTCTTTAGTTCATGAGAACTAAAGAGTTCTGATGAACTAAGTTCTCATTAACTAAGTACGGCAAAGTACTTGGTGTGAAAGCGCCTAATGACTTCTTTAGGGAATGAGGATGAAAATAATTTGCGTATAAAACAGAGATAAAGTCTGATGTGGTGACATATAGGAGAGGAACACAGTCTGTCAATTACATATATATATTTAATATAAAACACTTCCACCAACATCCAAAGGCTTTCCTGTCATTCCAATCATCATCCAAAATCTTTCCAAAAGGAATTCAAGTGACAAACATGCACACACACATCCCCAAAGCTCACGGTCCGCTGATCATTTGCTGTGCCTCTGAGGAAGGCTTGCATTAGCCTTCATAGTTTCAAATCCACAAGACCCCAGCTTGTCATTACAATAGATAAGATCCAGAATGAGGAATGACTATGAACGAGATGAATACCAACAGATGTTAGGGGGGCGTGATGAGGAATAGATAAAAGAGCTATCACAGAAACAGGAAAAAGATGAATAGATTAAAGTTAAGGGCAGGAATAGTCATATCCTTTTAGCCCCTTGTTGTTCGATTAGAGTTGCGGTTTGCATGGAAAGAAAGAGTAATGGAAAGTCAACTCCATATAAACTTTCATCAATGTTGAAAGCTCACAGGCCAGGGGAAGGTCTGAACAAAGCCTCACAACAGCTGGACGGACTCAGTCACATGATCTGCTCTGGAAAAAGTGTTATCAATGTTTAAAAACTGTATGATGTCATTATCTTCTCAATCAAAAGGCGCTTGTGCAACAGTAATATATTGTAGTGTAGCTATGAACTTTATGCAGTCTCTGTATTTCTGAGATTATAATCAAACAACATTGTTTTGATTATTTCATTTCACAATTCTGATAAGATTATCAGACTATGTTATTTCATGTGTCAAATAAGACCACAAATGGCTCAGGGAACCTAACTAGTGTCACTACACTGAGAGCTAAGCTATCACCCACAATCCCTCTGAAGCTACTGGGTAACAGATTGTCTGTGCAGGGAGGCTTGTCAAAATTATTTAAGCAACTTTTGACTTGTAGCCTTTACATCATGTAGACACACCCAAACGTACAGATACAAAGAAAATCATAACATATATATTCTATACAGCTCGAGTTCCTCTAGGTATTAAATACGTAAGGGATAATGTGCTGCGACGCGGTCATTATGGGGAAAAGAACACCGACAGGCTGATCAGGAGCCCGACGCGAAGCGGTCCAGACATATACATCAAATGGCAAAACATACAGTGTGCAGTTACTTTGGCATCAGGGCAGGGATATCGAGATACTTTCCAAGGTTTGACATCATGAATTGTGCTACTTTTAAAGCAAGCAGCGATGTTTTCAAATCTGTAATCAGAAAGCTCCTCAAAAACGCTATCGAAGCCTGCCGTTGCTACGTTAGTTCAAACAGTAACAACGGACTATTTTTCTTCGCGGATGCATGTCAATTTAAATCAATACATACAACTATTTTTTAAATCAATAAAATCATTTTCTAAATCCATAAAAGCATTTCAATTAATATTGGGAGTCATAACGTTACTTTGTTGAGAATGTGGCCATGTAATAAGCGGGATAATGTGCAGCGACTTGGTCATTATGGGGAAAAGAACACCTTCATGCCGATCTAGATCCCTCCGCTTCGCGTCGGGCTCCTGATCAGCCTGTCGGTGTTCTTTTCCCCATAATGACCGCGTCGCAGCACATTATCCCTTACATAAACTATGATTTATCTAGCTAACCTTTAATAATGATTATAAGTACTTCGGTTTCCAATTATGCTAATGCTGGTTTCTCCTTTTCAAACATCCTTTTATGGAAGCCACGTTAGTTGCTGTAGATGTGTGAAAATAAATTGTGATTTATAGTATTTTGGGGGTTTCTCCAGGAGTTGTAAATCACCTTGTTTTTAATCAAATCCAGAGATATTAAACCACATAAAAAGTTTCACCTCAGTAAAAGTTAGAAGGTGTTGACCAGAGTTTGCTACCTCTACTATCACAACAATGCAATCAGTCAAACTGATTTATCTGAGCAATCTCTCTTTCTAATTACGTGACTGGAGTGTGACTCAACCCTGATGATGTATCAGATGTGTTGCTGGAAAAAAGGAAAACATTTGTCTTAAAAGGTTTGTATTCTAATCTCACAAGAGCCTGGCTTTTATCTGATGACCCTGACAAAAAGTGATGGGAAGTTGCGTTTGTGTCAGTGCTGTCATGAGTGTGTGTATTTTTACAAAAGTGGGTCTGATGTTCCCCACAAGGTCTAATTACTCAGGCTCAGTAGAGTCAGTGCTGTCTGTTTGCATTAAAGCTAATTCACATCCAATGGCCTGATCTGACCCAACACACAACGCCACGTTCAAAGAAATGCACCACTCCCACCATCCCAAAAAAAACTGAAATCAGTAAAGTATCCCCATTGGCTGGTTCACAGTCTGTACTGTAGCCTTCCTCTCAGGCATTAAACCGGTGTCTTGGCACCACACTGTCCCTCACACTCTCTCTTACTTTCAGTTTCCACTTGAGCTTTTTCAATCAGTCACTCGCTTTGCTTGTAGCCCTAAGTCAGTGAACTGGGGGACTTGGACTTTGTTTTACTTGCTAGCATAAGCACAATTCAGTGCTGAAGTTTGTCTCATACAGATTTATCTTTAAGTGTATCTTGCACAAAGAGCACAAATAATAATAATAATAATAATAATAATAAAGCAGGTGAAAAGGTAAAGGCATCCATTGATTGAAACAGTGATTTATTCTCCTCCAACACACTGTTTGAAACCCTTTTTTAATACAGGAAAAAAAAACGTGCAAAATGAGATGAGCGTAACGAAGTGTAGACTGTCGTATCAAGTATAGTAGACTGCAGACTAACTCGGGAGATTTGCATGGAAGGCAGAATTCCTCTCTGTTTAGCGGCTGGACTCTTACTCTCCCTTAAAGGGGACCTATCATGCTAAATGCACCTTTGTACGTCTTTTATACATGAATATGTGTCCCTGGTGTGTCAGGGAACTTACCAAGTGTCAGAAAACACAACCCTCTCTCTTTTCCTCCATACCCAAAATCTCTAAAAACGGGGCTTTAACGGATCTGATACAGACTGATCCAGATTTGAAAATAGTCTGACGTCAGTGACGAGGAGCTCCGCCTATATGGCCAACTCTACACCTATCAGGGGAATGAGAGGTTGCCGTGGCATGGTAACATGACGCTAGTAACTCAGCCCCCTCCTTTGCAGGGGGGCGTGGTCAGCTGCAGCGCATGCAAAGACAGGGGTGGAGGAGAGCAAAATGGAGCGAAATGAGGCATGGCTAAAATGCATGATCTGTTTGGTATTTTGAAAAAGAAAAAACATATAAATATACCTTATATAGGTATGGCCCTACAATATATTATTAAAATATAGCATGATAGGTCTCCTTTAAAAGACTGATAGAGTTAATTCCAGATACACTGGCTTAGCAAATCCATGTGCTTCACTTCAAAATCAATACGAGCTTCCTTAAAATGATATAAGGATGATCAGTCCAGGGCAGCATGTAACCGTGGAATCAGATACGGCCCTGAGCTCATTACATGTGACGGTAGCAATCCTGCTGTGCCTTATTAGAACCGCTCACAGGGAACATTTTTCCAGTCTTGGAGGTAAGAATTGACTGGGAGCAGGGGCGCCGTAAGGGGGTGAAAAGTTAGGACGATTCTAAGGGCCCGTGACTGACAGGGGCCCCAAAATATTTTAGAACATTAAGAATAAATGTTTAAGTAACATTTCATCAATCATCAATAATAAACATTAATATAACGACATATTGATAATGTACTCACTAAACTTACGATTCATTTCACTTTTTTTCTTCCAAAAGTTAATTATCCAAAGCCTCTGAACACCCCCCTCTATTTACATGTAATGGTTTGGTCCTGCCTACAAACGCTGTACAGCACCACTCTTTCTGGCAGAGAGTGAGAGCATGTGAGGAGGGATGCTAGTACTCACATGCATACGATGTCTCAACAACTCACAAAGTCAGGCTTTCAAAAAAGAAAAGAAAGGAGAGAAAGAGAGAGGGACTAAAGGGCGACAGTATGTCACCTAGTTTTTCAAGAGAAAAGGTAGGTGTGGTCCATGAGTGGTGGAAATGTGTTAGCTAAGCTTAGTCCATTATAAATAATCATTTTTAATGTTTTGCTGACATTAACTACTGTTAATATCTTCACAGAAAATTCCGAGGTTTTTTATTTCACTCCTCTTTTAGCTGACATTTAATAAATGCAGGTACATTTTTAGCAGCTATTCATACTAAACCAGTTGTCCCTCCCTCTGGTGTCAGGACCAACAGATCCATCTTTAGGCTCCGCAGCCCTGTCCCCCCATAATGCTTTGCAGTCTTGCCATGCTGTCCATTGAAAGCCAGTTGGCTAGAAAGCTGGACTTCAAAGACTTGATCAGTGACTTTGCCTGTAAGAAGGATAGGCGCTGGGCTCTTGGTGAGTAAGGCTGAGCAAGGGCTTGTGATAACTGTTAAAGGGCAAGGCTATGGTAACGATATTGGATCACTACAGAAGATGCATGATGAGAAAAGGACTGAGAACAGGTGATAGGCTCTGATTTAGCGCCATCATCAGGCCTTTTCACTTCCATTTCCGTTTTGTTGTCCATTTACACTTCAATACCTGCTTATTTTGTAGTTGGTATGTATATTTAATAAAAAATCTGCTGCTTTTTTTTTGTTATAGCATTTTATAAATGATAATATTGGTGTTAATGTTCACTTTGAGGTCATGTATATTTAAGTTATATTTATTTAGATTCATGAATGTTCCATTAAAAAATGTTATTAAAAAGGCATCTACACCATAAAAGATGACTATTGAGATCTATTGTCAGGAATGTTAGTGTTATATCAAATAGTGAATTCTACTGCAGCAGAATGTTGCACGTCTGCACAGTGTTATATGTTCACCGCTCAGTAAATATTGTGCAGTTATTGGACTACAAGATAGATGCAAGCCTGTACAGGTAGAGTTATTTAAAGCATGAGTCGGTTGGGTTCTGGAGGTGTGGTTACAGCAATTGCTTGGTTGGCGTGGCCTGGGCCTGGTGGTGGGGCCCAATGTGATATATTTTCATGGGGACCAAAATCCCTGGCGGCGCCCCTGACTGGGAGACATCATAGGACTGAGTTATTAATGAATGGAGCCTCAGAAAAGAGTCGCCTGCGGCCAGTAAAATGTAGTCTTTTCAAATGCATTTCAGCATTAAGTTCAACAAGAACAAAGAACATTACATTTAGGTACAGCATGCCATTTTCTATTAAGAAAAGAGTGTTGCCTTCTTGTGTTGTGATCAGGATGGTTGTGGATTATTATTGTATCCTCCATTCACAACATGTAACAAATGAATGCCTTCTAAATGTTTCCGATCCCATTAAACAGGCACTTTGCTCACAGCCTGCAGGACGAACAGGAGGAAGCATCTTTAATTCATCATACCCTGAGAAAAGAATATCAAGTAAGAGCATTAAGAAGATTCACCTCTGTGAGGTGGTAGCAGCTACATGGACACTCTGTAGTGAATGCCCAGTTTGCAAGCAGATTAAATGTAAAAATATTAAAATACATGATAATATAAATGATGTAGATGCATCTTGAAATTCATGAGAACTGAAACATTCCAGCGACAAGGTACTTTCAAACTGCTGAGGTATCACTTTGTGACATGACTCATGAATTAAGTCCAATGTATAGCTACACCTCAGCCCTGGCAGACAACATTCATGAATTGCATTAATGGAATGGACGGATCAGCATTTCTACATGGTCTCTATATTTATGAGTAGAGGTGGGGGGGGGGAATACTCAAGTGTTAAATGTTTGCTTTTCCAAAGTATAACTCAGCATATGCCGTCTGCATTGTTCTCTAACCTCAGCAGGAGAGAGACAAACTTACTTTGAGAGCTGAAAGGTGTTTTCTGCCAAAGAGCCAGATCGATAATTCTTATTCCGATCCTCAATCACTTACAGGCAGTTAACAAGCCACTTCCTCTCCCTGAGCAATGGAAACACCAGTTTATAGCAAAGGCTTGGGGTTTTAAAAGATATGATAATGTTATTTTATTTCTCTTTCACACAGTTGGGACTGATAAGGGGGGGACGGAGGGACATTTATTAACTCTTGGTTGGCAGCTGACAGATTTACTCACAGGCTTTCCCCACAGGAAATGTATTTAGCAGAGGTTGTTAGCCAATCAGATTCTGATACGACTCAGATTTTGATCACTTTCATTTGTAAAAATGAAAAAGCCAAGTGTACCCCAAAATCTGGAACAATATCTCTGCCAGAGCATGGAGAAAGTGTTGCATTGTACATCACCTAGGGGTGTTGAAAATAATCGTTTCTACGATGCATTGCGATGCGGACGATTCGGTATCGATGCAGTGACGGAAGATAATCGGTTATCAATCAATCAATGTTTATTTATATAGCCCAATATCACAAATGTTACATTTGTCTCGGTGGTCTTCACAGTGTGTACAGAATATCAGTATGACAATACGACACCCTCTTAGACCCTCACATCGTACAAGGAAAAACTTCCGAAGAAAACCCACAGTTTAAAGGGAACATGGGAGAAACCTCAGGGAGAGCAACAGAGGAGGGATCCCTCTCCCAGGACGGACAGACATGCAATAGATGCCGTGTGTAAATTGAAAAGATAATACATTTGCAACATAGGTTATAGCGTAGTAACGTTGCTTCCTGATTTTCCGGCCGCCGCTTTACTATAACGTTTTTTTTTTCTGTCACTTTAATATCAAATCAGTCGGTGAGGCAGAGATCAGGGAATAGACGTGACAGCGGCACAGCAACACCAAACACGGAGCAGTCTGCTTTATCCACCAACACAACACCACCAGTCCAGAACCAACAGCAGAAGGACCCGCTCTGAATCACTCCGTGTTGCTGCGGCACAGGGATTTATGTTTTTCAAAAATAATCGCGTTACAATCATGTCAGGTTTTTGGTGGATTTAATTAAGTCTTGGATTGCAAAGTATGAATGTCCTCTAGCAATTTTCAGACGATATATACGTGTGTAAAGTTTGTGAAGGCAGGAGGAAAAAAGCTCCTCTCCGTTCCTCCAAACCCCGCCCTGAAAATAATGAGTGACAGGCTGATAGTGACCCGATAGAAACTTTATTATTCACTTAATCACTGAGATATAATGAAGCTAATTTAATCTCATACATTCATGGGATGTATGCAACAGTAAGACAGAGAATGTAAGTGTGCACCCACATGCAGTATTTTTGTTTGTATATGCTGTTGTCTGCTGTGTTCAGACTCAAGTCCTGTGTGTGATGCCACATTCAGGACATTCAGTGTCCTTTTTTAACAGAATACCGTTGCTAGAAGCTGCAGCTAGACTGCAGAGGCATTCTTTTTTTGTTTTTGAGGATGGAACAACTTCACACACAGATATAGGGAGGCTAGACCTATACAATTCATTTATTTTGGTTTATAAATTAATGTCAAGACATTTATGATATTGATTTCTGAAGCACTTTCTAAATGATAAAAAGAGAGTTCATATGTATTTACTGCATGTATGCATTGATGAAAAATAAGCCATGTGCAGTAATATAGAAAATTGAGGATGCAACGCATTGTGATGCATCGTGATATCGAATTGAATCGAAGACAGGATAATCGTAATCGAATCGAATCGAATCGTGAGACCAGTGAAGACCAGTGAAGATGCACAGCCCTAACAGTTCCATTTTTCTTGAGAAACATAAGAAAATGTAGGAGATACTGAGGTGAGATGCGTTTGTAGACGGACACAGGAGAAGCTGATTTTGGTTGCTGGTTTTAAAAGGACATGCATAAATCAATCCGCTGCCTCGGTCCAGGCACATATTTTATTTATGCCGCACTTGACGTATCAGACACCTTTCTGGCTATCAAAGGAATTGTAAATCAAGGGAAGCCACAAACACAAGGACAGTGTACCAGACTTAAGGTAAAATAGATCTCACTCTGGGGATGCAACAAGAGCTAGTACGAGGAAAAGGACAGAACAGAGCCTACACTGTGAATGTGTGAACATAAGTGAGGAGGATTTCTGAAACAATTAGACAGACAATGGTAGATTCACATCAGTAATAGCTTTCAAACGTTACATTTCCATCTTTTACCACCCTACTTTACATTAAAGGGGACCTATTGTGCAAAATCCACTTGTTCATGTCTTTTAAACAATCATGTGTCCCCTCTGTGTAAAGAGACTGAAAGTTTCAGGGGAAAAAATTCTCTCTTTTTGTCCTGATCCATTTATATAAAAACCTGTCTGAAAATAAGATGATCAGATTTTGGCCACTTTGTGATGTCATAACGATTTTCTGGCTTGTGTAACCATTAACCAATCACCAACCAAGGTATATTTTCTTTTTTTCCTGTGTCATACTGTATGTGGCAGCACTGTTCAATGTTTCTTGAAAACATTACCCACTGTAGAATGTGACGTGTGAATAAACTCCAACTCTGTATCAACAACACCGTTGTGTAACTTCCGTTAAATACCTGTATGTGTGTAGATTAGAAAGAAGTAAGATAAAGGATCTGCAGTATTTTATGAAGTATTCATCGTACAAAGGTCAATTTTATACAAGTAGAAGTGTGTATTTACCTGGTAGTAGATAGTAGGTAGGAGGCTGTCGTAGTAGGCTGTCAGTAATGGCTACGCCTCTCTATTTGGACTGGTAGATCTCGGCAGACTGGCAACTTTAAAAGTAGCTCTCGGTTCAAAAAAAGGTTGGGCACCCCTGCCCTAGAGCACCATTGTGTTCTTTTTAACCAAATGTCTCTCGGAGGGGCGTGGGGAGGGGCTCCTTATTTTCATCTAAAGTAACAGACAGAGAATCAGCACTTTTGAAACAGGGCTGAAACAGAGGGGATTATGGGATGCTGCAATGATCCGTTTGGTATTTCGAGCTCAACACTTCAGAGACATGCTTTGTATATATCTGAGATCTATAATATATTGATGAAAAACAGTATAACTAGGGATGGATACCGAGCCCCGGTATTAAAGACCGTGGTACCGTTAAGCTCCGACGTTATCGGTCTTTTTATCGGTACTGGAGACATTTTAAAAATATATGTCATATGTATTATTGCTACATAAACATTATATTGCAGTTTTAGTTTCGCCAACTCCGTTTCCAATATGCAATAAGAATACAAAATGTGTCTAGGATGTATTTTCGATCTATCCAATCCAGACGAGATCTCTCTCTCTCCCACGTCTGTGTGTGAGGGGGCGGGCGGTTTACACACACGCGGCTGCTACATGCATGCAACACACACACACACGGCAAAGATGGCGGAGAGAACTAAGCGCTCCAAGCTGTGGTTAAACTTTACCCGTCTTGAGGTGGACAATGCTCGTTGCCAAAAGTGCAGTAAGAGTTTAGCATTTAAGGGCGGTAACACAAGCAATTTATTTAAACATCTTGCAAAAGTGCACCACATTCAGACGGAGAAATGCACCGTTTTCGACTGTCTTTCTGGTAGCTCTGTAGCCCCATCCACGAGTAACGTTTCCACGTCAGGTATGTTATGTATGCCTTAATCTACCTGTATGCCCCACCTGTGTTGCTCTGTACTACTGTATTTTTGCAGTAAATACTTATTTTTTGTTTGTTTTTTACAGTTCTGTAAGTTCACATTATTTACAATTTGTTTAGTTCATTACCTTTTTTTCTTTCCCAAAAGAACCGATAAGAGTATCGTTAAAGGACCAGATCGATAAGCGGTATCGATAAAAGTAGTAGTACCGTTAAAACCTTAACGATACCCATCCCTAAGTATAATAGGGGACCTTTAAGTACTATATCCGAGGTTAGGACCCTTGAGATATTTCCCTCCTTTTTTTTCTCTGACATCTCGTGGTCTCTTCCAGTATCCACAGCTCCTCCCTGTCTGAGCGGGTGTGTTCTGGATATTTTACTGCTCGGGCCTCCTTTCCTTCTGGCTGATAGTTTCATGCATCTTGCATGGTCTCTAATAACAAGATAAGTCTTTCATGACAAGCAGTCCCAGAGGGGCCCTTCACTGAACAGATTTAGTGGCTGCACCTGTAGATTAACACAATCCCATTTGTCATTTCTATCCAATTATAATGAATCACTTTTATTCCTGGAAATATAATATATATTTCAAACGTTTGTGCACTTCCAAATAGATCTCCAATTTGTTTTAAAGTCAATACAATATTTGTGAAGTACTTATTCACATCACAATCGAGTACACATTAAGACCAAAACTGCCTCTTTTTGCACATTCTACCTAATACAATGTGTAAAGTAATTAACACAACTAGCTGTACCTCGTTTTGCAGCTCTTTTAACTGAGGTGGATATTTTTTGCAGATGTACCAAAGGTTTGTCTGCCAAACATGATACATTGTACTGGAGGCATGAAGCCAGGATGCTGTCCTGTCAATTTTCAAGATGCATCTCACTTTGGTAAGTCCATGTGTGCTGACAAAGAGCAGGTTGAACTGTTGCTAAGGTCAACTTGTTGTGAATGTACTTTTATCAACAAAACATTTTCAAAAACATAGTCACCGTTAGATATAGGCTGCTATTGTTAAACCCCCTGCCCCTATCCCCCTCTGCCTACTTTACTCCCTTTAATCCATTCCTGACTTATCCTCTCCCTAATGGTAAAGTTCATTGTATTGATCATCTACTTTCCCCTTCTTCCACATTAATGACCCAATCCATGTACACTAACGTCACTGCCGTCAGACAGCTAAATGACTAGAATTCTGTCTGTGCTGTTGTCAAGCCTTAATAGACCGATGGCGGTGGTTGCTGTGCATGAAATTGCCAAGAGATTTCATCAGGGGGTGCTGTACATTGTCAGACAAAATGTGTTCCTTCTGCAGCATATACAAGAAATGTGTTGCAATGACACCCAACACTGAAAAATGTGTTGTTCATCAGTGAGCACCTGACAGCAGATGTTTTGCTAATCAAACAGCTGACCTAAGCATCAGCAACACCAGTTACCATAGTTTCACACCGAAAAACACCCGTACCTGTAAGTTATGCAAATGAAATGGGAATAGGTAATGGCTAAAAGGGACCAAATTATGGGTTGCATTTATACACCGATTCCCCAGGCCCACAGTAGCAATGTAGGAAACAATGGAGAAAATGAATTGCAGCTGAATAGGGGGCAATATCCTGAAATAGGAGTACTTCTTGCAAATATCTAAGAAGAAGACAGAAAAGAGGTTTTAAAATCACAATTTTCTATAAATATATGATTTGATTAAAACATGTTTAGGTTTTAATGATTAATTATAAGCTGCTTAGAGCTAGTGTTTGTGAGTTATCCTGTCATTACAAAGAATTCTATGTTCTATTCTATTTAAAACCTGATGTCGTAAATGTTTGATTTGGAAATGGATGGCCATTACAAAAGGTCAACTCACTGTAGAAAGATGTGGCAGACAGATGCGAGCCGCTGTAGTGAATGATCGGTAACGCACAGTAATTTGTGGTGCTACACTTTACCATCCCTAAAAACTACTTTGATCAAATTTCACTTACTTTGTCCGAAGCTTCCCACATACATGACCTGATCCATCATCAATTACACTTCCACCGTGTTTGACCTCCAAAGGATGAATTGCTCTACACACAGCAGCAGGTGGCTACTTTATGCATTTCTCTGGCAACTCCTTGACCTACAGTAAGGGGAAACTGTTATCCTTTAAAATAGCTGTGACTGAGAAAAACGGCTATCCCAAATATCTAGAATTAGAATTCACAGCCAGGACATTGGACACATGGAGAAACAAAACTGAACTCTGCTGGAATAAGACTTACTTTTCAACCCAGGTCATAAAAAGATGTGTCTTCATATGAGCCATTTGTACTTCCCATTCCCATATCTTCAGAGACACTTTTAATGCACTGTTGGAAAGTCAGTTGGATCAGAGCATCAGCTAATTATATGGATGGCTGACTTTCATAAAGCCTGGACTCCCCACCAGTGTGAGAACAAGTTTTTAGAGAGTACTTGTCCATGGACAAGTGAGTTTGGCAATTTACTTGTCCGAATACATTTTTCACTTGTCCAGAATTGACAAAAATTGGGGCCACTGGAATCTTCTTCCTCATCGTATTTTTTACATTTTCCCACAGTTTTTACAACACCGCTAACGTAAGTGAGCGGTAACATTTTACTGCATCACACATAGGGTTGGGTATCGTTTGGATTTTAACGATTCCGGTTCTGCTTTTCGATTCTGGTTATTTTCGGTTCTCGATTCCGGTTCTTTGAGAGGGTAAATCAGTCCCATGACAAACTGGGAGAAAAATATATTTATGAAAACATTAAGTCAAATCTGTATTCCTATTTACAAATCACTTCATACTGTTGAATTTCTTACGGTTATTGAATACAATTATATAAAAATAATCTCTGCATTGTTTAGTTAGTTCTAAGTGGTGCAGTTTGAGAATGTACAAAGACTCCAGCTCATTCAAAACTCTGCAGCTAGACTACTGACTAATACCAAAAGGAGGGAACACGTTAGTCCTGTCTTAGCTACTCTACACTGGCTTCCTGTAACTTTTAGAATTGATTTTAAGGTACTTCTCCTCATATACAAGGCTCTAAAAATGGACAAGGACCCAGCTACATTGCTGACTCTCTAATGAACTACACACCTGCCAGAACACTGCGATCATCAGATGCAGGTCTATTAGAGGTCACCAGAAAGAGTCATAAAAGAAGATCGGTGATGCAGCCTTTGTAAACTACGCCCCAAAACTGTGGAACATGTTACCCAACAATATTAGGGAAGCCAATACATTAGGCATTTTTAAAAGGCAGCTTAAAACCTATCTTTACCAAAGCATTTGACTGATTTTACACTATTATACTGCACTATTCTCTGTGATTGACATTGCACTATTTCTCTGTTTTATTCCCCATGTTTTTATTTTTAATTATTTTATCCCACTTTATGCTTTGCTCTTGCTGCTTGTTTTACACTGATTTTATGTCTTGTTTTTTACTGATGTAAAGCACTTTGAACTGCAATCCCCTGTATGAAAGGTGCTATACAAATAAAGTTATTATTATTATTATTATTATATTTATAGCCTATAGGCCTAGCGCTTTTCTACAACTCAAAGACACTTGCACGCTTACACATGTCCTGCAATACACATGCTGCAGCTGCCCAGCTACTCACTGTTTGTAAAAGTTAATAAATAGTATAAATAGCATTTCAATAATGTACTTTCTATACCCTGCTTCATAAACAATACTGACATCCCTGTGCTCCTCCGAGCCTGGGGGTCCGGGGATGTGAGGACAGCGCGAGGACACAGACAGGGAGGCTGCTTCACTTCATAAAGGAAATGGTGGTCAATATTAACAACACAGGAGCTAAAACGCTTAATAACCTTCATTACGTGTTAGAGAGAGAACATAAGAACGTTTGACAAAGATGCGGCTGTTAACGGGCAGCAGATCCGCTGTGTGTAGAAAGAGAGAGAGAGAGACGCTGAGCTGCACCATGCAGCGATCAGCTGATACGGAGCATAGAGAGAGAGCTGCAGTCCGCGGGGCTCGGCCTCCTGTCCTCACAACTCTTATTAATCCCGGTACCGGACAATTGTTATTTGTTCCTACTCGGAACCGAGTTTTGCTTCCCAACCCTGACACGGTGCTACACTTCCCGCCCCGCCCCCGTCTAACTGTACAGAAAGCGGCGAGATGCATTTCCTTAGGAATCGACAAGCAGAACCGAAACTAACATTTCTAAACGAACAATGGCGGACACGGACAATTTGCGAATGAGTTCTGCCTTTTGTAAACTGAATGTATCAATAATTTGCCAATAAATCGGGGCGAAAAACGTCACTTGTCCGCCGGACAAGTCAATTGAAAGATCTACTTGTCCGATATTGTAAATAACACGTCCCGGACGGTGGGACGTGTACTTTTTCGCACACTGCCCACTCTTTTTTATTACAGCTGTCTTCTTTCCTCCTTTCCTTGTTCCCTTCATTGCACACTGCACAGATGAGAGGAAGGGTCTGGGCAAAAGCTTTGTTTGCACCACGAAGATGTCTCCTACCAGGTATGCAGGGAATTGTGTTGACACGGTTTCTGATCTTAGCATTGAGAGAACACAGTATCAAAAACATGTGTGGTGTGGGCCTCTTCTTGAATAATTACCTCCTCAATGGTTCATAGTGGATACATCACCTCATCTCTTTGGGCTATTCCCTTCTACCATGTGCCATCGACACTTTCACAACATTCAGAACAACAGCAAGCCAGGAAGAATGCCAGAAACTGAACCTCTTCACTCTGAACACTTCTGTCAAAACAAGAGAGAAAAGTCATGAAGTCTTTAGGATAAGAAGAACCACACCTAGTTGTGTTGTTGTAATGACACGCTGGGACTGTGAGTGGACCCCAAGCTCGGAAGGGTTACGGTTAGAAAGCACCTCAATTTAAGATACATTTATTTATGGACAACATCTGTAAACAAAATAAAACAGCTGCAAACTTCCACCGTAAATTAATTTTCAAGCCATAAGAGATGAAATAAAAGAATACCAACCAAGTATTTTTGCTTTATCTCATCATTTCCATCTCCCACCTCCTCTGTGTCTCCTGAGTGAGCAGGAACCCTACTGTTCAAAGCGGAGCTCCACCCAAAACAACAAAACAGTGAATGAGGAGTTTAAAAAGGGAGCTGAGGGACATGTTCCAAACAAAAAACCACGCACTGACGCCATCACGCCAATAATCATATTTCTTCTAGAAAGAAAAAAAATAACCCTACTGTCTCTGCTGGAATATAAGAGACAGAAACACAAAGCGGGGGCTGATGAAACTCTCATGAAGCAAGATTTAAGGTTTGTTCCTTGAATCAAAGGGCTGTCTGTTTGGATAGAATAACAAGCAGACTGAGTCAGACAGCAGAGGACGGAGGAGGGGCTGATGCAGGAGGATAATAGATAGTTTGGCATCGGAGAAAAAAAAGCACTGAAAAGAACCGTCAGAACTACTGGGGAAAATACACATTTCCCAAAAAGAACACTCATTTTCTTCAGACTGGATTAATCACACTGGAGGTTTTTGTCTGCGCAACAGCACACACACGTGACGCGAGTCCACCTCAGAGCACCTGAGCTGAGCCTTTCATCTGTCCTGTCCACCCGCTGTGTGCATGTGTGTGTGCACTCTGCAGCATGAGAGTTAGTAAAAGATATATCAGAGACCATACATATTTGATCATGCAAAGGCTGGAAAGAATGTCCTTAAAGGCAATGGGCTTCTCTATAAAAATGTTCCTGTTCTTCATCATGAGAAATGTTTGCAAAATAAAAATAAAAACACGCATCAATGACTAATGTATGTACCCAGGTTGAAATGCAAGCGTTAGTAGCCTAAAGGCCATTCAAAATATTTGCTGGAGATCTAAAAAGAGAAAAACATAGAATGCTCCGACAGGACAAGTGAAAAGGACGAGTGCATAGTTCTCCTAATTGGAGTTGAACATTTGAGAATGTATTAGCAATAAATAAACTACACACACCCTGCCAGCTCCGTCACTGCTGAGTTCATACACACTGCACACACACAACAAATCCTCGCTCTTTATTTTCCTCAACCAACCAGAAAAACACTACATTTCACTCTTCTCAGTACGGTGGTACGAAGGGAGATGATTGGCAGGTTGAGTTGAAAGATTGGCAGTTAGTAACACACAAACAATTTCCTCTCTGTGTGGGTCTGGCACTATCTCTCAACTGCACACGCTACACTTAAACACAACCTCTGAGTTCAATAAATATCTTGATGTAAAAGAAATGTAGACGCTTAGTCCATGGTGGAGGCTAAACTTGTGCCTGACGGCTATTGGGTCAGCAGAACACTGGTGGAAACCTGAAAGTGTAATACATACACATTCAAACCAATTACAATTGTGAATATAAAGTGACAGTTTTAGCATATGCTAACATCTGGTCAGTGTTGCATACTTTACCAAAGCTTCAAAAAGATTGCTTTTCCATCTCTTAATGTTACCTTTCTCTTTACAAGCTCAGGTCACTTAAGCAATAAGACCCTCATCTTATCTTGGCCTAGGGGTGATTAGAGGCAAGAAGTTGAGGGGGAGGCTGGTGTGAGAGTTAGGGCTGAAGACAGTTCATGTTTTTAAAAACAAATAGTGCTACTGCAAGAACCTAATTAGTGTAGATACAGACTGCCAGAGCCCACTGATACAAAGAGGTCTTGGAGTGATGGCAAAGTACACACTGATGCAAAAAACACACACCGTAATAAGGACTGTTTGAGTGGGCCGTTATTTCTCAGCTCTCAGTCAATACTGAGAGGCCAGCATCAGTCATTTCTGTACACTGTCCCTGTGAGAAACCCACAGAAAGCTTCTTTCTTCACAAGAGAACAAAGACCACCCCCACACCCACACCCACACCCGACCTAACCTTGTCAACAAACATTGGGCCAGACTCCCGGAGATGTTTGAAAAAGTTTGATCGCTTAGATATAAAGTGAAAGTGAGACCAAACTGAAAAGAACCTCGTTCAATATTTCATGCAGTTTTGTCAGGAGGAGTTGATCGAGTTTGTTTAATCAACACAGAAATGAGTTCACCTTAACGTAACACTTTTTTCATTTGAAAAAAATGAATTTCAAGTCACTTTTGTTGGCATTTGCTTCAATGCCGGTGTTTAAATGTGTGAGTAATAGGTCAAAGATATTTTTTTTATTAATCATTTTCCCATTGTTGTCAACTGAAGAACTGACAGCTACAGCTATTCCACACTTTAGGTAAAATATGAACATTGTGGAGATTACCCTTCATTTTGAGGGGATTATACCTGAGAAACATTTATGTTTTTCTTTGACCTTGAACTTCATACCTTCTGTAAATCTCTACAGACATTTAGTGTTATCGTGCGGTGTTAACACGTCCCAGATCCTTAGAAATATGTATCCATGGTCTCTCTTTCTGTTTCCATCTGGATTTAAGGATGGGCCAACCTTGTCAAGCACACAGAGAGCCTAATATGTATTTATGTGATCACAGAAAGTCAGAGTTATGTGTTCTAGGACTCTGTAACCAAGGTCATAAGTGATCTGACTTTCTAAGCAGCCTCGTCTACCATGAGTAACACAATCTGCTGGCCCATTCATCTCTCTATAGGATCAATAGCCGCAAGGCCGCTGATGATGAATGGAGCTAAATCGAAAGTGCATTTTACAAACTTGTGTGGTAACTGTGGAATACATATTCTACAGGGCCTTGGAGAGAACATTGACACAGGGCTGTGATAATGAAACTGACAGAATACAAGAGATCTTTATCCCACCAATAAAGACATAGGTTGAAGATAGACAGGAGTGACATAACGTTAACACAGTTATAAATCATTGACTTTAAGTTATTCAAATTGAATAATCCCTGTACAAAGAAGCTTAAACCTCAAAACAAACAAAACTAAGATAACAAACACTGCACCAAACCACACCAACAGAGATGCACACTAACCGAGTCAACAGCATGAGCTTCTCAGCATGTGATCAACATACTGTAAGACCCAGCCTACACACAAAATTAACATGTGAACCAACCCACAAAATAACATGCCTGCATAAACCCACTGTGCATGAATACACGCATAAAACATGGCTGCCCACATGCTTCCCACAAAGAACACATTAACATAAAGCATCAATGACTGTTTACATGCGCACAACTACCCTGGTCATGGCATATATCCCAGATATGCGCTTCAAACATCATATCCTCAAGTCAGAAACCCATACATGCTATCTGGAAGTTCTAAGCTGAACAGCAATGATCAGAAATCTGGGATACTGCTCGGATCATGTTTTCAAGCTTATGAATAAAATACATTCTAAACCGCAACTTAAAAATGGGATAATAGTGTGAATATAATAACACTAAGGCACTAGAACATTTGCTTACATTAGGTGAGGGCATTGCTTGGTTAATATAGGCGCTTTCACACCAAGTACTTTGCCGTTCCCAGTACTTAGTTCATCAGAACTCTTTAGTTCTGATGAAAGCAGATCGTGTTCACACCGGAATAAGTCCCTGAGGGAGGATTAGGCAAATTAAGCCGCTGACGTCACTTCTTCTGCTTTGGGTTTACTGGCAGGCCGCAAACAACTTCACGGCGTATACTGCCACCCGAAGTCCCCGGCCGGAAGTCCCCGGAGTTGGGGACTGGCTTCAGTAGAAGCTGCTGGGACTCCCAGCAGCTTCTACTGAAGCCTTCCGAGTAAATCGCCAGAACGCCGACACCGCTCCCACATATTTTTTTTTTTGTGCCATAAGTTAGTCTCTCTCCGTTGGTGCGCTGGGCTAATGCTAATGCTAATGCCAGCAAATACAATGGCAGCTTCACAAAACTGTTCCGAGTTTTATGGAGTGTGGTTTGCAATCCGCCCAGCCAATCAGAAATGGGAACCTTTTTCTCCCATGAAAGTATTCTTGGATCTTTTTGGTGTGAATGTAACATTTCAAGAACTATCGGAACTACACTGGGAAAAGTACTCTGGTGTGAAAGCACCTATTGATTTAGAAACCAACCTAAGGCTCTATATTTACTTCACTAAACCTTCCAACTTGTAGTAGGGGCGTTTATTGATCAGGACAGATGTATAGACCTAATGATCAATGACCCAATAGCAGCGATGAGAGAGGGCAGTAGAATAAATGTGATAGCTTGGAACAGTGTATTTGTCAGTGAAAAAAGCAACAGCTCTTAAAGACCTGAGTCAAACTCCAGTGACTTGCTTGCAACCTGAACACAAAAGTGATTGCGGTTAAACCTAAAGTAAGCAACAACACCGGCCGCCCAGGCTCACTTAAGCTGAGCTTGAGATGGACTTGCTATTCTTATTTTAGTGAGCTGCTTTGAACAGAAACTAGACCTCCCCTGATGCAGTTACTTATACAAATACACATCTATGTAAAAAGGGCAAAAGGTGCATATGGTATGAGAAAGGAAGAAAATGTGTGTACCACAACAACAACAACAAAAGGAATGAAAAGCATTCAGCTAAAAGTCTGCTCCAGTGAACGTTCAGTGTCTTGTGTCTTGTCAGTGTCTCCACTGGCCTCACATCTCTGCTGCCAAACATTCTGTGGGCAGTCCAGTTTTTCAGCGCTGAAATCCAGCCATAAAGGCACCGCATGAAGCCCAGTGATCAAAGAGAAAGCTCACTAACCAACAAGGTCCAGCTTTTGGCTTTTCTCCAGGACACTCCTCCCAGGACCCCTGATGTTGTTGTGAAAGTTATAACAGGAGTTTCTGTGTGTATTTGAGCCACTCTCTGTGAACGTGTATGAGTATAAGATCAAAGACATCATATAAGATTCATCACAACACGAGAAGCAGCTACTGGTCAGAGGTGAGGTGAAGCCAGAGCGAGGCAGCAGAGTTTAGTGTTGTATCACATTTGGTTACACATAACTTACACATCTCAAACACATCATGTGATAAGTACAGCCAGAAATAAGAGCTAGGAAATAAAACATCCTCAATGAGTCAATGACTCATCATGATTTAAGTGTTTGACTATGATATATCAACGGATCTTGGCCGCGTTGTGTTCTCCCCAAAAACCACACCACATTTCACTCTGAAGGACACTAAGATCCAGACTTGGAATAGAACCCACAAGACTGTGATAGCAAACTGCAAAGCAAAGTGGACAACATGCAAAGTTTGTACAAAACAGGTTTGAATATAAATATAATCATGCACTTAAAACATGTAGGCACAGCAGCCTTTTGTCAACTACTGATGGCGGACTATCAGATAAAAAAGGCTCAGGCAATTTCAGAATATGATGGTCCCACTTTGCTGACATACAACTGAATTCCAAAATGTAACCCTGAAGCCAAACAAGTCTTGTTTTCCTGGAGCCACGTGTTCTTCTGAAACAAAAAGCACTGCTCCTCAAGTAGCAGCTGTCCAGGCATTGTTGTTTAACAGATAGATGTGGCGCTCTACCTTAGACAAAAAGCCATGTGTTCAGCCAATTCAAAGACTAATACACTGAAAGAAACGTGCAGACTGCTTAGGCCAATTGCATAACATCCAATAAATGGCTCTGAGAGGGGGACTTACTCTAAACAGATAAGAAACAAATGCAAGTATGCTTCTGTATTTGCGGTATTAGTCATAGTGGAACATTTTGTTTTTCATGTATACAAAGTATGACAGAATCACAGCCTATGATCCTGGAGTTGTAGTGTTCATCCTTGCACCCTGCTTGAGAGTGCCCGAGGTCTCTCTAGTACAGTTCCTCTTGCTGAAGGCTTCCTCTTGGCGTGACAAACCACATGATTACATAACGCTGCAACTACATGGTCCCTCAACCCTCAACTATCTGCTACTGTAGCCATGAGACTGTCAGCGGCCCCCTTCCCCCACCCTTCACAGTGCTCTCACATAGTTTACACACAGGCTGAACACTCAAGAGTCACACACACAAGTGCAGAATGCTTTAACACTCAGGCTACACCGTACACGCTCAGGAATACAAAAACAGACTTTCACACACACTCGAAACAATGCTTGGCTGGCTTAAATATATGCCACATGACTAAGTCAACCACATAACAGTGTTGGCCTTTACTGCAGTGCTCCCACATGTGACACAAAACAGCAGCTCAGTCAGCAGACTGTTGGGGAAGAGCAGACAGAAACAAACTTTTAATAGGCTAACTAATGTCAGACATTAACCTCGGCGATTGTCGTGATGCTAGTTGTACGGCGGCGTATTAGGGTGTTTTGTAGGTGTAACAAAATAATCAATACGGAGCAGAGGCATGGGGGTATTATTCCAAGCAAATACACAGCACGTCCGAGATGGAAAAATTAAACATTCACGAGAAAACTATTTTCTTGATTTGTTTTTGAACATTATGAGACATCCATTTACACATACATCATATTGTTATTCTTAGGATACTAAATATTCCTGCTTTAAAATGACCAATATTGGATAAACAAAATACTCTTCAGCAGACAAATTAAATAGCCTGATGCCTGTGCTCATAATAAGCAAAGATGGCTCTGAATTAATAGGTTTGTTTTCTCAATCCTACTTTATATAAAAAACTGACCTCCCACTCAAATCCCCCAAATGCTTAAACAGAAAACACACCTGTTCAGCTGGGTTATATACAGGGCTGCACATAACTGGTGCGCATGTGCGCCTCCGCCAAAAAAAGAGCACCGGGTCATTTGAAAAAAGGCGCATTTGCGTACCAACATTGAGAGAGAGAGGGGAGAGAGGGAGAGAGAGAAAAGAGAGAAGGGAGAAGAGAAAAGAGAGAGAGAAAGATATTTGCGAGTTGCATATGAACTCAGGGACGGCCCGTAGTACTGGCGTTATAGATGTTCGCCTAGGGCGCCAGACCTGGGGGAGCTGCGCTGGCAATTCTGGGAGGGGAAAAACATTTTTTGACCGTTGGTGCTCATCCAAATTTTCGGCCTTGATGTAACAATATTCATAATTAAGTAAATGTAACACCCTTTTCACCCCGGTTACACGTTTCATTTGCCCTGCACGATGGGCGCTGTAAGTGATGAAAATGGGGGATGTTGGCTAATCTGGCGCCCGCAGCTCACAGCCAAAATGCGAGGGAGAGAGGGAGGGTGCACCGGTTCTGGCGCTGTTGTTATTAGAATCTGGTGCTAGCTGCTCTAACGGATATAAGAAGAAGATGTTTCTACAATAATGTGGAGGAGAGCTCTCACCAGTCAGACTGAGAGGCTGATGACTACAGCTCAGTGAGGTAAAGGACTCTGAGTGTTTAGATAGTTCACTTTAGTCTAAGTTATCTCAGTGGGTCTCAAACGGTTTGGTCACAATTTATGTAAACACATATTTCCAAGGCACTCCTTTATAATTATTGGGAATGATTTCAAACAGGTTTGAAATCATTCCAATGTATACTATAGGACAGTAACCAAAAATATCCTTTAAAACTGGATACAAAAAAATGCATAAATAAATAAATGTTAAGGTAAAATAAGATATGAACAACAACAATAAAATAAGTTACATTCATTTGTTATTGGCTATGGTAGGTTATTGGTTATGTTCACATACTTATTTGATTACATCCACTTGTCTAAGATGACAACAGAGACTTTCGACCCAAAACCAGCTGTTGACTTGTGGATGCAAGCAGCTAATCGCAGACTCAACCAGAGAGAAAGTAGTAGGCCTACATCATCAGCTACCATGTCTGACAGAGAGGAAGACAGTGAGGAGAACAGTCAGGAGGGTAGTGATGACAGCTTGTAGGAATACTGGTCGTGCGAGTTGTACAGAGATTTGGGGTATATCCTCCACGGATAGCAGCTTTAGGCCAGTTTAGATTGGCTACCATTTGATGCCTCCCAGAGGATTTAAGGTTGACACTGCCTCAGTCATTCTGATTTCCCTCAGCCAGGTTACACTGACCTACACACTGGCCTACACACTGACACACACAATCAATAATTATACCAGGGATATTGGGATTTATTGTCAACGGGCAGTCAACATTTCCAAAAACAGTGATAATTGATTAAACCATTAAATAATTTATGAAGGGAAAAGTTTAAAACAGTTGCTGATTTTTATAGAAGAATTTACTGCTTTTTTCTATAACATGCCAATTAAAATGAAATTGGATTTCTGGACAGTTGATGGGTTCTGAAAAAAATAAAGGGTCTCTGGGAATTCATCAATTACAAATAGACAAAAACAATCAGTCAAGCCACTTGTGGGATTCAAACAAACTGCAGTCCACTCTCTCTAATCTATCGATATACTGCCATGTATTTTGTTGTAACCAATTTTCTTTTAATCAAGGAAGCTACAAGATCAGATAATCTATGCATTTTAATTACACCATGCAGCTAAACAGTTGGGATATCCAGTAACTTGAATAGATTTTGGAGCAGCAGAGCTCAAACTGGGCCCAAAGGTGGAGGGGACGTGATGACACTGACATAACAACAAGAGGATATCAAACCGCCCTCATTTCCACATCAAAGGGGAAATGACTCAACATAAACCTCTCTGAAAAAGGCGTTCTTCTTTCAAAAACCTGTGGTTAATTGTGACTAGGGCTGCAACAAACGACTAATTTGACAATCGATTAATCTATCGATTAATGAAACGACTAATCGACTATTCGGACTATTACTGTATGCCTTGCACAATTTCTCAAACGCTCTTATTTAGCCATCAACTTTTAGATTTAGCTTGAGGTTGTTTTAGGCATGAGGAAACTAACAATGAAGACAATAAAGATGAATACTTGATTCAAAAATACATATATTATTAAATTAACTAAACACATTTTGAACTAAATTAACATTGCTTTTTATTTACACATCAAAAGAAACAACAATGTTTTAACAAACCGTATTAAATAATCTGATGACAGAATTGTAAACAGAATAGCTGAAACTTTAACAAAATAAGTAACTCAGTTACCTCTAATCATTAACCCATGCTTGTATCATTGAGTTAACTCCGTGTGTTGCTGCTAGCATACATAACACCTGATGTGGAAACGTTACTCGTGGATGGAGCTATAGAGCTACTAGAAAGACAGTGGAACCCGGTGCATTCCTCTGTCTGAATGTGGTGCACTTTTGATAAATGTTTAGACACATTGCTCGTGTTACCGCCCTTACATGCTAAACTCTTATTGCACTTTTGGCAACGAGCATTGTCCACCTGGAGACGGGTAAAGTTTAACCACACCTCGGAGCGCGTTATCTCCGCCATCTCCTCCGTGTGTGTGTGTGTGTGTGTGTGTGTGTGTGTGTGTGTGTGTGTGTGTGTGTGTGTTGCTGCATGTAGCAGCTGCGTGTGTGTCAACTGCCCCGCCCCCTCGCACACAGACGGGGAGAGAAAGATCGAAAATACATAGACGCATTTTTGTTTGTCTTTTTGCATATTAGAAACGAGTTGGCGACACTAAGACTGTGATATAATGCTTATGTAGCAATAATACATGACATATTTTTTAAATGTCTCCAGTACCAATAAAAATACCAATAACGTTGGAGCTTAACGGTGCGTAAAACACACGTGATGACATCATCAACGACTGAATTAGTTGGCAACTAATTTGGTAATCGATTTTAATCGATTAAGTCGATTAGTTGTTGCACCCCTAATTGTGACTTGCACTTCATTCATACACATTTTTTTGCATTTGAGATTGTAAACACAGAAGATCAGTGTTGAGTAACTACCAGAAGGCAACCTTGAATCAACATCGAGAGTGCGCACCGG
This sequence comes from Pseudochaenichthys georgianus, assembly GCF_902827115.2. Taxonomy (NCBI): domain Eukaryota; kingdom Metazoa; phylum Chordata; class Actinopteri; order Perciformes; family Channichthyidae; genus Pseudochaenichthys; species Pseudochaenichthys georgianus. The sequence goes on along the minus strand of NC_047524.1, from coordinate 10,368,960 downwards.
CCTTCCAGCAGTAGACATACTTTAATTTCCTTTCTTTCCTCCTTTAACAAGTTTGAAGCTTTAGTGATGAAATCTGCTGCTGCCAAGGCAGAGTTTAAAATGCATTTAAGTGGCAGGATTAAGAAATGCCATTGATCTGCACTTCTTCTGGCAGTGAAATTAATACGCTCTAGCTATTCTATTCATGAATAATATGCATGGCTAATTCAATTAACAAGCAATATCTCAGCTAATGTTCAAAAAGGTAGAAAAACGAAATAATTAAAACCTCAAATTCTGGTGAAACAATTATTCACTTTCAGCGTAGATCTAATCGATTTAAAAGGGATTGAGCTAAAGCCCAGCAGTAAACTGATTTAGCGTGTCATTCGATTGGCAGGGGAAAGGAAAACATGCTCATCAGTGGGAACATTAGTGGGACATTAAAGGAGACATGCTGAAATGTGAACTTGGGTCGCAGCAACAAAACCCACACATAGTACACAAACACTGTAAAGCCCTTTCAACAGAAACAAAGGTTTGTCCTCTGACCTGAGATGCAGATGAAGGTCATGTAGTCTCCCTGACCACCTGTGGCCAGGAAGGGGATCTTCTTCTTGGTCCTCCTCTTCACCTGCGCAGCAACAAGCATCTTCTCATCGTGGGGTATGAAGACCTCCTTGTTTATGGCCGACTTGACGCTCATCTCTGAAGATGTGAACAGGCAGGAGTGAACAGCTGGAGAATAGTTTGAGTGGAGAAAACGAGATCCACACTTCCTGAAGAGCAGAAGAGAACAGCAAGTTAAATTAGCAAAATATGTTGGACCATGCTTACTATATAAAATACAGATCTAGAATTTCCTACTAAGAGTCTACACAATGACTTACATTACTTGCATCTATTTTTAAAAGTTTTGAGATATAGAACTTTTTTATCCAATGAAATAGTCTATGAAAACGGTTGGCCATATGTTTTGGGTATTAATAAATGAACAAGGTAATGACTGATAGGGAATTACATGTAACATTGTGCTTGTGTGTCCCATTTCCAACTATAAAAAAGCAGCACAAATAGCCTTAATTGATCATATAGGTTTCACAATCTTGTTTGTATTATTACTATTTGTCTCCATTGGCATTACTGTGATTGGCACAGCTGTTTCAGGGCAGTGAGAGCAGTCACGTGACTGCTGGAAAGGATATCTATTAATCAACAAACCCATTGACCTCGACTGCACTTCAGCAAGCCCTTTTGCACTTACTGCTGCTGCATAACATGAAGCAAACATCAGAGGCACTTGGAGAGTCACATTGTCTGTGCTCCTAAAGGTTTTTTTTTTTTACATGTAAGTGTAAAGCAAAAAAAAACTAAATAAAAAGCTGTTTAACTGTAAAGCTTGATTCTGTGTTCACATCCTAAGGCCAGTCACTCCCTTATGGTACGTCCACACGGTTCCGTCACGTTGAAGCTTCCCGGTGGGCGTGTCTGGCGCACGACCAACAACCAATCACATTCATCTCCAGCCCCGGACACACAAGCACGCGGTTTGATTGGCTAATGCTTGTACTGGCATATCATTTGATTGGCTGGCGCTTCCGTCGACGCTTGAAAAGTTGAACTTTTCTCAACTTTCAAAGCGAGCAACGGAGGCAAAGCGACGGAACCACAATGCAGTTCGGCAAAGTTTGACATCACCCCATTCAAAGTGAATGGGAGGCGTCTCCGTTGAAGCACGCAACGGAACCGTGTGGACGTACTGTTAGACTCCAAAACGACATACAAACAATCTACATTTTACACTATACTGCTCACAGTGTACATCACAATGAAGTAATGAGTTTAAGGGTTCCAAAACGTAGATTCTCCGTGTTGCAGCCAGTTTCTACGCTCCCTCTCTTTAAATGTTTTGCCAATGTTCTTAGTGGAAGTACAGGCCCTCTCAGAGACGAAATGTCTCAAGCTGAAGCTGTTAAGAGTACTGGTAAGTCTTACTGATACAGAACAGCAATCATGTTTCTATTATTACAAGCCAAGGTCTTCTAGGAATTGTATTTTGTTTGTGGCTGGGAATAAACCTCAAGAGACACAGAAGTATGTCTGATGTTGCAGGGAAAACTGGGCTCGAATGCACAAAACAGCCAAAAAGAAGTGGGTGAATTGGTTCCAAGTGCTCTCCTGAGGACCATGGAGCTTAATTACATTACATTACATTACATGAGCTTAATCATTCTCTCGGCCACACACAAGAACTCACAACCACATCCTGCTCAGCCCACCCTGATGAAGCGATCCGATCAGTCAGTCTCAACCAGTCGATGAATTGCTCTACTGCAGGCAAAGCCAGTCAGCCTTCAGAGAAAAGCCTTCATTGAACTGGCTGGCTAATAAATGACAGATGAGGAACAAACACCAAGTTGTTTTCTAAAAGTGAAACAAGTTTAAGACTGAGTGCTCAGCAGTTTAGGAGTCAACGTTTAATTAACTTAAAAGCACAACTTGCAGCAAGTTTACATGGACAGTAATAAAGTGCATGAGCCAACTTCTCCACCCCCTTTACTAGCTGCTGAAAGGCTGCCATTGTTGACTAGTGGTCATTGTTAAAGGAGGATTACGTCAGGTCAGAAGGAAGAATTCAACAGCAGTGAAAGCTTTAGATACAATGCCAGGGCTACAATATAATGCGATAACTTTTATCGTTTCATTTTTGTTGAGTGTGTCAACTGTATGGTGATTTCTGAGACAGCATTTTGTAGCAGCTTTAAACTGAACGGCATTTCAGGCAAAGGTAATGTGTACAGGTGGCACTAGTAGTTAAGTATTCACCTTTCTGACAGTCAAAATTGAAAAGCAGTCCAACATCCCAACCATTTTTGCTAGGGAAAGCTTCAATTATAGCTGTGACAACAAGCACAGAGTAGTTTTGCAAACTACCTTCTTTCAAAAGCAAGAAAGCTTTTTCAAGCTGAGCCTCTTGAGCGAGCCAGGCATCGAGTAAAAACTGTGCCTCGAGTTGTTTGTGCATGTTGTTCTGAGCTCTGATAAAGACTGCAAGACTACTGTGCCAGTCTAACTTCAAAATGCACAAACAGTACAGCACTGAAAAGACTTGGACATCATGTCCTGTGAATAAATCATATTCGGAGGTCAGCTCTGAATGTATCCAGCATTAATGTCTTCAACAAGGACGGAGGTTTGAACTCTTATGTGTATCAATTCTGTCAGGGCTTTGACACAGTTTGTAACCAGCAACAAATTACTTATAGGTCACCTATTCTGCAAAATCCACTTTTTCATGTCTTTTATACATAAACATCCGTGTAAAGAGATTCTGGAAGTTCCAGGAAAAAAGACCCCTCACTTTTTGTCCTGATCCATTTATATAAAAACCTGTCTGAAAATGAGCTGATCAGATTTTGGCCACTTTATGATGTCATAACGATTGTTTTGGCTTGTGTAACCATTAGCCAATAACCAACCAAGGTAACACCCCCCCCCCCACCTTATCACCTGAATCTCCTCCTAGAGCACCATTGTGTTCTTTTTAACCAAATATCTCTCATACCTCATTCGCACCAACGGTGTGTCAGGGCCGGTTCGGAGCTGGAGCTTGAAAAGCACCGGGTCTTCCTGTTCACACCGCAGCGGAGCAGCCTCTTAGCACCGGAATCCGGTTCGTTTCAAACACCAATACATTGTCCGGCTAGAGCAAAAGCACTGCATACGTCACGCTGCGTCGTTGAAGTTGATGATTGCGATTGTAAAGAAGTTTTGAATGTAGCATGTAACGACTGTAAAGTTGGTAGTAAAGTCATCCCATTTCTTTCATTTCGTTTCGACAGAGCAAAACCAAAACGAGTAGCGCTTCAACACAATCGGCCATTGTTGTTGTCGGTGTGAGCTGCGAGCTTTCCGCGCGGTTTGGCTTTATGAAGCAGGCACGCAAACGGTTACATCATGACGCAAACGATGACGCAATGACGCAGCACCAGTCGGACTCTGGGTGTGAAAAGAACCTCAGAGGGGCGTGGGAAGTGGCTCCTTATTTGTATCTAAAGTAACAGACAGAGAATCAGCACTTTAGAAACAGGGCTGAAACAGAGGGGATTATGGGATGCTGCAATGATCCGTTTGGTATTTGGAGCCAAACACTTCAGAGACATGTTTTTTATATATCTGAGACCTATAATATATTGATGAAAAACAGTATAATAGGGGACCTTTAAGATGTCTTTGTTAGGGGCAAAACGATTCCACAATTCTGTAATTTGTCATTATGCCAATATTTACCCAACATACATGACACTGAATCCACATGTACTCACAAATGTAAAGTAACTGTCCTAAATGAGTTCACCCCTTCCCCTTGGTATCTATCCTTTAACATCTCCTTCTCTTCTCAGTTATTGGGATGATGAATAAGAAAAGAACATTAAGGTGAAATCTTGAAAAATCTACTCAGTCTTATTTTCCTCGAACAAATGACACTAGCAGAGTTCCTCTCTGTGGAAGCCCTTATCCGTAACATGCCTCCCTCATCTCCTCTTTCCTCCAGCTGAGAAAGATGGTTGCCCACATCTCCCTGCAAGCTGTCACCAGGCAAAGGGTAGCGCCTACCCCCCTAAGGTGGCCAGCTGAAGCATGACGGGAAGGAGGGATAAGGGAATGGGGGATGCGAGGAAGAAAACAAGGAGGATGATGAGGAGGAGGAGACGACAGAGGGGAGCCTGGAGGCAGGGACATGTAGCCAGTGACAATGCATAGCTTATGGTTTGACTCGAGCAGTCTTATGCAATGCTCGCAAAGCAGGGCCACGTTAATGTACTGGTGCAGCTGTGGCAGTGAAAACGACGTACATATATTTGACGGCTGCTTATCACCCCATTTCCAAACACGGCCCTTTTCCAGAACACTTCATTACTTGTGGCTGTGTATTGCCAAGCCGCACTGCTGCGCTCTTGCCCAGTGAGTTTATGTGAAATCTGTTCAGTCTGTTCACAGCTCTCATAGGACCTCATTGGGTTTTTGTGTTAACTTATTTTAGCATCAGTCCTGCTCTCAGCCTGTGCTCACGAGCCTATAGGAACCTGCCACTGTAGCAGGAGTTGCAGAAGAGAGGGGCTCAAAAGACAGGTGGATGTCACAGGCCTCCTCACACTGAATGGAAGGTGTATCTTTACAAATATACAAACTCAAATGCAACCCACCAGGCTTTAGAAATACATGTAGGGAGGAATCGCCAAGTATATTTACTTTTCTTCATATTGACTGTCAGCTTGCATGAGAATTAAAGACAATATAAATGGATCACATAGATGTGAAAAATATAGCTGCAGTATGTGCATGGACTCTTGACTAAGACAAACTGAAAGACATCTAAAACGTACTGCGATATTGGTTGGGATGGGTTGAGCAAACAAACGTCAGTTAGGGTTAGGGAATGTGTACACATGCATCAGAAATAGTGATAAGCATGGGAAAACACACATGTGCCTTATCTTTACTTATTAGCAGGGGTGCACATAACTTTTTTGCCCTGGTTCGCAAAGGAGCACCTGGAGATGTTGCTTGGTGCGCATCCTTAAAATGAAATAAACCGGACCTTTTGAGGGGTACTTGACTTTATGAACGGGGGGCGGTGCGCTAGTGAGCATGCTCATGAACTGTTCGCCCGTGCCTCGCAGTGGGGTTACTGTGCGGAGCACATAAAGCAGACCCTTCACGCGATAGCGCGGGGTAGAGCGAGGGATCGCAGATGCCGTTGTGCTCGCGGACGGATTAAAAAGATTAAACCTAAATGGCTCGCGAATTATACGTTGGCAGCCGTTAATATACCTGGGCGGCCCGCCCAAGTAAAATGTATGTGTGGGAAGTAGTAATAGAAACCCTGCTACCTTACCAGTTCTTATGCAACTCGCATCTCTCTCTCTTTATATTGCATATGCATTGCAAAGCCTAACAAGTTAGTTTGTTATGGAAACTGAACATCTGACTATTTACTTAAAATTGTGAAGGTAATGCATAGGGCTGTGGCGATACACTAATCTCACGATACGATACGATGCACGATATTCAGCCAACGATACGATATATATCACGATATTCAGCCAACGATACGATTCGATATAATTCGATACACTTATATCATTTTCTGAAAGATTTTAAAGGGACAGTGTGATTTTGGTGACATCTTGTGAGTGTTCCATTGACTTGGATTGAATTAATTCAACTGAAAACTGAAAGCATCAATTATACAATATATGGCTCTGACAGAGCGTCTCCAGCTTGCAAATGCTGGACAAAATGAATCAAAAGATGTGGTGAGAAAATTAGTTTCATTTATTGAAACAGTGCAAACTGTAGCTGTAAAGTGCAGTATCACGATAGACAATGGAGAATGAAAAGGTGCAGCAGGTGGCGGAACACGGGGGATTTGAATGAGACTTGTTAGAAATTAAAATCAATGTTTTGATGGCATAAAGTACCATAAACATACCGTCAGTTTAAATGCTGTTTTATACTGAAAACCCAGAAGTTGTTGTGCACAACCAGTTGTTGAGCTTTTATTCTGAAAATCCTTCATCTCCGGTTAGCATTTAGCATGTGGCTAATATACAATTTCCTATAGAAGTGAATTTAGTAGCGATATGACACGGAGTGTTGCACACCGAAACCTACTGATTTCAACACTACAACTATAGACGTCGAGATATTATTATTGCTGAATATTAAATGAAGGTACAGTTTATTTGAATACGTTTGTTTACAGACGTGGGTAGCATGAGACAACATTCGGAACTACCGGAAATGATACCAGCCGTGAGGTATTTTTGGAGTATTGATTACAGCGTTTAAAATGTATTAAATGAAAAGTCATGAAAGAGATAAGGAGGAGAAAAGGCGTGTTTAGTTATATATTTAATGTGCAATGTCTGAATCCTCTGTAATGCGCAACAACGAACATTGGAGACGTGGAGGGCCGATCCCCAGCTGCGCCAACCGGCCCACAGGGAGGATTCAGCAGAGGATATTTAACAGCTGGAAAGGTGGAGCTCGCTCTCTTCCCTTCGCTCACGAGAGCCAGAACACAGCTGTTTTTCTGACTGAATCATCTTCTGCTTGTAACATTACCGCGCTTTTTATTAATTAAAGTATACATTTGAACATTCTCAGAGACTCAATTAGTCTCCTTTTTAAAGCTTCTCTCCTGGACGCGAGTATAACGAACACAGTTATCAGACTTAATGTATCGATACCCGCGGCTGAAATATCGATACTTTCTCGGAAAACTAAATATCGATATATATCGCAAGATCGATTAAATTGCACAGCCCTAGTAATGCATTACTAATATTCTAAAAACAACACCAATATGTACGTGTAGTTCTGGAGCCCGAAGTGCAGTATTTGAGATAAAGCTGAAACAGTGTACCTAAAATGTGCATGTTCAGAAAAGCATACAGTGCACTAGACTGGTATGTCAACAATCATTTTGTGTAAACAATATAGGGGAAAATAACCAATTTTACAACTGCAGAGAACAATATGTAGAGCAAAGTTAGAAATATCACTTGCAGTTTTTGTGTTGACTAACCTTTGCTGGATGAGTATGAAGTACAAAACAAGATTTTGGAACATTATGAGTGATGGCAAGATAAAAAACAGATAATATAATAATCCATCCCCTGTATCCACTTCTCCCACTGACATTAGATTGAAGTAGTTTCTTTATTCCACTCTGCACTCTTAAGGAAGTGTGAAAGGAACACTTTGCCTCATCTGCAGCTTATCATGCATGACTTTCATGTTGAATCGTTGCTCTGTACCAGGCTTTCATTTGACAGAAAAAGCATTCCACATTGTGCACGTATTCATAAATTACATCAGATGTGTTGCAGTACTTTGAATGAGCAGTATCCATCGTCGCCACACAAACAGATCCCAAATGTTATAAAAGAATAGAGAGAGTACAATGTCTACCCTGCTGTTTTATTTTGTATAACAGCCAGCCTGAGATGAATTAAAATCTAATTCTACACAGGCCGCTAGAAAACAACAACAACAAACGAAAACTGTTGACATGCGCAGTAAAACCCTGTCAGTCACACATCATTTGCAGGCATCAGGTATCATGTTGATGACAAGAGCCAATTATGCCAAGAATGATTATGCTGTACAACTACACTTCAGTTCCAACTGGGGAAAGCTACATCTGGTGTTTCATAATACATGAAAGTCAGTAGAATATTCATAATTAAGTCAAATCTGACTGCTATACTGTTTTAGTAGACAATGATTTATAACTAGCAAAGGACACAGGGCTGCAAGAGTATACACTTGAATAATAAACAATATCAGGCTTTATAAATGATGGCAAACTCTACCAACAGAAATTATAAGTAGTACTGCACCTCAACCATGTTCTTCAAATTCAGCATCTGAATAACAGTTTAAAGCATGACAATGTTAACGGGACACGAAACTACAAAGAAGTTATATTCTCAAAAGAGATTCAAGGTTTTGCACAGTTAAAACATGTGTGCACTGCAAAGGGATCAAACTGATGTTGAGATAATGATTGGGGAAACCTATAACAGCACCAATAGCTGGCTCTTCTGAGAGAGGCTGGGACTGCTTTGTAGGAGTCACTTCATCCTTGAAGGCAGTTTATTTGAAATGCTCTCAGACAGAGCTCTTTCGAGGAGGAGCATGAGGGAGGAGAGGAACAAAACCATTTCTGGCTTTAAGATCCTGCTCATAATTAAGTATAAGATTTATCTTTGTCTTTTAGCTTAAATGTACATTGCATTTTCTCTTCACTACACAGTAAGTGTGGCAAGCAATGTACTTTTTATATTGTGGGACATAAGATAAATGCACACAAAACGGAAAACTGCACATCCTGCCCTATAGCTATTTCACAATATATAAATAAGAGTTGATCTCCATAGAATCAGGTGGTTGAATAGGACCTTAATCTTTTACCACAAAAAGGAAAAGGCTAGGGCTGCTCAATTAATCGTATTTTAAATCGCAATTACGATTATGTCTTGCAACGATTACGAAAACAACCTAATCGAAATAAAACGATTTTTTATTGGTTTTTCAGTTGAGTTATACTTAAAGTTCAGGTTAATCAACTGTTGAAAACATACTGTTCACATTTTTTTTTCTCCAATAACTGGATGTTTTCAAAGTAAATGGATAATCGTTTTTAATAATCGTGATATCAATTATTGACCCAAATAATCGAGATTATGATTTTTGCCATAATCGAGCAGCCCTAGAAAAGGCCCATCTACAGTGGAGCAAAAAAGTATTTAGTCAGCCACCAATTGTGCAAGTTCTCCCACTTAAAAAGATGAGAGGCCTGTAATTTTCATCCTAGGTACACTTCAACTATGAGAGACAGAATGGGGGGAAAGAATCCAGGAAATCACATTGTAGGATTTGTAATGAATTAATTGGTAAATTCCTCGGTAAAATAAGTATTTGGTCACCTACAAACAAACAAGATTACTGGCTCTCACAGACCTGTAACTTCTTCTTTAAGAGCCTCCTCTGTCCTCCACTTGTTAACTGTATTAATGGCACCTGTTTGAACTCGTTATCAGTATAAAAGACACCTGTCCACAACCTCAAACAGTCACACTCCAAACTCCACTATGGCCAAGACCAAAGAGCTGTCAAAGGACACCAGAAACAAAATTGTAGACCTGCACCAGGCTGGGAAGACTGCATCTGCAATAGGTGAGCAGCTTGGTGTGAAGAAATCAACTGTGGGAGCAATTATTAGAAAATGGAAGACATACAAGACCACTGATAATCTCCCTCGATCTGGGGCTCCACACAAGATCTCACTCCGTGGGGTCAAAATGATCACAAGAACGGTGAGCAAAAATCCCAGAACCACACGGGGGGACCTAGTCAATGACCTGCAGAGAGCTGGGACCAAAGTAACAAAGGCTACCATCAGTAACACACTACACCGCCAGGGACTCAAATCCTGCAGTGCCAGACGTGTCCCCCTGCTTAAGCCAGTACATGTCCAGGCCCATCTGAAGTTTGCTAGAGAGCATTTTTTAGATGATCCAGAAGAGGATTGGGAGAATGTCATATGGTCAGATGAAACCAAAATAGAACTTTTTGGTAAAAACTCAACTAGACGTGTTTGGAGGAGAAAGAATGCTGAGTTGCATCCAAAGAACACCATACCTATTGTGAAACATGGGGGTGGAAACATCATGCTTTGGGGCTGTTTTTCTGCAAAGGGACCAGGACGACTGATCCGTGTACTGTAAAGGAAATAATGAATGGGGCCATGTATCGTGAGATTTTGAGTGACAACCTCCTTCCATCAGCAAGGGCATTGAAGATGAAACGTGGCTGGGTCTTTCAGCATGACAATGATCCCAAACACACCGCCTGGGCAACGAAGGAGTGGCTTCGTAAGAAGCATTTCAAGGTCCTGGAGTGGCCTAGCCAGTCTCCAGATCTCAACCCCATAGAAAATCTTTGGAGGGAGTTGAAAGTCCGACAGCCCCAAAACATCACTGCTCTAGAGGAGATCTGCATGGAGGAATGGGCCAAAATACCAGCAACAGTGTGTGAAAACCTTGTGAAGACTTACAGAAAAAACGTTTGACCTCTGTCATTGCCAACAAAGGGTATATAACAAAGTATTGAGATGAACTTTTGTTATTGACCAAATACTTATTTTCCACCATAATTTGCAAATAAATTCTTTAAAAATCAGACAATGTGATTTTCTGGATTTTTTTTTCTCATTTTGTCTCTCATAGTTGAGGTATACCTAGGATGAAAATTACAGGCCTCTCATCTTTTTAAGTGGGAGAACTTGCACAATTGGTGGCTGACTAAATACTTTTTTGCCCCACTGTATATTTCTCAGCAGCTGGTGAAGGTTATATAGAGCCAGGGAGGATGAATCAATGAATTACGTCAGGCCCCCAATGAGCTGATTCTTTATAGCTCAGCATCTTATGACGATAAAACATTTGGGAGGGACTGAACTGTCGTAGGTAAATATTTGAAAAGTAAATATAAAGCACTTGCTAATATTTGATGTCTCAAATACAACTGAAGAGACAATGATCCATTTGTATTCTAGGGAATGGGCTTGAGGCATTCATTCAGGATACAAAAGTGAATGTATAATTAGTTTGCATAAGGATAAGCTAAAAGCGCCAGCACTGTGTGTCTATGTACATAGCCAAAAAAAGGAAGTATGGATTATACACTTAGTGCAAAATCAACAAAACACAGGAAAAAAAACAGACAAAACACAAACCAGACGTATGTCAAAATGTACTACTTCTCCATTATATGTCTAGCATACTGAGTTAATGCTAAAGATATTATCAAAGAGAGAAGGAAAACCACAATCTCAGGATTCAGATTCCTCAGGGTCATCTTGTCAGACACACTGACGCATCATGTATCATTATATGAGCAGCAACAAAAACAAGGCTCTTTATGTCTGCCTTCAAGAATAGAAAAGAGAGGGAGCCAGCTCAACAGTTTATATTATGCTGACTGTAATTGGACACTGAAGTACGGAGAGGCTTAATCTTGTCTTTTATGGCGTGCCATAGCAAATTAGGACTCTTGTATATGATGCAATATTTTAATGTAAGTGGGGAAGTTAATGCCATCGGGTAGGATTAGGGGACTCGCTGCTAGTCTGAACCAGACATCCCTCTGGGTCTGAACCTGCCGCACACACAGCAGGGGAGACATGTGGTAATTGGTGTTCATAGATACAGGCATTCTAACTTTGGATTCAGCAAAGAGCAAGCCCAAGCATTTTGGATCCTTAAAAACAACCAATATGAAGTACAATTAAAACATATATATAATGAAAGTGAGAAAAATAAGTCGTCTGAATGGTTTCTTTTTCATATAAAATAAGAGAAAACGTGTTAAATATGATTTCAACAAAGAACAGGACTTCACATTTGGTCACTGTGAAGATACAAGCCAGTTTAGAAAACTGACCATCCTATATAAGAAAAAAGGAGGTTTCTGTAAAGATGAAATGATTGGTTTCACCTGAGAACCCAGGTAGTAATTTGCTATTGTTGGGGCCCCAAGTAGCAGTTTAGTTTGCATATGCCTGCGCCTAGTTCTGGTTTAGTGCACACTCAATAACAGCCAACATTCAAAACACAGCCCCAAAAACAAGTTTTCAGTATAGTAACACTAACTTAGTAAAGCCATTGTCTGTTAAATATCACATTTAATGTTAATCAATATATTGACTAATCTTGGGTATCTGGGATAAATGTTTTAAAAATGTTATTCCATTTTGGTTTGTTTGCACCAGCACAAACCACCACATGTACTTTATATACTTTTATGTGAATATTGTGACCTTGTGAAATAATTGTCATGTATTACTTTACGAGTAAACAGTGATGACACATAAGTAAGACAATCATAATACTCGGCTATTTAAAAGTGGACTACACCCAAATTCACTTGACTGGGCTGAAATACATTTCACTGGAATATTATCACTTCCAAGATATGAGTAGACGGCGGCCAACTTGAATGAAACTGATAATATGTTGTAAGACTTAAGGCTTGACACCATGAATGCATTTGTATTGTATTTTCAACCCCAAGTCACTACAGCCTGCGTTTATGAAGACAGCTCAGGTGGGGCACGGTGCACCTCCATGAACACTATAAAACACACATTAAACCTGAGTTAATTTTCTCAAAGCAGAGGTAAAAATAGTTCCCCATCAAGTTTACAGAAGAAACGTTTGACCACGCTTTGTTTCCACAACACAAGCACATGCATATATTCAGTTAATGAGCCAAACAACCCGCGCGCACAATTGTCCTGAATCCAACCGTAAAGTGGTGGAAAGTGTTGACGCAGTATTTTAATCCTACGCTTCTCAATAAAGCGAAAACTGATTCTACATTCATTAAACTTGACCACACAATTACTATTTGAATTGAAATGTCTATAAAGAAGCACAGTCTGGAGTTAGCGTTACTTACCGATGTGTTTCAGTAGTAATTTCCACGTGCGGCGGGTCCCCGAGTCCTTCGGTTAATTTCTCCAACTGCTGTCACAGTTTACTCACTTTCCGCAGCCTTGTTTTTCCCAGTCTCGTCACACTACACGGAAGCCTTTCACTTTTAACATCGCGTCGACTTTACTTCTGCAACAGTTGTTGGTGTGTAAGCGGCGGGAGGAGAGTTTGTTTCCTTGCTGCTGTTTCTGCGCAGAGAACGTCTGTTTGGCTGACTGACTGCGGCTGTGTGTGTGGGAAACCAGTAGCAGGTTCCCAGACACACACACACTCCCTCCCCGCCAATCACGTACAGTGACACACCACCACGTATAGGCATTTCACATCTGCATGTATAAGGAGTCTCTTTGAAGTGCCAAAGACCCAAGCCAGTTTATAGTATATGCAATGAAGTGTTAAGGTGTGGCCCCCCTTGTGAATATGTTTTTGTAAACATATTCGCAAGTTTAAAAGTCTCAAAAATGCTACAACTACTGTCACAAACTGGATGCATTTGGAGTATTTTGTTAAAGGAGGATTAAAGCGTAATTAGGGAGCACTGACTTTGATGGTTATTGGACTCAGGATTAATTCATTTGGATTCCCGCTGTATGAAAAAATTAAAGGACGGCACAAGTGGAAACAATTCACAAGGGGATTAAACTGTTTAAAACACATGCTCAAAGTAAACCGGATTTTGCCGATGTGTTTATGTGGATTCAAAAGTCGTAAATAATCTACAAAATGGAGGAGACCGATCTGATCGGACCAACTGTGACAAATAATCCAACTGAAACCGGCATGAACAATGACTATGTTTTAAAAATGCGCTTATCCAGAAAAGTCTGGTGCGGACACTTTACTCGCAGAAGAAACATTTCTATTAAAAAAAGAATTATACATTTCTGTCTTGTTATGCATATAATAGCTATTAACTTAAAGTAAAAAAAAAAAAAGTCTAAATATGATATTTTGCCTCCCCCAAGGGGGGCGCGCCCCCTAGATTGGGAACCACTGCCTTAGACTACTGTATTTGACTCCAACCTTTAATATCTCTGATTACAGTGGCTGACCCTACACAATAACTCATGAACATGTTCAGCAACTTCCAAAGACTCATATCAGAGGCATGTTAAAGCCATGAAGGGGATATTAGAGAAAAGGAAATGTGTGAAGCATAACAATAGCCAACACACTCTCACTCCATAATCGTCCAGGAGCGACGTTTGGTCAGTGTCCGTGGCGTGCAGTTGTGACGCTCCTACACAGCAAATTCGCCAGTGTGAAAATCCTGGTGTTAGAGCTTTTCGGGGTAAAGTGTTGTGGTTTTGGTGTTACATTTAACATGATTAACACCGCCTGTTGTTAACACACTATAGTACAGGGTTGGATCATGGTGTTAAACATATTTAACGACGGATAGTGTGTTCTCTCAATCCCGGTACTTTTACGTGATGTGCGTGACATTATTTAGATCTCCGCCATCTGTTTGATGCAACCTTCAGTCTCGAGAGACCGCAGTCCGTGACGGTAAGTTATCGCTACGTTTCATAATTTATTCCCCAGATAGCTTACATTAATTTAGCTTGAAAATACAGTTGTGTGTGGTAGGTAGCGTAATTGTAAATGTATTGTTTTCATTACTAGCTTGCTAATTATTACTCATTGACTGTCATGACCAGGTGCACAGACCATACAGTCAATGCTTGCTATCTAAACTAACTGTCGAATTAGATATGGATGTCGAATTAACGTTAGATATGCAACATAATATGTAATCATTACGAAGTCCAATGTATTGCACATGTCTATCGTTAGTTCGACAGCGAGCTAACAAGCTCTAGTGTCCGTAAAAATGTTGTTCGATAATTGCCGCCTTTTACTTTTCTAGCATCAGTCCGTCTTGCAGCAAGTCAGTGAGTGACGGTAAGTTATCTAGATAAATAACGTTACATTTAATTTGTTCCCCAGTTATCCAACATTACATAATTTGAAAATAATGTTACAGTTGTGTGTGTGGTAGCTAATAATGTTTACTAGCTTGCTAAGAATATTTGTCTGTACTGGCCGTGCACCTGCTTGCTAAATGTTAGCTGGCTAGTTAGCTAGCCACTTAGTTAGCTAGCTGGCTAGCTCTCGAATTACACACAGATGTCAAATTAGATATAGTATGTATCATTAGCTATGTTACATACTATTATGTATGGTTCGGGCACCTAGTTAGGATGCCACCTGGGCGCCTCCCTAGGGAGGTGTTCCAGGCACGTCCAGCTGGGAAGAGACCAAGGGGTAGACCTAGGACCAGGTGGAGGGATTATATCTCTTCGCTGGCCTGGGAGCGCCTTGGGATCCCCCAGTCAGAGCTGGTTGATGTCGCCAGGGAAAAGAAAGTTTGGGGCTCTCTGCTGGAACTGCTACCCCCGCGACCCGACCACGGATAAGCGGGAGAAGATGGATGGACATACTATTATGTCATTACAAACTCCAACGTATTGCACATGTCTAACGTTAGTTCGACAGCTAGCTAGCTAAGAGGTTCTGGTGTTGGTCCTTATCGGTATAGTTAGCCGACTTCGCTAACAACTTTTTTTTTCCAATTTCCTTTCTATCACTATCTCAGTGTCACCTAAGCAGCCATCAGTCCCCGCGGGTTTCGACCGTGTGGTCTCGACAGACCGCGTGACTGTAAGTTATCTACGTTTCATTGAATTTGTTCCCCAAATGAAATTATTTAAGTGTATGTACAGTAATAAAGTTGTTGGCTAATTGGCTCCTTTTCCTTTCTAGCACGTGTTCTTCTGCTCCGTGCGGAAGCAGCCATCTTGTGTGGCCTCGACAACAGACTGCATGCAGTGAGTTATCTAGATAACGTTACATTTAATTGAATTTGTTCCCCAGTTAGCTAACATTAGTTAATTTCCCTTGAAAATAATTGTAGTTGTTTGTGGTAGCTAATAATTTTAACTATCTTGCTAAAAATATTTGCAACCCAGTCTCACGGCATACATTTAATCTATTGATTCGTGTTCACAAACATGATTTTCGCATTTGTTTTGTGTCGCACAGAACGATTTTTCTTTTCTTGGAAGACCAGAAGCTGTGTGGTTCATAAAAACATGTTCTTACTCAATATCTTACCCTTAGCCTAACCCTTTTATTTTAAATGGTATAATGTCGGAGGAAAATAAATGGCTCAGAGGCTCAGAATACTGAAATCTGTATTTTTGTCATCTTTTTTTCCTTGTAATTTGGCGCAGGCACGAAACATATTACCAATACAAATGCATTGCTTCTAAAAATCGTTCTGTGTCAGAATACTGAAATCTGTATTTGTTTTTTTTAAATCTCTTTTTCCTTCTAATTTGTTATTTGTTATAACACGAAATGCCGTGAGACTGGGTTGCAACGCACCAACACTGTGTTTAATTTGGTCCCGAAACGTTTGTCATGCACAGATAGAAGCCTCTCAGCTTAAAGATACAAAAATAAAAGAACGGAGCATAAAGTAGAATTTCTTTATCTAAAGACAGTTCCAATTTATATTATGCCACCCTTACACAATTTGAGTATTTGCTTGCTTAAGAAGGGGAAGTTGTGATGCATCATAATAACTTGTGGAATAACAAATGTTGTGTATCTCCATTTTACCCATATTGGGCTCTTGCTCTTCTCTTCAGCTGAAGATGATAGTCAAAGTGCAATACCGAAACCAAAATAAATACATCAAAATTCCAGAAGCTTGTTTTGACATCTTCATCACTGAAGGCAAGTAAACCACTTCAGAATCGGAATACGTTTATTAGTCCCACAGAGGGGAATTTTGCGATCCACCCTCATTAACCTACTGTTACATTAGATGGACATGATGCACTGTCGAGGCAGTCCCCCCCCCCCCCCCCCCCCTTTGTGTGTGTGTAGCTTCTGCTTATATTTGGTCTTCAATCCTTTTGAGAGGTTTTCCATCCCTGTGGACAGCATCTTATCAGTGGAGGATGAGACTGGCACAGAAGTCAGGGTGTCCGCAGGGTCTTAAAAAGTATTAAAAGTTGATAAATCAATTTAGCGAAAATTAAGGCTATTAAATAGTATTAAAC
Organism: Pseudochaenichthys georgianus; assembly: GCF_902827115.2. Lineage (NCBI taxonomy): Eukaryota > Metazoa > Chordata > Actinopteri > Perciformes > Channichthyidae > Pseudochaenichthys > Pseudochaenichthys georgianus. The sequence goes on along the minus strand of NC_047524.1, from coordinate 10,351,838 downwards.
GGCATTTTCCAAGGTATTAAGAAGGTCCACAGCAACGACAACATGAAACACCCTTTAATTTACTGAAACAACATGTCGGGAAACCCCCTCAAGGCGGCCCCATGCATAGCGTGCCATAAAATGCTGCTTCTTATTTTAAGTTTTGTTTCGTTGTCTTGCTCCGCTCTGTAGGGGGGGGGGGGCGGTTTATCTGCTGGTGGACTACCTGAGAGATTTACAGCAGGAGAACACGACGTCCACCGCGGAGAATAAACAGAAGGGCGACCATGACAACCATGCTCCGGGGTCTTCTTCGCTGCTTTTGGTGTATTTTGTGGCGGCAGCAGCGCCACTTACAGGCCTGGCATATGTACTCCAGCATTTCCAGCGGTCTAGTGTGAACGGACACGTTAATGAATCGAATGCGTGTGAACGGAAGACTTTTTTGCATTTGCGTTTTACTGTATGAGGCTCCTCGTGGGGCCGGGGTCTAAGCCAAACTATATCCGGTCACAGAGATCTGCTATTTTAAAGTAAGGTCAACACATATCTACCCTAAATATAGTCTATATTAAGAACGAGAAAAGTCTTAACATATATATTGTTTTTTGTAAACATATGACAAATGTGTGAGGGTGATGACGTCAGAGCATCGTCCTATGTGCCGGGCTTAGCCCTGGACAGCCCCAGCCCAATTTAACCACTGGGTATTTGTGAGGGAGCTCCTATATGGCATTACCCCACTGAAGCTCACCAAAGTTTAATATATTTCATATTTCAAAGTTTTGTCAATTGTTTTGTTTATTGGTAAAATACTGGTTTCTAATGGTTTCTGAATGGAATGAAAGAGCACAGAGTACAGAAGCAGCATGCTGCATTAAACCTGACTTTCACAGAGAGGTGGAAGTTCATGTGGAGAGGAGGCTTCAGTTGTCTGTCTGCACTCTGTTTAGTTGTGCTATCTTACAATCAATATAGTAAATGTGAGGTAAAGTGTGTCGCCAATGTAACCGGTTAGAACTCGAAGTTGCGGTGAGGTCTTAAAATGTATGGAAAGGGTCTTAAAAAAGGTCTTAAAAGGTATTAAATTTGACTTCAGGATTCCTGCATATACCCTGGAAGTGGACGACTACGCATTTCCAGATCTACTCACTACCAGTGGAATATGCTTTGTCATCAAAGATGAACTGAATGACAGTGGTGGTGAGTGACGACAATAAACCCTTTTCTCAGCAGCTATGTTGACGTCATAGCAGGGTAAACACAGGTGTAATAGATAAAATAAATGTTGGCCCGATCTATTTAGTGTGTCACAGCCATTCCAGTGAGACAGCACATTATCAGGGCCCTGGCCTGCCTACATCCTAAATGACATCTCTGTTTATGCTGCATGTCAACATGGCTGCTGAGAAAAGGGTTGATTTTACATTTCTCAATTGTATTGTATGCTAATTATCCCCATGCAAGTGTCAAGCACACCACATTGCTATAAACAATACTATCTTAAAAGGTAAAGTATTGTTTATAGGAATCAAATGTGCATACTCCACTGATTTGATGAAAATACATAATTTTGTACTTACTTGGGGTTCTTGTTGAAAGCCTTGTTCTTAAGCTTTTGCTAGACTAAAAAACACCATTGCTGTCTTAAGTATTGGTCCCAAGTAGAGTGCGCTCTTGTGGACAAGGACTTTGGGACTCATACTTGCAATGGAGGTTTTCAGTGGGTTTGTTGTATTTTTGAGAACACTTCACCAGTAGATTACATAAAGACATGACAAAGGAAGACCATATAATTTCAATATTCATATTTAATATCTCTTGTGTGATGACATTATTTTCCAGAGCCATCCTCATCCCCCGCTTCAGGCACAGATAATATTTCAGTCACTTCGAAAAGCAGCAGTGAAAACGATTTCTAAAGTGGCACTCTGAAACGCTTCAGAAAAGAGGAGGAGGCTTTGCAGGGTCCACAAGCCAAAAATGTGAGTGCATGTTCAATATGTCATGTACACTAGGGATCGACCGATATGGCTTTTTCAAGACCGATACCGATTATTAGTAATCAAGGAGACCGATAACCGATATTTGGAACCGATATACATTTGCAGTAAAATCAGAAAATCTTGGTGTTAAAATGTAGAATAACACAAACTCCAACACAACTTCTTTGAAATGCATTTAAGCATAGCCTATATTATGTTTAATGAACTTTTAAAACATCTTACAACTGGTTTCCTCTCTGTGCCCTTTTATTTAGTGCAGCCATCTGCAATGAGTTAGAGAGACAAGAAGTGGGGCAGCAGGCTGACATGTTTAACTAACAATAATGCTTAATTTATTATATCAAACCAATGCCTGTCTGTCTAGCATAAAATCCCAATAAGCTGCTAGCAACTGCAAAACACTATGCTAGCTAATGTTTTGCAAACTATTAAAAGTGAGGCTATTGCAGTAGACCTAACGTTAGACTAGTAGCCTCACTTCTAATATTTTGCTAAACATTTGCTAAATACATGTTGGCTAGCTAATAAGCTTCACATATCAGCCTGAAAAACTGCGAGGCTTCACTCACAGCCCCCCCTCCGCAGTCCGCACCACAGTTCCGCTGTGAGCCGCTGCACGCTGACTGACTTCCCGCGTCCCTGTGTAACTGGGTAGCGGATAGAATTGGATCAATAGATCGTGCTGTTTTTGCAACTTCAGCATAGGGGATTGGGATGTTTATTGAACTTCGGCTTTCAACTGATTTACCTTCGAAACACATGTATGGCTCTGCCGCTCAGCGCTGCTGCTTGCCTCTGTCTGTGTCTGCGTTCTTCGCACCTGCCTGTAATCTGAGAAGGTCCCGCCTCTATGGCTGGCTCCCGCCCGGAAAATCTTCAGTGTTGATTGACACTTCAGTAATAGCCTATCGGATAGCGCTGTGGGCGGGACATTGCTCGTGTACAGAGAGTGGTGACTGCAGACAGAGAAACGGCCGCATCAGAGCCAAAGTGTTATCGGCAATTTTTATAAAAAAAAGGCCGATACCGATAATCGGTCAAATGATGAATATCGGCCCCGATAATCGGCCTGGCCGATAATCGGTCGACCCCTAATGTACACCATTGTTTTACATTTTAGTGACGTATGTCCATCTGTGTGTCTGTACCAGTAGATTGCTCATAAACCTATACTGCTTTCTAGGGATGCTCCGATCGATCGGTCACCGATCGATATCGGCCGATACTCACTCTACCGATCGATCGGTGCTCTCTAAACATGCCGATCGCGGGAGCCGATCGCATGACGTAAAATACATGACACTTTTCTCTGTGCGGCAAAACAAGCTCGCCAAAATGGCTTCACCGGTCTGGCATTATTTTAAGGTGTCCGAAAAAGACAGTAAAATAGCGGTATGCAACGTGTGTGAAGCAGAAATCCTGCAGCTCCGCCCGCCGGACCGGTAAGCGGAGCAAAACACACACTAAGAGTTAGACATACAGTAACACACTTAGCTATTTTATCTACCTCTGGAACAAGCTAAACTAGTTATTATAAATATATTTATTCTTCACTGTCGGGTCACTCATTACTAGATCAGTGAGCTGCATGAGATACTGACAGCCTGTCAGGAGAGAGAGAGAGGGGGGAGAGGGAGAGAGGAAAAGACTGCTTCCGCTCATTTCTCCCGTGTTATTATCCAAAGTGAATGTAAACTTGAATAATGTACATCATTTGAATGTAATAATTAGGGATGTCCCGATCACCTTTTTTTGCTTCCGATCATTTGATTTTGACAATCTGCCGATACCGATTTTTTCCGATCTTTATGCAATGCATTAAGAGAAAAAAAAGGCAACAGATAACGGCTGGTCATCCAACACGATGAACTCAGCTATCTTGGCTGTTATTTTTTTGGCCTTTTCACTGTTCTGGAGCAGTTTCTCTTTCCTTTTAAAAGTGTCGGTTGTTTCTGTGCCGTTACCTGAGTGGCCGCTGTGTACTCGTCGTGTTGTTGTTGCTGTTTGTTTCTCAGGTAGCGTATTAGATTGGTCGTGTTGAACGTAGCTCTGTTCTTTCCACCACGCGGAACCTCCGCCTTGCAAACATTGCATCTGGCTGTTACACTGCCTTCACTTTCAATTTTGTAATACTTCCAAACTCCTGACATTTTCTCTGTCCCGAGTCACCAGCTGAACGTAGCCTCTCGTTAGCTTACTGCTACTATTAGACACTGCGCCCACTCTGTTGCCAGCTTTGAGAGAAATAAGCAACCAGGTCTGAAAACAAGCCCAAAGAAAGCAACACATACATGATGTTGTGTAATTTTAAACCAAAACTAAGTCCTCAGGATGACTTTAAGACGTGAACATGGTCATTTTTGTTTTGTAACATTAAATGAAAACAAAATATTTTATAAAAAAAAAGAAAATCCGATCCCCAATTTTTTGTCTTACGATCTTTTGAAAATCAAGTGATCGGCTCCGATCCCCGATCACGTGATCGGATCGGGACATCTCTAGTAATAATTAAGTTGATTGTTGTTTGTGGAAGCTCCAGTGAATGAGACCCATCAACTGAGTTTTAAACATCACTTTAAATGGAAGATTTAAAGTGATGTTTAAATCTTCCATTTAGGCCCCGCCCACTCGATCGGATCGGCCGATACTGATTCCGGCGATCGGCCCCGAAATTGCTTAACGGGTGTCATTTTTGTTTTGTTTTAAGCTGATAAAACAGGTTCTGCTGACCAAACCAGGAGGAAGTGATGTGCTGAAGGAGTATGAGGAAAAAGGAACAATTAGTCCTGCCACAAGAAAAGTGATGGTGAACATTCTAGTTGCAGACATGGTGCAGAGTGAGGGGTAAGATTCAAATGTGTTATAGCTTTGCATGAAAGTGTCATGTATGTACAGGGTTGGGTTGTAACGGAATACATGTAACGGCGTTACGTAATCGGAATACAAAAATCAAGTAACTGTATTCAGCTCGCGTTACATTTGAAAAACGAGTAATCAGATTACAGTTACTTTCGTAAACCTGAAGTGAATACATTTTTGGATTACTTATTGGAATTATTGGTGGAAAGATTTCCTCTCAACATTTAATATTCATTACTAGTACGTACTGCCGAATCATCACAGTCCACAAAACCTATTACCGCCGCAGATGGACCAAAAAAGCGTTTGAAAAAAAATCGCGGGTCCAAAAAGTGTATTATGTTGTTGCATCGTTTCAGATGTGATGTTTCAGTTGTGCTCTTGATAAGCCATTAAAACAGTAAAAACACGTTCAGTTTCCTTTTGCTTTTTGTGTCTCCTGTTCACCAAAACATACCCATCTGTGAAGGAAAAAGAAAGTAATCTAAAAGTAATCTGATTACGTTACTTTTTAAAGACACGTAACTGTATTCGGATTACTTTCAGAGCCATGTAATCAGTAATCCGTAACTGATTACATTTACAAAGTAACCCTCCCAACCCTGTGTATGTATAGGCTAAGTGTGGATGAAGTTGGTGCAATTGTATTTCTACATAAATTTTGTTCATTAAGTTTATATGTTCTTAAACTGAGTCTCTTAGACTTAAATGAATGAAATGTTGAAAATGACTGTTTTTGCTCTACAGGAGAATCCCTCAGCGACTGACCAAAGAGAAGTATGCACTGGGGATTGTTACCCTGTTTCCCTCGCTCCAAGAGCCACATGGGAAGACAGGATATGTGAGTTATTCTTGATTATGATAAAAGTAGACTGTTTTAGATGGTTTATATCAGGGGTATCAAACTCAAGGCTCGGGGGCCAAATCCGGACGGTGACTTCATTTTCTGTGGCCCCAGCAAAGAGCTTGCAAAGAATTGTATTATATGGTTACATGATGATTTACAGAAGCACGTTGCCCATAAACTACATGTCCCATAATGCATCTCAAATTTGACCCTTTTTTTTCAGAGTTTGACTTTTTTTAAATGTTTCTTTTTTGATCTCACCTCCTTTTTTTTTTTTAAATGTCACTTCTTTTTTTTGATTTTGACTTTTTTTCCAGAATTTGGTTTTTCTTTTAAAATTATTTTGTGACATTCTCATTGAAGAGATTTGCAATTATTTGCCCTAAACTTCTACATTCAGACGTAGTTTATTCTGAAGTTATTACCCTACAGTGTGCGAAAAAGTACACGTCCCACCATCCGGGACGTGTTATTTACAATATCGGACAAGTAGATCTTTCAATTGACTTGTCCGGCGGACAAGTGACGGTTTTCTCCCCGATTTATTGATACATTCAGTTTACAAAAGGCAGAACTCATTCGCAAATTGTCCGTGTCCGCCATTGTTCGTTTAGAAATGTTAGTTAACTTTCGGTTCTGCAAGTCGATTCATAAGGAAATGCATCTCGCTGCTTTCTGTACAGTTAGACGGAGGCGGGGCGGGGCGGGGCGGGAAGTGTAGCACAGTGGCAGGGTTGGGAAGCAACACTCGGTTCCGAGTAGGAACAAATAACAATTGTCCGGTCCCGGGATTAAGAGTTGTGAGGACAGGAGGCCGATCCCCGCGGACTGCAGCTCTCTCATATGCTCCGTATCAGCTGCACGGCGCAGCTCAGCGTCTCTCTCTCTTTCTCTCTCTCTCTCTCTTTCTACACACAGCGGATCCGCTGCCCGTTTAACAGCCTCATCTTTGTCAAACTTTCTCATGTTCTTTCTCTAACACGTAATGAAGGTTATTAAGCGTTTTAGCTCCTGTGTTGTTAATATTGACCACCATTTCCTTTATGAAGTGAAGCAGCCTCCCTGTCTGTGTCCTCGCGCTGTCCTCACATCCCCGGACCCCCAGACTCGGAGGAGCACAGGGATGTCATGTTAGTATTGTTTATGAAGCAGGGTATAGAAAGTACATTATTGAAATGCTATTTATACTATTTATTTACTTTTACAAACAGTGAGCAGCTGGGCAGCTGCAATACTATTGCAGGACATGTGTAAGCGTGCAAGCTCTTTGAGTTGTAGAAAAGCGCTAGGCCTATAGGCTATAAATATAATAATAACTTTATTTGTATAGCACCTTTCATACAGGGGATTGCAGTTCAAAGTGCTTTACATCAGTAAAAAATAAGACATCAAATCAGTGTAAAACAAGCAGCAAGAGCAAAGCATAACGTGGGATAAAATAATAAAAAATAAAAACATGGGGAATAAAACATAGAGAAATAGAGCAATGTCAATCACAGTGCAGTATAATAGTGTAAAATCAGTAAAAATGCTTTGGTAAAGAGATTTTAAGGTTTTAAGCTGGTGACCTCTAACAGACCTGCATCTGATGATCGCAGTGTTCTGGCAGGTGTTCATTAGAGAGTCAGCAATGTAGCTGGGTCCTTGTCCACTTAGAGCTTTGTATGTGAGGAGAAGCACCTTCAAATCAATTCTAAAAGTTACAGGAAGCCAGTGTAGAGTAGCTAAGACAGGACTAATGTGTTCCCTCCTTTTGGTATGTGTTAGTAGTTTAGCTGCAGAGTTTTCAATGAGCTGGAGTCTTTGTACATTCTCAAACTGCACCACTTGGAACTAACTAAACAATGCAGAGATTATTTTTGTATTCAATAACCGTAAGAAATTAAACAGTATGAAGTGATTTGTAAATAGGAATACAGATTTGACTTAATGTTTTCATAAATATATTTTTCTCCCAGTTTGTCATGGGACTTATTTTTACCCTCTCAAAAAAACCGGAATCGAGAACCGAAAATAACCGGAATCGAAAAGCAGAACCGGAATCGTTAAAATCCAAACGATACCCAACCCTATGTGTGATGCAGTAAAATCTTACCGCTCACTTACGTTAGCGGGGTTGTAAAAACCGTAAAATACGATGACGAAGAAGAAGATTCCAGTGGCCACAATTTGTGTCCATTCTGGACAAGTGAAAAATGTATTCGGACAAGTAAATTGCCAAACTCACTTGTCCATGGACAAGTACTCTCTAAACACTTTTTCTCACACTGCCCTATCTGATAATAATCCAATGCAGAGGCAATAATGTAATATATAATACACCCCTGGCTTACATGGTTCCTTGAATGCTGTGGGATTTCTATAACATGCTACTGCATTTAAGAATTCCTGTAGTTGTATACATACTGTAGGGTAGTTTAATTCATTTGGGCGGCTGTGGATCAGGAGGTAGCGCATAGTCCAATGACTGCAGGGTTGGTGGTTCAAATCCCGGCTCCTCCTGTCCACATGTCAAAGTGTCGTTAGGCAAGACACTGAACCCCGAATTGCTCCCAATGAGCAGGCCTGCACCTTGCATGGCAGCTGCCGCCATTGGTTATGTGAATGTTTGTCAATGGGTGAATTGTCAATTTTGGTTTTTTCGGTCAGGAGCATTTCTATGACGGGCAGAAAGGCGGTGGGTTTCTAGCGTGGCGACTGAAGTCCGTTCAGAGAGCAACGCGACTTCCTGTGAGGTCCAAGGATTACAGAATAGAAGAGAATGGAGAACCCATGCTAAGGAGAGAGATAGGCCACTGTGATGATCATCCAGATGAGCAGAGATTTCAAGAGCTCATATCTGTGATGAATCATACAAACGACAGAGAAGTCATCATGAAGAAGATGAGAGACACACTGGAATATAGACAGCGCCTTGTCCACTGTCCTTTCAGTATTCCCGCGCCTGCTGGACACTAAAGGATTGGTACTATTTTATTACTCCGACTTTTGCTTATTATGAATATTATTTTGATAGATGTTTTAAGCAACCTTCAGTTAAATGGAGATGATCTACATCTGTGAAATTGGCATTAGTAGTAAATTGAAAACCTGATGGTGGTTCTTGCGTTTGTGCTTTATATGTGTTTTAGATTCTCCAAGACTTCAGTCTCCTCTTTGGGTCAGAAACTCGATCCAAACTACTGGAACAGTGGCCAACCTCCTTCAAAGCAAAGGTCATCCAACAGGCAGAAATGCTGACTTCCACACCCTTGCTGAAGCGCTTGTTGTTGTCTGCCAAGAACCAAAGGGCTGATGAACCATCACTGGAATCACCAGGTATGGTTTAAGGAACTGCATTGTCATATCATGTCATATTGCCTATTGTAAATTGTCTATGTGAGGCTGGAGGGAGTGTATGACCACACAGTTGGAGAATGCCAGGGTACAGTGGGTTTGGAAAGTATTCAGGCCACTTCACTTTTTCCATACTTTATTGTGTTGTGAGACTTCATGTCTTGTATTTTGCTTGTACATGTACTATGAACTGTTGGACATTATACAGATTGGTAAAAAAAAAAAAGAAGTTGATCATTGTTCTCTTTTCTTACAGAGTGGGACAGTGATATGGCATCCATCCTCCTCCTTCTGCACCTCCTGTCACCCCAGCCTGCGGGAAGGAAGAAAACCCAGAAGTAGAGGTGGGCAATATGACGATATATATCGTCGTGACGATATTAGATGAGATATCGTCCTATCGTGATAAAAAAAAAAAAAAAATGCGGGAGGGGAAGAGGCTCTCCGTGCGCGGCGCAGGGGGCTATGACAGCGGACGGAGAGCCTCTTCCCCTCCCGCTCCCCCAGCCTCACCTACTGATTTTAATTTCATCATATATCAAGCCCGATCGATTTCACAATGTCAGGGCACCTCAGCTTTCGTTCAGTCAGAGTTGTTTGACACGCTCCCAAAGTCCCCGCCCCCTTTCTTTGCAGCGAGGGAAAATACACTGTTGGCAGTCTGCACACACAGCAATAATGGACGGAGAGTCAGATTCAGATGTAGAAGAATTAGATTTAGTCCCCAAAAAGAACTCTACGTCTGTGGTATGGAAATATTTTGGATATAACACAACAAACAACTCTGACAACTCTGACCACAGCAAACAAATGTAATTTGCAAAATGTGCAAAAAAAGACATTTCAAAGCGACAGAAAGCACATGCAGAGACTGTAAGAGTGCAAGGTCCCCCGCGTGTGAATGCACAATCTACCGCAGCGACTGCACCAAAACAAACTACCATAGGGCAGTCATTTCATAAAGGGGCTCCTTATGAAAAGACTAGCAAACGGTGGAAAGACATAACTGACGCGGTGGCGTTTTATGTTTTTCCCTTCAGTTATGCTAAAGTCTTTTATTACACTTCAAGTCTACTCTAAAGTTTACATTTTAATTGTTTGGCACTTTTCCTCATTGATGTTTTATGTTTTACTTAGTTATGTTTTACCCTCCTTTTCATGTTTATTGATGGTCACTGCTCACTTGTTCATTCAGGGATTCAATTCTGAAATAAAACCAGCTTGAAATGCTATTTTGGTCTGTTACTCGTTTTTGTTTTAGTTTCTGTTACCTTGTAGGTGCTTGTACTGTTAAGTAACTTGATAAATAACCGACATGAAAAAATATCGTGATATATATCGTCTATCGTGATACTGCTTGAAAATATCGTGATAACATATTTTTCAATATCGCCCACCCCTACCCAGAAGATCAGTGTAACTCAGGCCATTGACCATCTGGTCGTATTTCACAAGGTATGTGGCAGGTTTAAGAATGTTAGATCTAGCCACCAGAACTACTACAGAGAGCTGTCACTATGATAAAGTAGGACTAGGCTAGTGCAAATATAAACTATTCCTAAAAACACACACATGCGCATAGTTAGCCATGTAAAATTAAAACGTTGCTTGCCTTGTCCTGTAGGAGTCTGGATGAGCACCTTCAGAGCCATATGGACACAAGCCAGCCATATCTTCTTGCTTCAGGGACCAGCCAGGAGGCTGTCGGCAACTTCTTCATTCTGATCGACAAGAAGCTCATCCCCTGTGAGGCAACCACTTCCTTAGCAGCAATTGATGAACTTTTTAAGCTTCACTTTGTCTTAGGCACTAGCTATGATCCAGCACTCAAAAGCATGTACACATTTCTGCAAACAACTGTCTATAACATAGACGTTGACACCACCAGTGAGAGCCCCAAGGTCAAGGAACTGACACCTAAGATTGTGAGTAATGTATAAGTGTTACATATGCAGATTATTGCTTGATACGCCTGGATCCTTAACTCGGCACCTTAAGCTTGTTCATGGCTTGTATCCAGGAAAACATTTTAATTTGATATGCGCTCAGGATGGCTGCTCATTGCAGTTCAAACGTTTTTTAGGTTTTAAAAAACACTTGAAGAAATACCATGATAAGGATGTGGTCGTTTCAAGCAATAATCCTTCATCACCAGTCCAACAAGCTGTTATTCTCAGGGAAGACATTTTACATGTTGGTGATTCTGACATGGATCAAGATTTGCCGAATCAGCAGGCCAGTGGGTCTGGATCTTCTATCTCTAAAGATCAGTCGAAAGAAATGTGTGCATCTATTATAGCCAAATTACAGGGCAGTGGTGTTGCCAATAGTGTTATATTGTCCGTTGTTGAAAGCATGGAAGAGTATGTTGATGAAGTTCACACAAATCTGAAGGAACAAGTGTTGAGTGTAGTGCCTCCTGATAATGCCTGTCGCATCGCAGTTGAGGAAGTTTTCAAAAATGTACATCATTCTTACAGACAGTAAATAGAGGAAATATGTCGGTGACAAATGGGGGGGTTGTCGAACCAGTCGAAGTGCACTTGGGTGTTCGATTCAAAGAGAAACAAAATATCTGGAATATATGAACAGGTACCAGTCAACGACACTTTGATTTATGTACCCATCTTGAAGACCTTGGGAGTTTATTTTCAAGAATGAGGAAGTATGTCAACACATTCATGACACCAGACACAGTGACATGTATCAGGACTTTTCTGATGGACAGTATTATAAAAAACATCCTTTGTATTCCAAGTACAGTAATGCACTTCAAATTCAAGTTTATTACGACGATTTTGAAACGGCAAACCCATTAGGGTCTAAACAAGGCATTCATAAACTTGGATGTTTATATTTCACTCTTCGTAACTTGCCACCACGCCTGAATTCTTCTCTAATGAATATCCACCTCATTTCATTGTTTCACTCTCAGGATGGGAAAAAGTATGGCATTGACAGAATACTTAGTCCATTGGTTGAGGACATAAAAGTACTGGAACAGGGAATGAAAGTTTTGTTTGCTGAGCAACCAATCTATGGTACCATTACACAGATTACAGGTGACAATCTAGGCTTAAATGGCCTTCTTGGATATGTGGAATCTTTCAGTGCAAACCATTATTGTAGGATGTGTCACACTGACAAAACATCAGCTCAGACTGTGTTCACTCAGGATAACCCGCGGGTGATTTTGCGCACAAAACTGTTAAATGAGGAACATTAGTCATCTCATTCAGAACCCAGGTGAAGGCCATTGTTATGGTATCAAACGTAACAGCATACTCAATACCTTGACATACTTCAACATTAGGGGTGTAACGGTTCACAAACATTTCGGTTCGGTACGTACCTCGGTTTTTAGGTCACGGTTCGGATCGGTACGTTTTCGGTACAGCAGAAAAAATTATCACAAAACATAACATTTTTTTTTTTAATTATTATTAAACTGTGAATAATGTATTCACTCAAATAAATGCAAAATATAATAAAATAAACATTAAGGTGCAGCATTTCGATGAACTGAAATAATCTGTATTTGAACTTTACTGTACTAGTACTCACAAAACATAAACTATTAGTTTTGGGTTTTTAATTATTATTAAACTATGAGTATTCACTCAAATAAATATAAAATATAATAAAATAAACATTAAAGTGCAGCTTTTCGATGAACTGAAATAATCTGTATTTGAACTTTACTGTACTAGTAGGCCGAGGCTATATACAGGACGGTCCTGTACACAACGCCAAATGGCTATATGGGCCATTCTACCGAATTGGACCAAAGTATGGTTGGAAATATTTTTGACATTTTGTATGTTTTTTTCCCAAAACTTTTTCCATATATATTTTGTCCCATATCTAAATTACACATATCTAGTAAAAGAACAGTACATGTTTATATCGTATTTTCAGACTGTATTGGAATGTTCTTCCTCTCCCAAAAATGGTCACTACCGAAACATAGTACATACACTGTAGTAAAAAGGTATTATATGAACCTGTTAAGATTGTTTTACCTTCCCTTCTCTAAATAGTATTTTAACAAATATTTATTGAAGGTTTTCATAATTAAATCAATAAAAGTGAATTTTTAATCAAATTTCAAAGTTCAATTTATACAATTCATAAAAATCTTAATGCAATCTTTCTTTGTAAAATTCATAATACTGATCATATTGATTCCAGAGTTGATGATTGTTGAAATTGAACATACATTAAACCAATCAGTATCATATCATTTTAGTTGATAACTCAATATACTTTATTTTTTACAAAACATCCAGTGTTTCGGTAGTGACTGCACTGTTTCGGTAGTGACTGCACTGTTTCGGTAGTGACCACAGTATTTTGTTCTCAAGGTTGTATCATATTCCCTCAACCTTATTGCTTAATCTTAAGTCATTACTGCCTTATGTTGGAAATATTACAAACACAAATGTTTTGGGGTCAATAGAATCATTTTATTTTTGAAGACGTAACAATTGTTCATCCATAACCACTTAAAGTACACAGAAAATAATTACCCAGGTGGGTTCAGAAGAAAACATTGACACAATTGATATTATGCTGTTGCTGTCAGGCTTCTGCACGCTAACCAACTTATCCCTGAACGGTTTGTAACGAATAGATTCAACATCTAAAAGAAAAATGCACTAGAATCTGAACTGATCATGAACACACATTTCACCACTTGCACGCGCAAGTTTTTTACATACTGCGGCGAACACTCTTGGGCTGATCTGGACATGCCTCTGTGTTACGTTTTCTGGTGGAGGGATTAAGGTGACAACCTTGTCCACTGTGTACCAGATCTTGTCCTCTAGTCGCGGCCAAAAAAATGGTTTCGCCCAATGTAGTGCATGACTTTGACCTCAAGGCCACCTGCAGACAGATAACGGACAAAAAAGGACATTGAGCAAGACATGATAAGTGTTGCTTGTATTGCAATCTTATAATACTATGCAGTTAAGTTTGATTAAAAGGGAATGGGAATATGAGAATAGAAGATGGCCAAGTGAGAATAAATTGAAAGAGAGAAATATCATGCAATGTAGCTAAATGTTGAAATGTGAGACAAAAAATAAAAGATTCTGCTATGTCTGCAATGATTCCCGGATATGGGTTATCGTCATATGTGATGACACACCACTTTCCAAGAAGGTCTTTAGTGATGTCATCAACTGGACAGAGAGTCCCTTCATACGCAGAGCTTGGGGTGGAATGGCTTCCATTGTTGGTTCAGATGTTCTCACATCTCTTCCAGGTTGTACTTGAGGTGCAATGTTGGTGGACAATGGGTGGAAACAGGGACAGATGGCCTCTCTGTTGCAGAAGCAGCTCATCACTCTATCGTGGATCGTGCCAGGCGTAGTGCAGATAACCTGATGAATGCTCAGTGTACCTTTGATGGTGGTCAGCTCTTTTGGAAGGAGTGTGCTCACTCTGTTTATCTCGTCTTCCTCCACGTAGAAGAGCTTGACTTTTGTGAGAGGAAATAGTGTGTCATAGAGGGCTTTTGCTGTGGGTATGTCAGTACCCCTGGCTACCTGTGAATCCGCAGTTCTCTTCATGGTGGCTCCAACGCCATCGGCAGGCCCTTTCCCGTGACTAGCTTCCAGGAAACTCCAGTTTACTGCGGTAAATCCCATCCGGAAAGGAATGGTGCTCAAGAGAAAGAAGTTCTTCTTTCCTCTATATTGCATGGTCGGCCCATCGCTGATGAAGAAGAGCTTTTCGATCCTTGCATGGTTCTCTTTCAGGAGAGTGTCACAGCACAACTCCTCTGCGACTTTGCTCAAGCTCGGTGACTTAATAATACCAAGGTGCTTGAGCCTGTCTGCCTTCATTTGGGCATTGTCATGCAGTTTACAGACACACGTCTCCCTGTTGTTGATGTTTGGGGCAACAATCCAAAAAGGTCTTTTCCTTTCTCTTTCCTTTCTTACATATTCTTCGTGTTTCAGTGGGTCATCCCTCACTCTTTGTCTGTATTCTCTCAGCCTCTCTGATCCACTTTTTCTAATTCCTTTTGGCATGTTGGTGTCTTATGATTCTCTCTCCCTGAACAATTTCAGACAGAAATTATCATTATCTACATGTTTAAACTTTAGTCCACAAAACATAGCCTAACTAATGTGAGCCTACATAGTTACTTACATCAGAAGACATAGACTAAAATGTGGTCACACTACTTAGGTATGTAGCCCTAGCTAGCACTTTAGTAACAGGGCTGAAATAGAGGGGGATGAGGTTAGAATGGGTAATCTGCTTAGTATTTTGAGCAAAACACTTCATAGACTTGTTTTTTATATATCCAAGACCTATAATATATGCTTAAAAATACTATAATAGGAGAACTTTAAAACATTTATTTCACAATAACCTGCTTACCATTCATTTTTGAGAAACGTAACCATATGTTTCGGTAGTGACGATTCTAGCTACATTTGAGCATAACTAAAGAATGCTAGCAACTACATGGCTAGAATACACATTTTTGAAGAGGTTTACACACATAAAAACCTAATACTTTGCATAAAACCCCCAAAAAGTTTGCTTAATAGAAGAGAATATGTGTTCGGTAGTGACAATTCTTAAGGTTACACACCGATTTTCAGATTTTGGAACAGATTTATATCAAAAGTATGGGATCGAGCTACTTACCATTCAGCCATGAGGGACAGGGATGCAGTGTCACTGCCTTGTCAAAAATGCAGGGGTGTGGCTAAAAACCAGGCTCAGCCATTGGACTAAAACCCCTTGTGTTTCGGTAGTGACATGAAAACTGGGGACATGATTTTTTGAGTATAGTTTTTTTATTAAAAAATTAAACCCACAATAAATCTAAATATTCCGACTTCTGTTTTAATGTAATCATAAAGATCTTCTAAATACACCATTGAACAAAATAAAAAAAAATGTTTGAAGTGTTATTTACAGAACATGACATTTAGATGTCAGGTTTGGGGACAGCTACTTCCCAATAGAAAGTACCCTATAAATGATGTTTTTGTATATATTAAGCTTATCACTATCTAATTTAATGCCTTGTGTTTAATAGAACATAACATATTCTTAGTAAATATCTATGTCTGAATACTTAATTGTTTTGTTAAATAGTTTTTCTTGTTGTGGGACCACACTTTGCACAAATTCGGTAGAATGCCCCATATACAGGACCGTCCTGTACACAGCTCTCTGAAATGGCTATATACAGGACGGTCCTGCACAGAAGCCCTGAAATGGCTATATACAGGACGGTCCTGTATATAAGGTCTCTGAAATGGCTATATACAGGACGGTCCTGTGGATAAGATATCTGAAATGGCTATATACAGGACCGTCCTGCAGCTAACGTCAAATGACTATATACAGACCGGGCTATTATAGCATGCTTAAGCAAGTTTCGCGGGTGGTAATGTAGGGATAGGATTCACAGATAAATATTCTCACGACAACATTATTTTCAATGAGTTTCCCCTCATTATAAAATTGTGGCAATTAAATCTCTTTCCATGCCAATTGCTTAGCTTTTTATGCTGGTTTCAGTCTTTTTTTTGGCTTATCTTTTTATGTTGTTTCAATCATTTTCTACTTTATATTTTCCAATGCACAATGTTTTACTTGTAAAGGATATCACTGCATACTTTAAAGACTACTCGGTTTTATTAAAAGTTTAAAACTGAAGGTTTTTTTTTAAAGAATACGCCGACATTTCGTTGACGTGTAGTGATTTTGCATTGAAAGCAACACAAATCATTTATCGGCTACGCCGGCATTTTTATTTTAGAAATCGGAGAAACCGTCTTTTGAATTGTATGTAGTATGCTGTACATTTTTGTAATTTATCCTGCTGTAAACGTTAATTGTACACCAATTATATCCATATTTCTGTAGACTACATAAAAAGTGACTCGATTTTTCTGCCCGCCGATAAAGACCGTCCTGTATATAGCCATTTGGCATTGGGTACAGGACCGTCCTGTATATAGCCATTTCAGAGACCTTATATACAGGACCGTCCTGTATATAGCCACTCCCGTACTAGTACCTAAGCAGCCAGCTTGACATTATGACTTGCTTGTCATTGTATTTTCATGTTTTTTTAAAGAAAAATGTACTTGTCCTGTCCACATTGCTTGCCGAAAGGGCAGATCTGCTGGCACTAGCAATGTCTCCTGCTGTGGAGAACACCCTCTCGCTAGGGACAGAGGTAGCAGATACAGCCAAGTAGCGCTTTGCTAACATGGCAACATAAGGATATTTGCCGTTTGTAATAGCTTTGGCTCGGTCTGAAGTTTTTGAAAGTGGTGGAGGCTTAAATGCTAGCGGGAGTTGGGTTTGCACTTCAGTCTTTTGGTACCGGTGATATTCACGTTCGGGTGATGCCTTTTCAAATGAGTGTGCAAGTTTGATGTATTGCCAGCCGCGTAACCAAATTTAGTTGAACAATGCCGACAAACAGCTTTGGTTCGGTCCACCTGTCTTTGTCCGTCATCCTTGTACGTAACTGCGAAACCAAAATGTTCCCAAACCGGAGACTTCAATGATGCTGGAGGATTTTCGAGCTCAACTTTATCTGCGTTCGCCATTTCGACAGTTCCTCAAATTACTGACTACATTTGAACGCATCCCTCTGACCAGCTCGTCCAATGAATTGACTTGCTCGCTCTATGACGCGTTGAACACAATGGGAGCAAATTACTCTGAATGCTGCGACGCAGCACCTGAGATTACTTTCAAGAAGTTGTTCACGTTCTCAATTTTTTACGTTTAACGTTATATTCCTTCGGTACACTTCGGTACACACGTGTACCGAACCGAAGGGCCCGTACCGAATAATTTCGGTACGTGTACCGTTACACCCCTATTCAACATATGTGATAACTTTGTGTTTGACATAATGCATGACATCTTAGAAGGTGTAGCACAATATGAAGTCAAGCTGCTGTTTTTCTATTTAGGTGCCAATTTCATTTCTCGTGAGGGCATTCTCCAAAGAGTCTATGCATTCAACTTTGGCTATTTGGACAAAAAGAACCGTCCTACAAGGATAAACCTTGAACAATCTGGCAACGGAATTGGGCTCAATGCCAGTCAAACACTGTGTCTTATTAGGAACATTCCGCTCATGTTTGGTGATGTAGTCCCAGAAGGTAACAGACACTGGTATTTACTATTGTTGCTGTTGCATATCATCAATATTTTATTTTCGCCCAGCATTACTGAGGGAATGACAATATTTTTGAAACATCTTATAGCAGAGCATCATGGTTTATTCAAAGAGCTGTATCCTCTAAAGAATCTCATTCCAAAGCATCACTTTATGATCCACTATCCTGAATGCATTCGCCAAATTGGTCCATTAGTACATGTGTGGACTATGAGATATGAAGCCAAACACAAGTTTTTTAAGTCCAGCATAAAAAACTTTAAGAACATAACCAAATCCCTTGCCAAGAAACACCAAATAGCTATTGCATATCACTGGGAATCCCTTGCCATCAAAGGCATAGAGTCTGGGCCAGTTAAAACAGAAATGTTGACTGATCTTCGAAATGGTGAAATTATTTCAAAACATTTCCAGCTTGATCTGTCTAGTGAAGTAAGTGTCACACCTTGGGTCAAATGTCAAGGTATTGAGTAGCGTACCGGTCTTGTTGTCTGCTTAGACTTGATGGATGAGATACCAGTGTTTGGGCAGATTGTTTGTATTTTTCTGATGAAAGCTGAAATTCATTTTTTGGTATTAGACATGGAAAGTATATTTGTTGAGCATCTTCATGCCTTTAATGTTGTTAAGCAGGATAGTCTTTCAGTCATCAAACCTGATGCACTGCAATTTAATAAGCCTTTTGATCTGCAAATGTCTGAAAGTGACAATTACACCCTTTTTTATGTTGTCTTAGACAGCTATGTGCTGTAATTTTTATTTATCCCTCCACCCCATGGGTGTGTGAGGTCAAAAAAGGTCGTTTGTTGCCTGGCACGGCAGGCAACAAACAACCTTTTCGGACCTCCACTGCCATAGAGGGTTATTTTTTATTTTTGTACATATACATTTTTGCTGTTGAACAATATTGAATGTTGGTTGAATTGCATATTGTGAGAATTTGTCAGTCTTAAGAGACATGGAAAGTTTATTTGTTGAGCATTTTCATGCCTTTAATGTTGTT
The DNA here is from genome assembly GCF_902827115.2 of Pseudochaenichthys georgianus. NCBI lineage: Eukaryota > Metazoa > Chordata > Actinopteri > Perciformes > Channichthyidae > Pseudochaenichthys > Pseudochaenichthys georgianus. Next base: position 10,332,630 of record NC_047524.1, on the reverse strand, counting down.
AAGCAGGATAGTCTTTCAGTCATCAAACCTGATGCACTGCAATTTCATAAGCCTTTTGATCTGCAAATGTCTGCAAGTGCCAATTACACCCTTTTTTATGTTGTCTTGGACAGCTATGTGCTGTAATTTTTATTTATCCCTCCACCCCATGGGTGTGTGAGGTCCAAAAAGGTCGTTTGTTGCCTGGCACGGCAGGCAACAAACAACCTTTTCGGACATCCACTGTCAAAGAGGGTTATTTTTTTATTTGTTGAATTGCATATTGTGAGAATTTGTGCATTGTGAATATTTGTCAGTCTTAAGAGACATGCCACCATTCAAATAAAGCACTTGGCATATATGTTATCTGGAATGATTTATTGGTCATTGTAACGTTTAACACCAGTTTGTTGTACATCATAATACCAATACACAACATTGACACTAGATTAGTGTTCATTTTGAACTCCCAGAGGTGTTGAGGCTAATGCAAAATGCAACACCAGTATAATGTGCATTCAACACTAGCTCAGTGTACATGTTTAACTCTTAAAGGTGTTAAATGGGAGAAGATGTATCACTACTGTAGTGTTACTCTACACCAGGGGGGTATACTACGAAGCAGGATTTTCGTTGAGCCAGCTAAATTCAGGGAAAACTCCGGCTTTCCGGTCCTACGAAGCTGGTTCTCTTTTTAGCAGTCTAGATCTCCATGGTAACTTATGCTTAGCGGCTAACCTGGTCGGGACCAAGTTAGGTTGCAGGCTAAGAGCTCAACTCAGTGAAAGCACCGCCTGCTGACCAATCAGAGCTCAGTGTGTGGAGTTTAAAGCGATCAAGTCATATTACACGAGAAAGGAAATACAGAAAAGCTGCCGTTGCAGGAAAGACGGCCGGCAAAAATCACCGACTGTGAACGTGAAAATGAATAGAATATCACCTCCCATCTTCAGAGCAATCTGACTATTATAACATTAGCGTTAAGAAAGCAGTTAAATAGCTGCCACAACATAAGTACACTGAGTGCAGACGTCCCATATCACATTCATATCACTTCATAATGTATCATATATCTCCTTATCTGAGTCAGCTTCTTGAGCCGTATCTGGCCGTGCAACACTTACAGTGTCACATACTGTATGCAGAAGTATTATTTTAAGCAACACATTAAGTTGACGAAACACTCGAGACAAATGTAATTAAAGTCAGATCGTGTTTTAGACGGGACAGTGATATCATAAACCTGTTAATGTTCGCATTCAAACACTTTTTCTTTTTCCAGCTGTATTCACCTTGCAAGTGCAGCTCTGTGGCTTTGATCCTGGATCAAGTGTTTAAGTCATGGATGTTTAAAGTTTAACTTCTTCATATTTGACTAGTATTAAAGTTCACTTTTCATTCAGGAAGTATGACGCTGCGCTGTCAGTGCGCTTCTCCATGTTTGTGATTGGTCGAATGCTCCAAATACCACCCCTTTCATGTGAACGCGCACCTAACTAGATAGGACACGGCTGGCTTGAGCGATCCACTTGATAACCCGCATCGTAGTACAGTTTAGCGACAGCGCGTATGTTTTGGATTAGGCCAACCGGCTAACTCAAACATATCCAGGTTAGGTTGAACCAGCTTCGTAGTATAGGCCCCAGGACAGTGTTGAATTGCAACACTATTAGTATACATGATTAACTCTTAAAGGTGTTAGATGGGAGAAGATGTATCACTACTGTAGTGTTACTCTACACCAGAACAGTGTTGAATTGCAACACTATTAGTGTACATGTTTAACTCTTAAAGGTGTTAGATGGAAGAAGATGTATCACTACTGTAGTGTTACTCTACACCAGAACAGTGTTGAATTGAATATGCAGCCAACACTGTTAGTGTTGTTATCGGCGTTGGTGTTCAGTGTTGGTGTTCACATCTTACACTCTTAGTGTTGGTATAGTAACACTGTGATAGTGTTATATTGTCAACACTTTGGAAAGTGTTAATTTAACACTTTGCTGGTGGTTTCAATATAAACTCTTTCATAGTGTTAAAATTAACTACATGGGTGTAGGCTCCTAGCTTCATAAAGGGATGCAAATAGCTTTCAACTGATTGCAATGTATTCCCATCTGCGGCGGGATTTGACGCTCATGGAAGCACGGCATTCGTTTGTGTCGGCTGCCCTTAAAGCAGCGTTTCTCAAAGTGTGGGGCGCAGAGATGTGATAGGTGTTTTGGACCTCAGGCCGGAATCGAACCTGGGTCGTCACGGGCGGTAGTGGATTATTACAGCCGGAGCCTCGCAACGGTGGTGGACTTTCATAGCACCGCTGCACCGGACCTGCCGGAGCCGCCAGAGCCTCGCAACGGCGGGTGTTTGCGGCGGCGGATGCGGTACTGGCGCAGCGGCGCAGTGAAAGTCCACGGCCCACCTATGCCAGAGCCAGCGGCCCACCAACGACAGCGGCCCAACGGGAAAAGTCCCGAATCTCCTGATGGCCAATCCGAGCCTGCTCACACACACACAACTGAAACCATACTCATTTGCAGACATATGTAAAAATCTCTCATACACACATGTGAAACGCTCTCACACACACACACACACACACACACACACACACACACACACACAACAGTGTTGCAGTCAGGAAGAAAAGCAATGTGGAGCGGCACCTCACCACTTCATAAGGAGTTTAACCGTGACACTTTTCGAAATCCCGTTTGTGTCCCCCCGCTTTACAAATAGGCCTATGTTTATTATTATCTTTTAACGCAAGCCATCATCGCCACGGAGGAGCACACAGCCTCTGTGAGCGAGTGAGACACAGAGACCGAGAGAGAGAGAGAAAACACAGCTTTATCTATTTAATATAGCCTAGTACAAAATAAAGTAAGAAATCATTGCAATGTGTAGGCTACTATAGGACAGTAAACAGTTTAAAAGGGGAGTGATTAGTAATGCATAAATAAAAAGAAAGAATGCTAACTAGGTAACATAAGATAAGAATACACAAGTTTAAATGATTTGTTATCTTGATCATATTCTAAAGATGTTTGGATTATTGAAAAGTATACAGCTCCCTTTCATAGAGTGTTGAGAGATGTATCCATACATTAATTTTGTGCTCAAAGTCCACCAGATTGATGCATTTAACTTCAACATTTAAAAAAAAATCATACATTTTCTTTTCACTGAAAACGGGTTCCACAGACCCAAACGGCACACAAAGGTTAAAGGTAAGCATATAATAATGTTAAAATGTGCTAAATATATACACTGCAAAAAAACTGAAAAAGAGGAGTAAAAGTAGCTCACAACTCGTTTAATTTTTTTGAAAGTAGCTCTCATCCTAAAAAAGGTTGGAGACCCATGTTATAGAACGATACATTTGACCATTTTAAGCTTGGCCTACCATTTTATTGGAGCGGCGAGGAACAGGTGGGGCTTGAAAAGGCCCACCTGTTCAAAGTGGGGAATGACAGAAAAAGTTTGAGAACCACTGCCTTAAAGGCAATGTGAGCGTCCATTCCCATTGGATAACGGAGAATTGTACACCCGGAAGTAAGTATTCCCCTTACTGTCGATTGACTTTACAGTGATATCTGCACTACTCATCGACTAAAAAACACCAGATGATCCTTGTTAATTACACAACATTGATTGGTTTAAATTGTGTGCAATGCTTTTGTATTTTTCCCCTTCGATTCGGAGAAACAGATATTTTTTCGGAGTAAAGGATGGCAGAAGACACTACACTACCCAGAATCCCCAGCTATCGTTTGGACTACACCATGTGCTCTGTTTGACAAACCCCGTGATAGTCCTCAAGCTCTGTGATTGGAGAGTGTGCTCCGAGGGTTATGCCGAGCCTCGAACAGCACTTGAAATGGGATGGAACCACAGCAGACTGTCCAAAACTGGATTTGAACGGGTCCACCGCGTCCCCCCCTCCCCCACCCCGTCCCCAGAACTACACATGTTGACTATTCTGTTTCGCAACATGTTCTCTATCTATGGCACGTCTCTACCGGGAGTTGTAGTTTTAAAAGACGTTTTCGTATTTCCCATAATAAGAAGTTGCCAGTATTAAACTGTGTACATCCCTGGAGGTTTAGGAGATAAGAAACACACATTTAAAACATATAATTAATAAATGGGTGAACATTGCTTGTGCCCATAGGCCTAATGGGCAGCATTAATATATATACACACATGCCAGCTAAGGTCAGAAGAACTTTATTTAACAGCTGGTCTTATGTTTGTGACCCCTCCTGTTGTTAATTGATAACATTACATTACATTAATTGATAAGCCTGAAACATGCACTTTTTTTGCAAATATGGCAGTAGCCATCGATCAGCTTAAGATAAGATATACTTTATTGCTCCCAAGTTGGAACATTTGCGTTACATCAGCATGTGTAACAGTTAAATATGCAGTTGTGTTTATTTGTAAATCATTTAGTATAATCACACAAATTCTGTGTTTTATATTTAACAATTCTGTGTTCTTTATTTATTGATTGTTCAATACCTGACAAGGCCGGAGATGAAATATCTACATACATCTTATAAGAGTATAATACATTATGTATAATATCAGTTAAAATAAGTGCTTCAACATTGTTAACATTGCTGGAGGTATGCACAAATATTGATAGATGTCTTGTAATGCACTATTGAGGAACCTGCGACCCAAGTTTTTCATTCAATGCATAACTACACCATAGTTGTGTAGGTCTATATGATATGTCAATAAACCTTAGAAAATCTTGAAATCTTGAAAGGGATGTGCAAAATAGTCACAGTCTTTAATTAACTATTAGTAGAGAATAACGAGTAATGAATATACTTTATAGGGATCCTATTAATATCTAAAAATAAAAATAATGAAATTCAATAACATGCTTTAACCACTAGGTGTCCCTTTATATCAGCTGTGCACCTTTATGGTGTAAATACAGCCTATCTACCAATTGGATCAAATATAAAAGTCAGCCGAATTAGTGTTGATACTGCAAGGAGACGTATTGTGTGAAAAGACAGATGTTGTTTAATGGCTGATATATTTATGATCCACGTCACGTTTTCAGTTCCTCATGTTTGTCTAGAAGTCTTCTCATCAGGGCTCTATAAATACAGAACTACGGCAGATATGTAATATTTAATGCAGCCGAACCGTGTATTACAATGCCGTTATGTGATGACTTTCAAAGAGAAAAGCAAGCACAGTCGGAATAAAGTATTATTTTTATTTTTTTAAATGTTGTCGGTCTGTTTTCGGTCTGTTAATGACGATGTGATGTGAGATGTGAGCCTGGAATTGCACAGGGGAAAATAACGTAGGCTATCTTTAGATTAAGATTAAGATGAACTTTTATTAATCCCTCATGGGGAAATTATTTCTCTGCATTTGACCCATCCTAGTGTTAGGAGCAGTGTGCTGCCATTTTGAACGGCGCCCGGGGAGCAATGTGGGGAATGGTGCCTTGCTCAGGGACACCTCGGTAGCACTTGGTCTTTCGGGGACTTGAACTGGTGACCTTCCAGTTCCCAAGCCAAGTCCCTATCGACTTCGCCACCACCGCCCAAAATCCGCACCAAGATGCGGATTTTGTTAAACTAATATGTTTGCGCTGTGGACCAACACTATACATTGACGGGGAAGGGGGTAGCAATAAAGATAACACCATTAAACAGTTACACAACATAACAGAAATAATACCGATAGCAGCGTCCCTAGCAACCACCTTGGTAACAATGAAAACGTTGAATGGACGCAATTTCCTGAAGTAATCTTCGTAATAACTAGCAAACTAAAGATCATGTACATCCACTGCACACAATCTGAAATAACAACTCATATTTCTCGCATCAAATGACATCAAAATGCATTTTAATGGACAAACTAACTTTAAAATAGGCATTTTCCACCGAGAATAAAACGAAGTTCGGCCATGTTTTTTATTTCTGCAGGGAGAAATTTGAAGATCACGTGACATAGATGCCAGCAATGGTGAAAAAAAACGGGGTTTGTCAAACGGAGCACATGGTGTAGTCCAAACGATAGCTGGGGATTCTGGGTAGTGTAGTGTCTTCTGCCATCCTTTACTCCGAAAAAATATCGAATCGAATGGGAAAAATACAAAAGCATTGCACACAATTTAAACCAATCAATGTTGTGTAATTAACAAGGATAATCTGGTGTTTTTTAGTCGATGAGTAGTGCAGATATCACTGTAAAATCAATCGACAGTAAGGGGAATACTTACTTCCGGGTTTACAATTCTCCGTTATCCAATGAGAATGGACGCTCACATTGCCTTTAAGGGCAGCCGACACAAACGAATGCCGTGCTTCCATGAGCGTCAAATCCCGCCGCAGATGGGAATACATTGCAATCAGTTGAAAGCTATTTGCGTCCCTTTATGAAGCTGAAGGAGCCTAGGAGCGTCACAACTGCACGCCACGGACACTGACCAAACGTCGCTCCTGGACGATTATGGAGTGAGAGTGTGTTGCAATAGCCTATGTTTTTTATTAAAATGTTTTACCTATTGGGTCCTTCTTGGGCTCACAATATAAAAATCTAAGAAACATAACTATTTCAATACCTTGGTTGTACAGTAGACTACACCAGTGGTTCCCAACCTGGGGGGCGCTCCCCCCTACTATACTAGGACTATAAATGTAATATCTTATAGTTGTAATCAGCCTGTCTCTGTGAATCAAATTGTAATACATCTGATTACATCATGAGTGGGAAAGAGTAGGGTCTTCCCCAGGGTGAGCACCAAAATGTAGCTTAACTTCTTTCAAATTGCCTGTTTAAACAAGCATACACTAGCGGCATTTTTCCCTATAACTCTCCTGTGGATGTGTGGGAGGTGTCAATGTTCAAGTCTGCTGTAAACTGCCAACAGAGGTTTACTACAATCTTTTGTTACTCCAGCCATGCCAACAGAAATGTGTTCCCTGGAAATTCACACACTTGGAGGCCCTGGAACTGTGTATGTCTAATGTTTTGCTTGGCTGGTTGCGAGTCATCCAATTTTCCCTCTCTAAATCCTCTCCTGGTGGATTTTTTTTTTTCATAAGCTCTTTCTTCAGTTCAGACTTGAACAATGCTGCCTCATTTGAGATAGTTCATGTTTTATGTGCTCCTGTTTCTTTGCCTCTGGGTCTCGGCAGCTGATCGCTAACATGTTGCAGAGCCATCATCGTTTAGGCCATATTTATTTGTCATGATAAGCAGTTGCTAAACTGGTTGTACTGCAGCAGATGCCTGTGAGCCAATTGACAACGCTGTAATATTGAACGCATGATGTGGTTTGTTTCTGATTATCTTCAAAATGTCACTGCCTACACTTAGCTGGAGTTTGTCTAGTTTTGAATTTCTGTGCTACAGTTATATGCTACAACACAGAAGTCATTTAAAAACACAGTTAGACAAGCATATACCATTCAGTTTTTCACCTATGAAAGAAATCCATTTACCAACTAAAGCTCCTGGACAAACTATTCCCTAATCTGTGCAACCACAAATCAAATCACACTTGGCCACCCAATGATCAAATTGATTGTTTCCATATTCCTCCAGCCCTTGAAGCTTCCTCTGGATAATTTGACAGTTAGTCTGTCTTTGTGATTTCCACGCAACACCAACCATCTGGTAGAACATGTGGAAAAAGTGCATTCATGAATTTTAAATGGTAAATGTTGGATGAGTCTTCTAAGACAGTTTCTTTACACTTGCCTTCAAACAATCCATCTTTTAGTGTCAATTTGGATATGGAGTTGTTTACTGCTGTGGCAACAAGACAGCAACGAGAAAGTATTGGACGTCACTATAGAAATACTGAGCTATACCTCTGTGCTCCCCCACACGAGCAAAAACTTTCACTGGAATGAGTCATTTCTTCCAGGTTGAGGCAAACGGGCAGTGGCCAAAAGGGGAAAAAATAGCGCATATACACATATGGTGCACACAAGCCGAGAGGGCTAAAAGGGCATTAGCTGTTTCCTGTTAGTTAGTTAGGGAATTTAGACAGCTAGGTCCCTGGACATGGCAGGTGATTGCTCTGATGAAAGAAGCAAAACACGGAAACAAATTAAAGTTGAGAACTATTTGGCTCTACCAGTCTCAATAACAGTCTGAAGAATGATTGCCCAAAAAACATGTTGCAATATTGATACTGCTTGTTGCTCAATTCAAAGCTGAGGTTAGCTTTTGGATGCATGACACACCACAGAGGCTGGAACATGGTTTAGGTTTTGCTTACGTGGCCCCTACATTTCCGCAATGTTTTATGGGACTATAATCTGTGGAAAGCTAAAAGAGGTGGAATAGGAAGAGGTCACAGTTCCTCTGGTGAATTTGCTTTAATATCGTACGCAGTACTCATAGCCTACTGAGGGAATTTACAAGGAATTAATTGTTTACTTTACGTGAGTCATCTTCTTAAGCAGCTGGGCTTCACTGACCTGACTGCAGTTTAACCAGTTAGAAACTACCATGAAGTAGCATTACAGATTAGTTATTTTAAGTGGTTAAAGGTGGGGTAGGTAAGTTTGAGAAACCGGCTCGAGATCGCTAGAATTTGAAAATACACAACCGGAGAAAATCTGCCACTTCCTTAAAGAGCCCCTCCTCCAACACACACGAACGCGCACATGACCAATGAGGGTATGAGATAAGTTTGTGCCCCTGATGGAAGGCTGACAGGCAGGTAGGCCATCCAATCGATTGATTGTACTTTTTACAGTATTACGGCTTCTACAGATGAAATTTTTTTATGGATTTTTTGTCAAAGCACTTAAGATATTCATTGCTATCGGGATGTTAAGAGCATTCCATGGAATATAACAAAAAGTGTTTCTCGAGCCTATTTCTGAAACTTACCTACCCCACCTTTAATCAAATCCCTATAGGAACAATTATCTAATTTAAATTACAATCTTTGGCTCAAATGCATTACTTGTACTACTTGTATTTTAGCAGGCTGGCATATCCCACACTCACAGCTGTATCCTTGATACCTTCTGCATAATTTGACACCTTTTATCTTTTTAATTCTGTATTAAAGGTGGGGTAGGTACATTTGAGAAACCGGCTCGAGATCGCTAGAATTTGAAAATACACAACCGGAGAAAATCTGCCACTTCCTTACAGAGCCCCTCCTCCAACACACACGAACGCGCACATGACCAATGAGGGTACGAGATAAGTTTGTGCCCCGATGGAAGGCTGACAGGCAGGTAGGCCATCCAGTTATTTTAGCCGGGATGTTATGGATTTTTTGTCAAAGCACTTAAGATATTCATTGCTATTGGGATGTAAAGAGCATTCCATGGAATATAACAAAAAGTGTATCTCGAGCCGGTTTCTCAAACTTACCTAAGTAATTGCTTTGATTAAAAACATTAGAATTTGTGAAGAGATTGTGTGGGCTTGAGTGACTCCTTGAATGAATACATTTCCATCAAAAGCACTCCCACAGGAGGGAAGGAGCTACAGCCAGAGCTCTACCTGGCACTCCTTCTCCCTCGACCCTCTTTCTACACTCCCTACATCCCTCATCCGAAAAACCCTGGAAAACATAAACATCCTTCCCTGCATGTGACGTTAGACAAGGATCTGTGCAGGCTGGCTGGATTACGGAGAATGGGGTGCCTCAGTCCACGTGGTGCGGAGGGTAAACATGGAGATCTGACGGTAGAGGAATGAGAAAGACCCTCTGCTCCGACCCTCCACCTGCATCTCATCTCCACACACGACCAGATGGCTGCTATAAACTCACACACTCCCCAATACACTCTCTAATGCAGTCTGAATTATTTTTATCCACTCTCTGTATGAAGTATATGGTGCAAAATGCGAGAGCGTGTAAAACCTGAGCACTTGCAGAAAAGAAATCTGAGTTTGTGTGCATACATTTACACTTGTATAAAAATATCCACGTAACTGTGAACCAAATGTACACTTGTATAAAATATCCATGTAACTATGAACCAAAATTGAAGTCACAAAGAAAAAAAAAGTTTTGTAGCTTGTAGAAAAAAAATAAACTTAATGATGAAATGTTCACAGATTTTCAGTCTGGCTTTAGAACACATCATAGCACAGAGACAGCTCTGGTTAAAGTCACAAATGATATTCTAATAGCCTCAGACAAGGGACTTGTCTCTATTCTTGTTTTGCTCGATCTCAGTGCTGCATTTGATACTATCGACCATGATATCCTATTGCAAAGACTAGAGCACTTAGTTGGCATACAGGGAACTGCTTTAGGCTGGTTTAGGTCCTATCTATCTGAACGCTCTCAGTTTGTACGTGTTAACGATGAATCTTCCACGCAAACCAAAGTTAGCTATGGAGTGCCACAGGGCTCAGTGCTCGGACCTATTTTGTTCACATTATATATGCTTCCGTTAGGCAATATTATAAGGAATCATTCTGTAAACTTTCATTGTTATGCGGATGATACTCAACTATATTTATCAATCAAGCCTGATGAAATTAATCATCTAAATAAAATTCAAGACTGCCTTAAGGACTTAAAAACGTGGATGACCTTAAACTTTTTGATGTTAAACACGACCAAACTGAAGTTATTGTACTTGGCCCGAAGAATCTACGAAACAAATTATCTAAAGACATACTAACTATGGATGGCATTAATTTGGCCTCCAGTGAGACTGTAAGGAATCTTGGTGTGATATTTGATCAGGATTTATCCTTTAACGCCTACATAAAATCAATTTCAAGGACCGCCTACTTCCATCTACGTAACATTGCAAAGATCAGGCATATCTTGCCTCAAAACGATGCAGAGAAACTAGTCCATGCATTTGTTACTTCTAGGCTGGATTATTGTAACTCTTTATTATCAGGGAGTACCAAGAAGTCAATCAAGTCGCTTCAGCTGATTCAAAATGCTGCGGCTCGTGTACTAACCAGAGTTAGGAAAAGGGACCACATTACTCCGGTTCTGGCTGCCTTACACTGGCTCCCTATAGAACACAGGATAGAATTTAAAATTCTTCTTCTCGCCTACAAAGCCCTTAATGGGCAGGCGCCATCTTACCTTAAAGAACTCATTATACCCTACTGTCCTACTAGGGCATTGCGTTCCAAGAATGCAGGGTTGTTGGTTGTTCCTAGAATCTCTAAAAGTACAATGGGAGCCAGAGCCTTTTCTTATCAAGCTCCACATTTGTGGAATCAGCTTCCAGTTTGTGTTCGGGCGGCAGACACCCTATCCATTTTTAAGAGTGCGCTTAAGACCTTCCTTTTTGATAAAGCTTATAGTTAGGGCTGATTAGATTCAGCCCCTAGTTTTGCTGATATAGGCTTAGTTTGTCGGGGGACATCTTACTTCTTCCTTCTCTCTGTCTATACCCGTGTACACTCATGTTCCGATTAACCCAGCTTCCCCAAATGTCTTTCTTTTTGGTGTCTATATACGCTGGGATCCGGAGTCATGGATGATCCTGCGGTCCTGTGTCCTGGATCGCGAGCGCTGGATCTTGAGTCGTGGCTGTGGTCCTGGATCATAGGTCCTGGATGGATATCCTCGTGGATTCATCTTCCTATTATATACACACATGCATTTCCAAACATTTGGACTACCTATGTTGCAAATGTATTATCTTTTCAATTTACACACGGCATCTATTGTACGTCTGTCCGTCCTGGGAGAGGGATCCCTCCTCTGTTGCTCTCCCTGAGGTTTCTCCCATTTTTCCCTTTAAACTGGGTTTTCTTTGGAAGTTTTTCCTTGTACGATGTGAGGGTCTAAGGACAGAGGGTGTCGTATTGTCATACTGATATTCTGTACACACTGTGAAGACCACTGAGACAAATGTAACATTTGTGATATTGGGCTATATAAATAAACATTGATTGATTGATTGATTGATTGATTCACTTGCAGAATAATACATATTTTTTAAATATATTTTCCATTACAACTGCAACTTGGTTATTACAAATCAGTCATTACAACTTGACGAATCTGCTCTGTGGCAGTATAAATCGACGAATCTGCGGTCTTGACTTTTGCTACACTTCTTGCGATAAATGTGTCGCAAAAGTAATTTTCACCTGTAGATGTGGGGGGAGGGAGGGGGGTTGGAGCAAACGGGCAGAGCTATCAGAACGACGAGGCTCGGGTGACTGGAGACTGCGGGGCTAACGGTTCGTGTTGCTCCCAGTCCGCTGACATGACGCGAGAGAATGGAAAATATATTTTAAAAATATGTATTTTTCTGCAAGTGAACATTTCATTACTAAGTTAATTTTTTTCTACAAGCTACAACACTTTTTTTTTTTTTCTGTGACTTCAAATTTGGTTCACAGTTACGTGGATATTTTATACAAGTGTAAATGTATGCACACAAACTATAGGTTACTTATGTAACCCCAGTCTCAGAGTAACATGAAGTGAGATGTCTCACTATGGGATGCGCCTCATCGCGGAGCAAACAGAAGCATCAATCTCATTACGCCAATCCTGATTGACTGGTGATCTTGACGTCAGCGTCAGGGGAAATCACCCCCTATAAGTAGCTTGCGCCACAACACATGCGTCATTCAAAATAAGCACCTCTTCTCGCTTCACCATAGCAAGGAGGGCCGTCTGGTGAGACATCTCACTTCATGTTACTCTGAGGACTGGGGTTACGTAAGTAACCTATAGTTCTCATTCATAACACTCCGTTCGATGTCTCACTATGGGATATTGTAGCTCCCGTATTGCCAGACGAGCTTATCTCGAAAATCACCGATCAACCAGAATTTAACAGGTAGAGTCCCGACTCAACAAGGTGCTCGGGCCACGCTTGGAGCGGAGACGTCTAGCCTGTAAAAGCGGACAAAAGTGAGCGGCGAGGACCAGCTCGCCGCTGCACAGATGTCTTGGATGGAAACACCCTTGAACAAAGCCCAGGATGGAGCCAGGCCCCAAGTCGAGTGAGCCCGCAGGCCCGAAGGTGCTTGCAAATTCTGACTCGTATAGGCCAAAGCAATTGCCTCCACAATCCAGTGGGAGAGCCGTTGCTTAGTAACAGGCTTACCCTTGTGAGGGTTAGCCCAGGACACGAAGAGTTGGTCATTAAGACGAAGCTCTTTTGATCTGTCCATATATGTGTGTAAAGCCCGGACTGGACACAACAGATCCTGCTGCTGCTCCCCGGAGGAAACCAGCGGCGGAGGAAATGCCTCAATGTCAATTGGGGTACACGAACAACCACCTTTGGTGTAAAGGCAGGGTTGGGTTTCAACAACACTCTCGTTTGCCCTGGGACGAACTGAGTGCATGAGGGATGTACACAGACAGTGCATGAATATCGCTGACCCGCTTGGCGGATGCCAGGGCCAGTAACAGCACTGTCTTGAGTGACAGATGTTTCATGTCAGCTCCTTCCAGGGGTTCAAATGGGGTCATTCTGAGCCCATTTAAAACCACTGCCAGGTCCCATAAGGGCACCAGCGACCTGGAGACAGGGAGGAGCCTGCGAGCCCCTTTCATAAAACGGCAAACCAAAATATGTTGGCTAGCCGTCTTACCCTCAAAACCCACATGGCATGCAGCAATAGCAGCCAGGTACACCTTGATCGTGGAGAAAGCCCTGTGTTTATCGATCAAGTCCTGTAGGAATACTAAAATCACCCCGACAGGACATTGAAAAGAGATGTGTCCTTCTTGAAGGCACCACTCCTCAAACACCCTCCACTTACAGTCGTAAAGAGACCTGGTGGAGGAAGCTCTCGCACTCTGAATAGTGTTTATCACCTTCTGAGGGAGTCCCACTGTATTCAGATTGTACCACTCACGGGTCAGGCCCATAGTGCCCCGCGCTCTGGGCGTGGGTGAAGGATCGCCCCCCCCCCCCCCCCCCCCGCCTGAGACAATCTGTCCCTGTGTGGTGGGGGCTGCCATGGCTGCCCGCACAACAGCTGATATATCTCCGCCAGCCCGTACGTTGCGGGCTAGGGCGGAAACATCAGAGTAAGTGTGTGGCGTTGCTCCTTCACTCTGGCCAGAGTTGGGGGTAACAGCAACACACTCTCACTCCCTAAGCGTCCAATAGCGACGTTTGGTCAGTGTCCGTGGCGTCCAATTGTGACGCTCCTAGGCTCCTTCAGCGTCATAAAGGGACGCAAATAGCTTTCAACTGATTGCAATGTATTCCCATCTGCGTCGGGATTTGACGCTCATGGAAGCACGGCATTCGTTTGTGTCGGCTGCCCTTAAAGGTAATGTGAGCGTCCATTCCCATTGGATAACGGAGAATTGTAAACCCGGATGTAAGTATTCCTCTTACTGTCGATTGATTTTACAGTGATATCTGCACTACTCATCGACTACAAAACACCAGATTATCCTTGTTAATTACACAACATTGATTGGCTTAAATTGTGTGCAATGCTTTTGTATTTTTCCCCTTCGATTCGGAGAAACAAATATTTGTTCTGAGTAAAGGATGGCAGAAGACACTACACTACCCAGAATCCCCAGCTATCGTTTGGACTACACCATGTGCTCTGTTTGACAAACCCTGTGATAGTCCTCAAGCTCTGTGATTGGAGAGTGTGCTCCGAGGGTTAAGCTGATTCTCGAACAGCACTTGAAATGGGATGGAACCACGGCAGACTGTCCAAAACTGGATTTGAACGGGTCCACCGCGTCCCCCCTCCCCCACCCCGTCCCCAGAACTACACATGCTGGCTATTCTGTTTCGCAAAATGTTCTCTATGGCACGTCTCTACTGGGAGTTGTAGTTTTAAAAGACGTTTTCGTATTTCCCATAATAAGAAGTTGTCAGTATTAAACTGTGTACATCCCTGGAGGTTTAGGGGACAGGAAACACTCACATTTAAAACATATAATTAATAAATGGGTGAAAATTGCTTGTGCCCATAATGGGCAGTATTAATATATATACCCACATGCCAGCTAAGGTCAGAAGAGCTTTATTTAACAGCTGGTCTTATGTGTGTGACCCCTGTGATAACATTACATTAATTGATAAGTCTGAAACATGCACTTGTCAGGGTTCAGAGGCACATTTTGAAAATATGGCAGTAGCCATCAATCAGCTTAAGATTAAGATATACTTTATTGATCCCAAGTTGGAACATTTGCGTTACATCAGCATGTGTAACAGTTAAATATGCAGTTGTGTTTATTTGAAAATCATTTAGTATAATCACACAAATTCTGTGTTTTATATTCAACAATCCTTTGTTCTTTATTTATTGATTGTTCAATACCTGACAAGGCCGGAGATGAAATATCTACATACATCTTATAAGAGTATAATACATTATGTATAATATCAGTTAAAATAAGTGCTTCAACATAGTTAACATTGCTGGAGGTATGCACAAATATTGATAGATGTCTTGTAATGCACTATTGAGGAACCTGCAACCCAAGTTTTTCATTCAGTGCAGAACTACACCACAGTTGTGTAGGCCTATATGATATGTCAATAAACCTTAGAAAATCTTGAAAGGGATGTGGAAAATAGTCATTATATACAGTCTTTAATGAACTATTAGTAGAGAATAACGAGTAATGAATATACTTTATAGGGATCGTATTAATATCTAAAAATAAAAATAATTAAATTCAATAACATGCTTTAACCACCAGGTGTCCCTTTATATCAGCTGTGCACCTTTATGGTGTAAATACAGCCTATCTCCCAATTGGATCAAATATAAAAGTGAGCCGAATTAGTGTTGATACTGCAAGGAGACGTATTGTGTGAAAATAAATGTAAGATGTTGTTTAATGGTTGATATATTTATGATCCACGTCACGTTTTCAGTTCCTCATGTTTGTCTAGAGGTCTTCTCATCAGGGCTCTATAAATACAGAACTACGGCGGATATGTAATATGTAATGCAGCCGAACCGTGTATTACAATGCCGTTATGTGATGACTTTCAAAGAGAAAAGCAAGCACACTCGGAATAAAGTATTATTATTTTTTTTTTTAAATGTTTTCGGTCTGTTTCCGGTATTTGTTAATGACGATGTGCTGTGAGATGTGAGCCTGGAATTGCACAGGGGAAAATAACGTAGGCTATCTTTAGATGCGGATTTTGTTAAACTAATATGTTTGCGCTGTGGACCAACACTATACATTGACGCGGAAGGGGGTAGCAATAAAGATAACACCATTAAACAGTTACACAACATAACAGAAATAATATCGTTAGCAGCGTCCCTAGCAACCACCTTGGTAACAATGAAAACGTCGCGATTTCCTGAAGTAATCTTCGTAATAACTAGCAAACTAAAGATCATGTACATCCACTGCACACATAATCTGAAATAACAACTCATATTTCTCGCATCAAATGACATCAAAACGCATTTTAATGGCCAAGCTAACTTTAAAATAGGCATTTTCCACCGAGAATAAAACGAAGTTCGGCCATGTTTTCTTTTTCTGCAGGGAGAAATTTGAAGATCATGTGACATGCTGTTCGAGAATCAGCTTAACCCTCGGAGCACACTCTCCAATCACAGAGCTTGAGGACTATCACAGGGTTTGTCAAACAGAGCACATGGTGTAGTCCAAACGATAGCTGGGGATTCTGGGTAGTGTAGTGTCTTCTGCCATCCTTTACTCAGAAAAAATATTTGTTTCTCCGAATCGAATGGGAAAAATACAAAAGCATTGCACACAATTTAAACCAATCAATGTTGTGTAATTAACAAGGATAATCTGGTGTTTTTTAGTCGATGAGTAGTGCAGATATCACTGTAAAATCAATCGACAGTAAGAGCAATACTTACTTCCGGGTGTACAATTCTCCGTTATCCAATGGGAATGGACGCTCACATTACCTTTAAGGGCAGCCGACACAAACGAATGCCGTGCTTCCATGAGCGTCAAATCCCGATGCAGATGGGAAAACATTGCAATCAGTTGAAAGCTATTTGCGTCCCTTTATGACGCTGAAGGAGCCTAGGAGCGTCACAATTGGACGCCACGGACACTGACCAAACGTCGCTATTGGACACTTAGGGAGTGAGAGTGTGTTGGTAACAGAGCCAGGGGTGGGAACGCGTACAGAGGACCCGGAGGTCAATCGTGTACGAGTGCGTCCCCGCCTAACAGTGCGTTTAAATCGTGCATTAAAGAGAACAGCTGTCATTGTTTGAGCATTTTTTCTTTATGCGAACAGATTTAACGCGGCTCCGCCGTAACGCACCCACAGCGGACTCACGATCCTTGGATGTGGAGTCCAGTCGGCATAGAGTGGTGCACCTCTGGACAGTAGTTCTGTCCCGAGGTGCATCACCCCCGGTACCTGTGTCGCTCTCAGAGAGAGGAGACGTCTGCCGCTCCAAGGGATCAGTTTGTGTGCCAGTGTGTGTGACTGGGGATCACGCAACCTCCCTTGGCGGTTCATACACGATATCGTGTTGTCTGTCCTCACGAGGACATGGTGTCCTCTGAGAGAAGGCAGGAAGCGTTTTAGGGTGGGGAACACCGCTAAAAGCTCTGGGTAATTTACGTGTGCCCGCTGGAGGTCTCTGCTCTAGAGACCTCTCACCGGGCGACCTTCGTAAATACGCTATCAGCCTGTCTGACATGCGTCCGTGGTGACCACCTTCCGTGAAAGGACAGCACCCGTAGGCACGTCCCGCACTAGAAAAGTCGGGTGTAGTGCCACTACGCATTACGTAATAACCAATACTCTCCGCACGCCGTGGCGCGCGGGGTTTAGTTTTATTATGAGCCCCATGTTGAGCAGGTGCTTTACGAGGACATTTGTCTGCGTAATCTGACTCTGCTCGGCGGGCATTATAGATAAAACCCTTCTTTCTAGGAGAGAGAGGGCCTCTCTCTCCAGAATATGCTGACTCTCTCTGGGCTTGTGAAAACAGATAAAGTATAACTGTTTTGAGAAGCCCAAGCAGATGTCGTGAGTATATCCTGCTGTATGCTCCTTAGAGCCAGCTGAGATGTCACGCTTACGGCTCCAGCCGGCACTGCGCATGCGTGTGACGGTGGTGCCTTCACAGCTCCAGCTGGCACTGCGCGTGCCGGTGGTGCCCTTACGACCCCAGCCGGCACTGCGCATGCGCGTGACGGTGGTGCCCTTAAAGCCCCAGCCGGCACTGCGCGTGCGCGTGGCGGTGGTGCCTTCACAGACCCGTCAATAATCCGCCTTTTGAGAGATGCCGTAGCTGCTCTCAAAAGGGGAAGAATTGGCGGGCTGTTTATTGGTTTTATTGATTTTCTTTTCATATTTTTGAGCTGCGCCCTCGGCCTGAAGCCTGGATGCATCAGCGGCAAATGTTTTATGACAGAGGAATCAATCAGCATGTGACATGTGTTTGTGCGGACTTGAGGATGGTGTTTAGGCATCTCTCGAGGCGGCGGGAACATATTCACGGAGGGGAGAAGGAGGGGCTGTCACACCGCTCGCTTCTTCTTCCTCGACTGCTGGCCGAAATTCTGGGTTGGCTGAGCCTGAGCTGCAGCCGGAACCGGAGATTTGGGCTACGACCTCTGCATCTTCGGTGTTTTAAACCGAGCAGAGTTCGAGGCAGCTTGGGCAGAGGACTGCTGCTTCGAGGGCAGAGGACTGCTGCTGCGAGAGCAGCGGCTGGACCCTTCGAGGGAGGCAGAGGTGGAGTGCCTCGTCCTCCCTCTTCTTCGTCTCACACCTCCTTTGCATGGAGGCGAGAGCGGAGCCAAAAATTCCCTTGGGAACGATGGGCATATCCAGCACATCCTCCTTTTCCCGGTCTGGGAGAGTGTTGAGGTTGAGCCATCTCGCTCTTTCCTGCACCACCATGATCCCAATTGCCTTGCCCACGTGGCCTGGACGGCGCAGCGTTGGACACAGAGACAAATGTCCGTGACCGCTGCCATCTCGTCCAGAGTGGCTGCCCCCGGGGGTTACCCGACAGGTCCTCGCAGAGCTCCGCTTGGTAGGCGGTTAACAGCGAGGACACATTCAGGGCCCTGGCGGACAACGCTGCCGCTTTGTAGGCCTTTTCAGTCATTGCTGACTGAAAACGGTCCGACTTTGCTGGCAGCGTGGGGTTCCTGCTTGGTGACGGGCCCACCTTTGGTAGAAGGTGAGCCGCTACCAGCGGTTCCATGGGCGGCATGCAGAGCAGGCCGAGCTTCTCCATTCCGTCACAGTCTAGGGAGGAGGCACCCTGGATTGGGACCTTGTTGCTGAAGGGCCGGTCTCTCCACGAGACCGACACCTCATCCAACATCTCCGGGAAGACTGGAAGGAGTTGTCTCTTTTTCCCCGCTGCTTGGGGAAGATGTTTTCCCTCGTAGCGGGACCTGGAGGTCTCCTTGGCCATTTCGGGCCACGGGACGTTGAGTCTGGCCGCAGCGCGTTTACACACGGCCTGCAGGTCCATGCTCAGACCGGGCGAAGCTGGTGTGCTATCGCCCGGGAGAACAGCACTTGCCTCAGGCTTTGCAGCCTGAGCCGGTGACATGAAGGTGTCCTCTTCCTGTTCATCCGATTCGGACAGGAGGAACGCCAGGGCGTCCTCCTCTTCGTCCTCCTCGTAGTCAGGCCCGAGGACATCCTCGGCGGGTGAGACCATGGTGAGGTCTAACCGGGAGCCCCAGCTTGGTGGAGCGCGGGAAACCGTTCCCGCGTGTCTTGCCGTCACCGGGTCCCGGCCTGCCAGGGCGGGGGATTCCGGTTCTATAGCCATAGCAGATAGTGAGCCCCAGACCGACACGGAGAGGGGCTCACTCTCTGTGGCGGACACCCCCGTGTCCTGACTGCCGGTCGGCGGGTCCGTGGACATGGGGGGGTCCTGTTCCGACAGGCTAGCTTGTCGAGCTAACCGTCAGCGGAGGCTCTTAACAGTGAAGCGGACGCAATGTCCGCATGAGCCGGGGTTGTTGATAGCGCCTCGGGCGTGTTCCAGCCCGAGGCAGGACGAACAGACCTGGTGTGTATCTGTGCCCGATATCTTCAACCCGCAGCCGCAGAGTCGATCCACCGAGTCCCTGACTCCTCTGGTGTGAGGGAGAGGGGCGTCCATCTTGGCCGCCTCGTGGCGTGGAGAGGGCCCGCTCTTGACAGGTGGGACGGGAGAAAAGATAAAACCACCTTGTCCTTAATCCGGAGAAAAGGACAGTGTGGGTCTTTTATTCCCGGAGAATACTGACTGGTGTGGCAGTATGCTCCTTTTTAATCCTTTTCCCCTCCGTGGAGGAGAGAAAAGAAAAAACGTCCTCGCTACCGTGGTGTCGGTAGAGAGGGAGCGAGCTAGCAACAGGTGTGCTGCTAGCTTAAAAAAATCGGACCTACCTTACTTTCCGGGGAAGAGAAGGGCAAGGTCGATTTTAATACTAACTGGCGTTAGTACTACCGTCTTCCTGCGAAGCAGAAGGAGTAGCCGGCGAGCGCCCGTCGACCGAAATGGGTATTTGGGTTCAGTCTGTGGACAGTGAAGCTTGCCCGGCTACTGTGAGATGTGCTCTGAAGCGAGAAGAGGTGTTTGAATGACGCATGCGTTGTGGCGCAAGCTACTTATAGGGGGTGATTTCCCCTGACGCTGACGTCAAGATCACCAGCCAATCAGGATTGGCGTAATGAGATTGATGCTTCTGTTTGCTCCGCAATGAGGCGCATCCCATAGTGAGACATCGAACTGAGTGTTATGAATGAGAACTCAGATTTCTTTTCTTCAAGTGCTCACATCAGGTTTTACACGCTCTCACATTTTGCACCATATCTACCTTCATACTCTGGCTGCGTTTCACTTCGGTTAAATGGATTCCTTGCGTTATTTCCCTGCGACTAGTCCCTCCCACCAGGGAAGCATGGAGAGACGCAAGGGCCCCGTCTCAGGTCGGTTAAATTAAATCCTTGCTTCCCTCACTTGCTTCGTTTCCCTGCATTTAGTCCCTCCCACCAGGGAAGCATGGAGGGACGCAAGGAAACCACGAGAGGCAGGGGGTCCTTCTCACTTCGGTTAAATGGATTCCTTGCGTCCCTGACTTGCGTCGTTTCCCTGTGACTAGTCCCTCCCACCAGGGAAGCATGGAGAGACGCAAGGAAACCACGAGAAGCAGGGAAATGAGTTTTAAGAGCAATGGGATGTCCTTTCCTCCGGAGCGTGACGTGAAGCGACATCCGTTTGTGATGACGCTGCACAGCTGATCGTCTGACAGCAGCTCTGTCCCCATTATTTCCACACACCCCCCCGACTCTGTTAGTACACATTTACTGACACAAACATTTGTATCATCTGTTGTAGACCCAAATACATTAAATAAAATAAGAACTAATTCTCAAAAAAGATAAACGCCATTCTTAAAATGTATAAACGAAAAAAGCGATCATGAAAATGTTTCCAATAAATGAAGAAAATGATTTTTGACCAAACACCCCAAACATTTGTATCATCTGTTGTAGACCCAAATAAATCAAATCAAATAAGAACTCATTCTCAAAAAAGATAAACGTCATTCTTAAAATGTATAAACGAACAATAGTTTGATTAATATTGATTAGAGTGCACAATAGAAATAAAATAATTGAGAGAAGAAAAAGAGATATGTTATCTATCAAAACCCAGTTAGATTAACATTCATTGGACTGCACACTTTGTTTGTTTGGATATGTAGTACATTAACATTTTAAATAGCACTTAATGACTGACTGAATGGAAATGACAATAAATGAAAATGTAAAACGAAAAAAGCGATCATGAAAATGTTTCCAAAAAATGAATAAAATGATTTTTGACCACTTTGTTGTTCAGATATATCACATATTTGTAACTAAATGATACATTAATTGAAACAAAACACGGTATAAACTGAGGAGTGACTCCTGTGAGGTTCATGTATTTTCTTCACTCCGCTGGGAAACTGCTCTCATGTCAAGAAGCATCAGATCAGTGCATGCACTGCATCGTCCAAGCAGTGAGCGATACACAGTAAGGGGGCGGGGCAAGTGTCTGAGGATTTCATCAAAGGATGGGCCCTGTCTCAGGTCGACTATTTTCATTTCCTCGCTCCTCGGTCCTCGGTCTTACCGGAAGTTGATTTGTCTGCGCCATCTTGAGTACCGTCCCATGGATCTTATTTCTGCCGGAGGATCGAGGAGCGATAATCGAGGAACCACCAGTCCATCCTCCGATGAAATCCTCAGATAATCGCCCCGCCCCCTTACTGTGTATCGCTCACACACAAGATCCAACCCTGTGATTGTCCACCAGTTGGTGCTGCTGTAACCTGTGTTTCTTGTAATCAGCAGTGATGGGACCCACCTGTGGCACTTGATTCCAGTAGATAAGAGGGCTGCAGAACAGGCTCTCGCTCTCTCTCAGCTGCCCTGCTCGGTGCAGCAGGACACAGCTCCTCTGTTCTGTGTTATTGTTGGTTGTAACCACTGTGTTGGATAAAATAAATGATTGTTTTGGGCAACTCCGGTGTGGAACTGTTGTCCTTATGTTACAAGCAGAGCCAGCTTGTAACATATGGGGTCTCGTCTGGGATAAAGAACCAGGTGATAGTTGTTTACTTGATTTGTTTGCCTTGATTGTGTAGACAGTTTGTTCCTGGTGTGGGGCATTAAGGAGTAGCTTTGGAATTACCTTTCCTGATAGGCATAAGCAACATCTCCTTCAGGGGAGCTTGGTGGTTGGTTATTTTTGTTTGTTATTTTTGTGCATAAACATGATTCGACATTTTTTTGTCATGGGTACACGTCCGTGGCTGTCTTGGTGAGTAACAGCTTCGCTGGGTCTTTACCGGGTCATTGGGTAATAACACCTGTCGTGGCATGCTTGAAGACTAGGGTGAGACAAGATAGCTAGTATTGGGTAGGCAGTTAGCTAGGAGAGAGGTATTCCAGAGTGAAACAAAGAAATACCGGGTTCAAGGGAGTTTACATAATCATGGCTACATTGACAGATTTTGTGAAGTGTCCCAGTGTGGAACTACTGGAAAAATGTACTAAAGACCAACTGTTAAAAATTGCAGAACATTTTGAGGTAGACGTTCCAAACCAGGGTCGTAAAGACACCATAGTGACTATGTTACAGGCCCAATTGATACTGCAAGAAGTTTTGCCAGCAGGGGCTGTCGATGATGGCTCCGAGGAGGAGTTGGCGAAGGCAGCTATAAATCCAGAGCGGCAGAGAAGTGCAGGTTTTTCTTTGTTTGACTTTGGTGAAATGACATTTGAACAGAGAAAGGAAATAATGCTGCTGCAGTACCAACAAGACAGTGAACGTGAGGAACGAGCAAGTGCTCGTGAGGACCGGGCTAGAGCTTGTGAACAGGAAACAGATGGAGCGTTTAAGGTTAACTACAGTGGTGCGGGAAGCTGAATTGCAACAAGAGCGTTACAAGTTGGACCTCATCCAAGAGGGTAAGCTTTCTTCTGGGGTGTCCCCAGCTACTTTTGATATAGCTTATAACTTGAGGTTGTTACCGAAATTCGAGGAGAAGACTGTAGATTCTTTTTTTGGACTTTTTGAGTGACTTAGCCAAAGACGACAGTGGTCTGATTCAGAGAAAACATTGCTGTTACAGTGTGTGTTAACTGGTAGGGCTCAAGAAGCATTCTCTGCATTAAGTATGGCTGACAGTGAAGATTACTTAAGGGTAAAGACTGCAGTGCTAAAAGCTTATGAGTTGGTGCCTGAGGCCTACCGTCAGCAGTTCAGGAAGCTAAGGAAGTCAGAAGGACAGACCTATGTGGAACTTGTTCGGGAGCTGACGATGAAATTTAATCGGTGGGTCACGGCTTCCGAAGTAGTAAATCTTAATGATTTGAGGGAATTGTTCCTTCTTGAACAATTCAAAGATATCCTTCCAGAACGCGTTGCCACGTACCTGAATGAGCATAAGGTTAAAAATGTAACAGACGCCGGGGTGTTAGCTGATGAATACACGTTAACACACAAGATTCATTCAGGGGAGAGATTTGACTGGGGAGCAGAAATAACTGGTCTGGCGACCCCAGATGTAAAGTAGATCTAAGTACTTGCTACTTTTGTTTGGGTAAAGGACACCAGAAAAAGGAATGCCCAGTACTTGCAAAAACCAAGGGACTCCAAAATGTTCAGTTTCCCAGGCCTGTTGCCCTTGGAGCTTTTCCCCACAAGGTTTGCTAGGGATGAGGCTATAGCTGCGGTTAAACTCTATACTACCCCGCAACCAGTTGCTGCTGCGGTTTTTAACTACGGACCAGCCCTGCAAGAGGTGAAGCCTCGCCCCTCCCAGTTGGCAGATGAAATTGATCCAGGGTATGCCCCTTTCATACGAGAGGGTTATGTGTCTTTGCAAGGAAGTGAAAACAAATTCCTTGTTAAGATACTAAGAGACACGGGTGCTATCGATTCATACATAACTGAGGGTGTTCTTCCATTTTCCTCGGTAACTGACACTGGAAGTGGTGTATTGTTCAAGGGAATGGGGATGCAGTTGATGTCTGCTCCAAAGCATCGGTTGGTGTTGTCCTGTGATTTACGGCAGGGTGAGGTTGCCATGGGAGTCCGGCCATCTTTGCCTGTTCCGGGAGTGGCAGTCATCCTCGCAAATGATTTGGCTGGCGGCAGAGTGTGGCCTGATGTGCCTCTTTCACCAGTGGTGTCCTCTAAGCCAGTGAGGGGCGAGCTTGCTGACCCTGAGAAGAAGCTGACAAAGGTAGTTCCAGCTTGTGCAGTAACACAAGCCCAGACCTATAAAGCACAAGATAAAAAAGTCATTTCTGAGAATATTGTTTTGGCGCTACCTGTTGTTCCATTGTCTGTCTCTCGTAGTGAATTGTCAAAGCAGCAGCAGGAGGATCCAACTTTGCAGGAGCTTTTGTCCCAGGTTCACCCCAGTTTACCAGTCCCACTGAGGAAAGTCATCACCAAAGAGTGTGGCGTGCAGGTGAATGTCAAAGTGGATAAAACCGTGCAGTGCTCGCTGGGTCCTAAAACGCTGTTCTGCTCAGAGGGAGTGCCCCTGTCAAAGTCCCCCAAGAGCCCGGGGCTGGTTAAAGCAGAGGGGAAGGCCCCGTACTGCACTACACCGGTGAGCCACATGCGCTTCCTGCGGCCTGTGTCAATCTACTCCCCCGTGTTTGACCGCAGGATCTCCAGGAAGAAACTCAGCTATGCGGATGAAAGTGAAGGAGAAGCAAACGAATCCGTGGATCACGTTGAGTCAGGGCATGAATGTGAGAAGGGTGACAGTGGCGAAGAGGACACCGGGAAGGACTTCAAAACAACTTTCCACAGGTCTACAAAGGGGTCCAGCTTTCAGTTCCTGGAGCAGAGGTATGGCTTTTTCCACTGCAAGAAATGCAACATCCGGTGGGAGAGTGCATATGTTTGGTGCATCTCTGGAACCAGTAAGGTGTACTACAAGCAGCTCTGCCGGAAGTGTCAGGTTGGGTTTAACCCCTACAGGGTGGAGCCCATCCTCTGCAAGGACTGCTCTCAGACTACCTGCAACTGTGAGAAGAAGCTGCGGCACATTAACATGAAGAGGCCTCACCGCCAGGACCTGTGTTGTCGCCGAAAGGGCTCAAGGTTAACCTGCGACGCCACCTACAGCTTCAAATACCTCGTCTGAGCTGCCCTGCATGTTCGCTCGGGTTTGGAAGCTCACATTCCTCAGCAGACATTCAGTACATGCTACATGTATTCATATATTCTCCTACCAGCGAGTAGATGGAGATCTTTTGGTGGTTTATTTGAAGCAATCTCAACAAATCTTTGTTTGCCCTAATTATCCTGGAGCACAGGCTCTCGCTCTCTCTCAGCTGCCCTGCTCGGTGCAGCAGGACACCGCTCCTCTGTTCTGTTTTATTGTTGGTTGTAACCACTGTGTTGGATAAAATAAATGATTGTTTTGGGCAACTCCGGTGTGGAACTGTTGTCCTTATGTTACAAGCAGAGCCAGCTTGTAACAGATAACATATCTCTTTTTCTTCTCTCAATTATTTTATTTCTATTGTGCACTCAAATCAATATTAATCTTTTATACATTTTAAGAATGGCTTTTATCTTTTTTGAGAATGAGTTCTTATTTGATTTTATTTATTGGGGTCTGCAACAGATGACAGTTACAAATGTTTGTGTCAGTAAATGTGTGGCGGGGGTGTTTGTGAAAACAACGGGGACAGAGCTGCTGTCAGAACAGCTGTGCGGCGTCATCACAAACGGACGTCGCTTCACGTGACACTCCGGAGGAAAGGACGTCCCATTGCTCTTAAAACTAATTTCCCTGTTTCTCGTGGTTTCCTTGCATCTCTCCATGCTTCCCTGGAGGGAGGGACTAAACACAAGGAAAAAACGCAAGTGAGGGAAGCAAGGATTTCATTTAACCGACCTGAGACGGGGCCCAGGTCTGGTGGTTCCTCGATTATAGCTCCTCCATGATCGCTCCTCGGTCCTCCGGCAAAAATAAGGCCATTGGGACGCTACTCAAGATGGCGCAGACAAATCAACTTCCGGGGAGACCGAGATGGAGGAGCGAGGAAATGAAAAATAAGAGAAGTGAAACGCAGCCTCAGTCTTGCTGCTGCACTAATCAGACACTGAATTCATGTGGTTTGTTGTTTTCTCTTCAGTGTGCGGCATCAGAAACTGGTTACAGAGCTGCATGAGCACTCACTAGAGAGAAAAACATGTCGAACTCACATGCATTCATTACTTCAAAAAGTGTGAGCTTGCATGCAGAGTGTGTGAGTTGTTGCATGCTTTCACTGAATGTGTATGTTTTAAACGGAGACATACAGGAGGACATGTTTCACTTCTTTCATCTCAGTTGTTTACGTGCTTCTTGGTAACTTTGTGGAACTGGCCACATTCAGGGAGTTGGACTGTGTGTGTGTAAGGAGGGGCGTCTGAATCAGTATGTGTATACAGTAAGTGAGTGCCCTGCATGAGCACATTTCAAAACATCAAATCAGGTCAAGTGCACAATCAGCTTTTCTAATCTTTAGGTGTGAAATAAGAAAAATATTAGATCTTGCTTTTGGTATTGATTTTACTTTCTTGTGCCTGCCGCTAATCAATCACATTAGATACGAAAGAACCTGAATTCAATGTTGCTTTTAAAACATTTGTATGCATTGTTGTTTAGTCTTTCTGCTTTCATAAATAACTCTGTTGAGCAGAACCACTTTCATGGCAATCTTCACTTCTAGAGGCATATCTGTCTTTGTTTTACAGAGAGTCATTCCAGGGCAATGGTTGTCAAGATTGTTCTTCTGATTTGTCTAGAACATCTGTCAGATTAGAGGACTGATCCATTTGGCCCGACAGGCCAGACAGACCTGGCACTTATTTAAAATGATCCAAACACTTATTCTTACAACTGCTCACAGTGATGTCATTTTTGACACCGTTTTTGCCTTTTTAAGCACAAACTTTGCCAAAGACAGCCACTTTAATTAGATGTCATCATCTGAATGCCCTGACTAGCCGCAAGTAATGACTTTCATGCTCCGATCAATCATAGCATGCTTTATAAAACATAAAAGATAATGAGTCCCTGTTCTGAATTCTGCATTACTAATAATAAGCTGGCTGTCCAATCAATGACATATTTAGTTTTAATATAAGAAAAATCCATTTCTAATTAAATTCCGACTGTTGATTCAGGAGAGAAAAAAAGGTCTTATAATAATTCACATCACAGAATTGGTCACACAGGATTTCACTTTCTTAATACTAGAACAGATCCGATGTGATTTGCAATTATTTCAGATT
The DNA here is from genome assembly GCF_902827115.2 of Pseudochaenichthys georgianus. NCBI lineage: Eukaryota > Metazoa > Chordata > Actinopteri > Perciformes > Channichthyidae > Pseudochaenichthys > Pseudochaenichthys georgianus. The sequence continues at coordinate 10,304,916 of NC_047524.1, read as the reverse complement.
TGCTTTACAATATGAAAAGCAGTGTATACGCATTTAAAATCACATACAAATTGTTGATTGTTTTGCTAATTCTCAACACAAAGGGAGTACAATGTGAAATGCAAAACACCGTAACTCAATTCAACTGTGAGATTTGTTTCTGTCAGAGTCTGTTTTCCCTTGCCTGCAATCGTGCATCGTGCCAACACTGGAGAAACATTTCATCTCACTTTGCCCGGAGGCAGCAGCTTAACTCAGGAGTGAAAACAGGATTTCCAGAAGGAAAATGCATCCTGAACCAAAGTGTATACTCCCGTGTGTGCTGAAGCCAGATTTCTGATCAAGTCACTGGGCAAGAGACTCTGCAATGGAGCCACGCACCATTAAACACCACAAACACATCCATCTCCATCATGGCAGGCAGACAATTGAATGATAGATGTGTAGAGAGCGAGTGGTGCTCTTCAAAACTCCAAGTCACCTCTTACATTAGAACAATTTCGGCACCTGGAAGCCTTATTGGAGTCTCCTTAACTACACAATATTGAAGAAGTCTTTCAGTATAATCCCTTATGTCTCGTATCTTGGAAATTATTTTATTGAGACAGGTTTTTGTAGTTTATGGTTTCATTCAGTCTGTCATATCCACAAGTATCTGCTTGTCTGAGTCGTCTCTCCTCTGTCTGTGCCACATCCTATTCAGTTAAAAGCAGCTAATTTAGCCGATCAATAAACAAAGCCCGCTGGGTAACACGGAGAGCCAAGGATCCAATTTCATTTTGCAAGTTCAATTTAGTCTTTATGGTTGGCAGTTGCTCCTTGGAGACGCTGTCATGGCCGTGACACCGCTGTGAGATAATGATGGAGATACACAGCGCACTGACTGACCTCTTTCATATTATATCCTAGCATAAAGGTAATAAAAAGGGGATGAAATTGGTGTGAGGTCCGAGAAGATGATGAGTGAGAGCGAGTGATGGTCAATTTTAATACTATCGATTCACGGGGATTGATTTCAAAACACCTGAATGATCTCATGATGTTGCTTTGAGGCCAAGTTCATTAAATGCCTGCCTGTATTAAAGAAAAAAATGACCTTCGTTTTCCATTTGTGCCTCTCTATTGACCTCCTATACTTTGGCTTGTTCTTTCCAATGCAGGTGTCCTATTGATTCTTGCACTGTTATGATTTTTGACAAAATTGCTCCTAGGAAACCTCTGCTTCTTCCTTGTCAGCAGAGGAACACTCCCATCATGCCCCAGGCAAAGACAGGTTCTGCCATTAGCATTAAAAAGGGGAATCCGATACTTGTCTGTTGGTCCCAAACGTAATCCCTAACAACAGCCCCTTGCATTAAAACAAGATTTAGCCCAAACAAAACATGTTTCAGTGAGTGAGGCGATGCAAATTAGCCAATTGTGTGCACTAGTGCCGCCAAAAGTGTATTACTTTAGAAAAAAGACTCCTACAGCAAATTGCCCGGGAACACATTAAACTTGGAATGTTTCCTCAGCTGGAATACACAAGATCTGTAGCAAATAGTTGTAATTTGTTGCCCTTAAATTATGTATACTTGTGTGATGTATGTATGACCATAAACGTATTGCGTGCTTCAGAAAGTGATGATGCAAGCGCCTTGGCTCAAAACAGCCTCATCTCATCTCTTTAAACACCATGTGACATGACCTCATGCGCTGAGAGGACACCCTCCGGATCCACTCTGAGACTCTAATGGCATGCTTATCATTTCTACAACTGCCTGCATGATGTCCTGGACTTCAAAGCAAGACTAACAAGGTGGATGACCTGAGGCCAACAGATGAGATACAGCGGTGTCAAATGTTGTTTGTGGAAAAGGCTGTTACCATGTATTCATTAAGGAAGAACAGAACATTGATAATCTGTTTTTTTAGCAATAAATCAGACAACTTCTAGTGTATGACTTCACAAAAATCACCAATATATAAACACTTCTTTCCATAAAAACTCCCTAAGATAGAACACCCCGAGGTATCTGGATGTCGTGTTCAATCTGTTAACAGCAAGAATCCAATCTGAATCCGACAGTCCTTTGATTTGATGTTTTAACCTTTGAACCACAAACCGCTCTGACTACAACATGTGTTTTTCTAGAGCACATGTGTCAAACTCAAGGCCGGGGTGGAGTTAATTTCGTCCCGCAGGATAAATTCTAATTACTATCAGATCTGGCCCGCCGGTATATTGCACGCACACCTTCACTGAGGGTTTCCTCAGCTCAGAGCCTGACCCCAAACATTGATGAACTTGTAGCCAAGATGAGATGCCAAGTATCTGGCTTGAGCTGGCATCACAGAGCAGCACACTGAGTTTACATGGATGTTTCCTTCTGCACTTTTTCTCTCACAACAACAGGGCATGTTTGGGTTTTTCTTTGAGGGGAATAGTTTTTTTGAAGCTGTTGTTGGCCTGTGGAAAAATGTAGTCATAAGAAAGGACTCTGTAGTCAACCAACTGATTATTTAATAATAATAATAATAATTCCTTACATTTATTATAGCGCTTTTCCAGTGCTCAAAGCGCTTTACAGACACACATTACACATATTTGTTATACATGCAATGGTCACTGTGGACAATACCCACAGGAGCAAGTTCAGGTGAAGTGTCTTGCCCCTTGATCTGATGATCATTGCACAGCGCACTGCGCCACACCATCCATCTTCACACCTCGAGGTCATCGAGGCGCTTTTACAAGTACACATTGATATTATACATGTACTGTGGACAATACCCACAGGAGCAAATCCGGGTGAAGTGTCTTGCCCAAGGACACAACGGCCTGACGCAGTGGCGGCAGGAGCGGGTTTCGAACTGGAGTTCCCCAGCACCCCCCTTGATCTGATGATCAGATGCACAGACCACTGTGCCACCCGTCCCGTTAATGTTTAATGTTGTTTTTATAGGCAATAATTTAAGCTTTCTTAGTTCCAGGTTTAATATGTGCAATAAGTTCATTTCAATACGTTTTGCAATAAACATTGAACCAGTCCGGCCCTCGACTAGTAACCATTTTATAATTTTGGCCCACTGTGTATTTGAGTTTGACACCCCTGTTCTAGAGCCTTTAAACTGAGTTTAGCAGAGTGTAATTGATGACATCAAGATAAAAGACTTGGCACTTCAGTGTTTAGCTCAGACCGGGCCTTTTCCATGGAAACGTATGTAGACTGAATCGTTCCAGGTAATGGGAATAACATGTGAGTTCTTTTTAGGGGGGATTTCATGTTTTAATATGTGAATCCAAAAGCATATAAACCAATAAAGGCCACTTCTGTGTTGTTTTGCATAGTATACATTTATGAAAAGGAGAAATGAAACATATATGAATTATACATTGTTTGCATCTCTTCTTCTTTTTAAGGAGAAGTACTTTTCATTATGCTGAGCAAAGAGGGAAAATAGTGTTGTGTGAGTTTATAAAATGGTTTGGCTTGTATAAATCGCAGAAGGGAATGCAGCACACACAGTGGAAACACATCAGACTGCTTAGTGATTAAAGATTAAGCCATATTTTGTTGATTTACATCCCAAATATTCAAGGCTCTCAATTATGCAAAGTTAATGTATGGCTTTGATTAAAAAATACGAGAATATATTATGAACATGTTTTTCAAGACTACACGTTCAGAGCCATGCTAACTGCTCTGTGAGGCTTTATATAAGCCCAGTATTGGGCCTTGAACTAAATGTCAACATGTTAACAATGAAATGCTATTGTGATCTTAGTTTGGGAGGGGTACTAAATGTCATCATTATCCATCCAATCCTGTTTTCACAAAAAATCGAATGGTGCCGTAGGAGGTAAGGTCAGGGGTTTACCAACATTATGAGGATTTATCATCGGGGGCACATGTACGTAAAATGAGATATTTCACTGGATACAGGAAAACTCAGTCCTGATGCTGATGGCACTAGATGAAAACTCAAAGTCCACTGGAAAAAACTCAAAATAGTTGTCGGGACATGCCGATCTGTGTATTGCGTTGGATTAAAAGTCAGGGGAAAGGAAAAGTCAGTATCATTTATCTTCTTGTGACACAGAATAACCATTCATGGCATGGCCTGCGAAACTCCTCACTTTCTATCATCTTGGCAGAAAGTAGTTTAACCTCCAGCCACCATGATATACACTCACCATGACAATTACCTCTTGACAGCTGTCCTCAGCATTTAGAAAAAGAGAAAACACAATGGATCTAGACAAGGTCAACACACAGGCCTGAAGAGAACAAAGAGTTTCCTTCAAGAATATTTCAAGGCATACCTGAAAACAGCTTATCAACACCTGTGCTGTCATGGCTGACATTCTCTGTAGCGCCTACCGCAGGCGATGGGTGTGAATGTCAGAACCACTCTCCTTTAAAGAGATCCCAATGACATTAACAATGACTTTTACCAGCTGTGAACTTCAAGAATGAGGAAAGCAGAGCAGTCCTCCCTTTAAACTGAACTTTGCTGTCTCAAGCAGGAAGCTGCCGTGTTGAATGGCAACAGGTGCAACTCCTCACATTTCCATTGCGCTACTTCTTTTAAGTTTACACTTCCTTTATATCAATTGTTTGCTTGAAGCACAATCTATAAATGTCATCTTAAAGTCATCCAACTCATCCTCCCAAGGGTTCGGAGGAATTCCACATCACTAAGTGGAGCTTTTAGACGTAATTACTTCCCATACTCACATCGAACACAATAGCCCAGATCCCTCTTGGATATGAGCTATATGGGGAACATCAGAGGCCGCATTAGAATAGTTATATAAGGGTATGCTTCCATGTTTGAAACCCATCTACATGATCATGTGAGTGCTTCAGAAGCTTTTGTGGAAGTTAGTGCATTTAAAACTGTAAGATAAGCATTGGATTGTGGCGATAATGTACCAGAACAGGATGTCCTAGCAGGATTTGATTCATTGTTCCCACTGCATGCTGCACACCTCATCTGACTTGAGGGTGGATTCAGGCTCATGGGCTGCTGAAATGCAGCGTCAGACTAATGCTACGATACTTCAGGGTTGATTGCTATAGAGGTCTACTGTAAAGCTGAATTATTAGATAGAGATTTCCGATTTAAAGAATATATCATCAAAGCCGGAGGGTCTGAAGGTTTTTATCGCACCAACCAGAGACGAGATGATTGTATTGCACTACATTAGATTTCGATTGCAATGAAAAACTGTTTGATTATGTCTTATAGTTGCTTTGTTTCTTACCTCATCAAGCATTTGTCCCACCTTTAAAGGTCACCTATTGTGCAAAATCCACTTTTTCATGTCTTTTATACATAAACATGTGTCCCCTCTGTGTAAAGAGATTTGGAACGTTTCAGGAATAAAAGATTCGCTCATTGTTTTTCCTGATCCATTTATCTAAAAACCTGTCTGAAAATAAGATGATCAGATTTTGGCCACTTTATGATGTCATCACGATTTTTTGGCTTGTGTAACCATTAGCCAATCACCAACCAAGGTGCCCCCCACCCCACCACCTTATCACCTGAATCTCCTCGAGAGCACCATTGTGTTATTTTTAACCAAATAGCTCTCAGAGGGGCGTGGGGAGGGGCTCCTTATTTTCATCTAAAGCTACAGACAGAGAATCAGCACTTTTGAAACAGGGCTGAAACAGAGGGGTTTATGGGATGCTGCAATGCATGATCTGTTTGGTATTTCGAGCCAAAGACTTCACAGACATGTTTTTTTCTGAGACCTATAATATATTGATAAAAAACATTATAATAGGGGACCTTTAAACTGTCACCTTATGGTCTGTGCTCACTATCATCATCTTCTCATTGCCTCCCTCCTGGTGAATACTGTGGACATCAGGTGGTGTGAGCAGCTCCAAAGCTGTCATCATGGCCACCAACACCTCCGTCCCCCAGCTGCTCGGCAGGTGACAGATGGACGTGTCTCCAGAAGAAAACAACAGACTTTCTGCAGGCGTTCTCTCATCTAATCTCCTCATCAGTCTGCCACTCGGTTTTCTGCTGGGATGCTGGGTAAACTTGTCATATTTGGGAATGGAAACATCTTTGAAAAGTTTGTGATGCACTGAGCAGGCGACTGTGGTGGAGAGTTAGCGAGGACAGGTGGTTGGGCACTGCCCTCTAGTGGGGAAGCAGAACCAGTGCACATTCAAACACTTCATTTATTTTCCTTTGGTAAGGTCTTTTAATTTGTGTAAACATTACAAACCTATCAGCCTGCTGGTTAATAGTTGTTTGTCATTACTGTATGTTATGAATCTCTAACCATTCTTGATTTTAGCCTACATTGCTACCATATGCAGACTTAATGTAAGGCTGAATAATCATACAAGGTAAATCTGTAGCATAAGTGTTCATTTGTTTGTAAATGTGTTAGCTTCTTGTTTAGTATCAGATTCAGTGCAGTTACTACACTTCTGAGAGTTTTACTGTGGTAGATCTGATGACGCATTTCAAAATCTCAAAAGAGCACTAAGGACCCTTAGGAGATATGAGCACTTTTTCCACAGGCTTCTCATTTCCTCCACACTGAAGAGGCCTTCGAGACCAAGGTGTTGAGTCACATTACACTTCCTCCTAATAAACCATGAGCTTGAAGAAGAGGCTAACAAAACCCATGAAAATACCAAATCCAACAATAAAGTGATCCCACAAATTACTTTAAACTGTGTCCCAAAAAAAACCCTGCGTTGCTCTGGTTGTCCCTTTATGGACACCCACACTCACCCTACTGCCATAACTCACTAGCACACCAAATATGTATCGAGGCAAAAATACACCACAACAAATGTAACAGTAACATTTGCCTATTCCTTTAAAGAAATGACCAAGCCTTAAAAACAAAGAGGTTTGACCATAGACTGTATATATAAAGACCCGCCTTTTTCAGGATTTACTGGGAATGCGTTTGGGTGTCACAACACTGACACGTTGTTCTTTGAAGACTACTGGATTCAGGTCTGTTCTGCCACCTGCAGTGGGCATCCCCTGCAAAGGTTCGGATGTGTTACACAAACAATTACCGGTTGCCTTGTCACAGACAATCTGCTCGACAAAATATGTTTGTCTTTTTTATTTTCCTGCGATGATGGTTCTTCAGGACTGCTTCTTAAGCTCTAATCACACTCTCGCAGAATTTTCCGGTGTTTCTAAATTAGATGACAATGTATGTGTGTCATTTAAGAGGAAAAGATGCCTGGTTTTGTTGTTGTTATTACTGTCAGGAAATGTACAACCTAACCCTGGTCCGCCCAGTAGTAGTCAGATCGCTACTCCTGCTGATTTTAAAGCTAGGTCTGGGTTGGGTTTCATCCACTTGAATGTGCGCAGTCTGTTAGGTAAACTAGATTTTGTCCGTATCTGGGCAAAATCGACTGACGCTGACGTCATTGTCTTATCTGAAACATGGCTAAATAAATCTATTTTGGCCTCTGACATTGCCTTAAATGGTTTTAATGTGTATCGTACCGACCGGCCTAATAAAGATGGTGGCGTTGCAATTTATGTTAAGAATAAGTTCAGTGTAACCACATTAATTTCCAAATCGATCAGTAAGCAATTTGAATTTTTAGCCTTAAATATAGAAGTGGCAAAGGGTCAACAGGTCATGGTGGTGGGCTGCTACAGACCCCCCTCAGCTGTCAAAGACTCCTTGTCTTCACTAGCAAATCTTTTATCACAACTAGACTACAAGGAAATAGTGCTACTTGGAGATTTTAACTGGGACTGGTGAACTGCAGTGTCAGAGGATTTTAAAAACCTTTGTATCTCATTAAATGTTACTCAGATTGTGGACAGTCCTACTCGCCCACATATTAAGTCCCCTAATAAATCCACCCTAATTGATCTCATTTTAACTAATGTTCCCCATAAATATTCTTCTGTGGGAGTATTTGCAAATGATCTGAGCGATCACTGTGTTGTAGCCACAATTAGGGACACTAAGGTCCAAAAGGTTAAACCTCGCATTATCATTAAGAGAGACATAAAACATTTTGTGGAGCAGGGTTTTGTGCATGATCTGTTTGATTTTGATTGGGGTAAAATTGATCTGTGTGCTGATGTGGAAACCGCATGGTCTTATTTTTATCTTGGTTTTATGGAGATCATTGATAGACATGCACCCCTGCGTAAATTTAGAGTAAAGGGAGGAGACAATCCTTGGTTTTCTGCTGAGCTGTCTAGTCTCCTTCATGAGAGAAACAAGGCCTGGGCAAAGGCTAGGAAATCAGGCTCAGAGATAGAATGGCTGCGTTTTAGGCAGCTAAGGAATAGCTTCACTTCAAATGTCAAAAGTGCAAAGTCGAAGTACTATTTGTCAGTTACCATAGAAAACCTAAATAATCCTAGGCAATTTTGGAAAGCAATAAAATCGATATCAACCGGTGAGATCCGTAATGAGCTACCTCCGTGCCTTACCACAGCATCTGGCACTATATCGGACAGGGCTACTATGCTAAATTGCTTTAATGAATATTTTGTGTCCTGTGGTTCTCTATTTGATTCTGTCAATAACTCTGCTTCTGTAAACACCACAGTCTGTGACTCTGAACAACGTGGTCTGGAAAACCCTTTCAGTTTTACCCCTTTTACTGTTGATGTTGTTCATGAAGCCTTATCTAAGTTAGATCCTAGGAAACCGGCTGGCCCGGACAACTTAGAACCTTTCTTTTTAAAGATATCTGCAGACTTTATTGCTCCACCTCTTACTTCTCTTTTTAACCTCTCCCTCAGCACAAATACAATTCCAAAAGTATGGAAGTCTGCTTATGTCTTGCCTTTACTGAAAGGAGGGGAGGCAACTATTTTAAATAACTATAGGCCAATCTCTAAATTGTCAGTTCTGGCTAAGGTTCTTGAACGCCTAGTGAGTGAACAGGTAAAGGAGTTTTTATGTACAAATGACATCCTGTCTAAACATCAGTCAGGCTTCAGAAAGAAACACAGCACTATCACTGCCACGATGAAAGTGGTGAATGATGTGGCGAGTATTTTAGATAATAAGCAGAGTTGTGCAGCTCTGTTTATTGACCTTTCCAAAGCGTTTGACACCGTTGATCATCTCATCTTAAAGCAGAGGCTACTCAGTATTGGCCTATCCAGCCTTGCAGTGGGGTGGTTTGTGAACTACCTCTCTGAAAGGTCCCAATGTGTTCATTTTGATGGACTGTCTTCTGAGTGGTTAAACATTTCTAATGGTGTACCACAAGGTTCTGTTTTAGGACCACTTTTATTCTCCATATATATTAACAGCGTAGGTGATAATGTGGATGAAGCTACTTTACATTTTTATGCGGATGATACTGTGATGTATTGTGCAGGTCCCACCATTAAGGAGGCTGTTGTTAAATTACAGGCTGTTTTTAACACTATTCAGACTCAATTCTCTGAATTAAAGCTTCTTTTAAATGTGGATAAAACCAAGGTAATGCTCTTTTCAAAAGCAAAAAAGACACCGGAGCCTGTTTTAGATATTGTAACTACGCAAGGAACAAAACTTGAAGTTGTTGCCTGTTACAAATACCTTGGTATCTGGCTTGATGATTGTCTCTCTTTTAAACTTCATGTCAATAACCTGCTAAAAAAAAACTGAGGGTTAGGCTCGGGTTCTTTTTCAGAAACAAGTCCTGTTTCTCGCTTGAGGCCAGGAAAAGGCTAGTCACTGTGACCTTTTTACCTGTGCTGGACTATGGGGATCTGGTCTATATGAATGCACCTGCCAATTGCCTGGTCAAGTTAGATGCTGCGTATCACAGCGCACTGAGATTTGTGACAAACTGTAAAGCATTAACCCATCACTGTACTCTGTATGCAAGGGCTGGTTTGCTTTCACTAACTGCACGGAGGCTCAGTCACTGGTACATTTTTATATACAAAGCCATGCTAGGGAAACTTCCATCTTATATCTGCTCCCTGATCTCACGGAAAATTGTAAGTGGCTACTGCCTGAGATCGAATGCTGTGGTTTTATTAAATGTGCCAACTGCTAGGACTGTCTTAGGGAAGACAGCTTTTAGATGCGCAGCTCCTCTGTCTTGGAATAGTCTGCAAATTAAATGGAAACTGAACAATCTGGTGCCACTAAATGTTTTTAAAGCTCGGTTGGATGCTAGTCAATCAGAAGCTATTGGTACCTGTTTATGTGGATAATTATGTAAATGATGCTGGATGATGTCCTTTTGTTGTTCTGTTTATGCTTTTATGTTTCATGTGGAACTACTTGAACAGGTCTCCCTTGGAAAAGAGATCAATGATCTCAATGGGATTTTATCTGTATAAATATAGGTTTGAAATGAAATGAAATTTGTAAGGGTAAATGAAAAGTAGAAACACTAATTAAATAAAAATTACTTTATTTTTTAAAATAAATGCATTTTTTACAGTCAGAAAACAGAGCAGCAGGACATGCACCGCTGCTCCCGACACTGGAGGCAAACTAAAACAACATCAGAGAAAATAAAAACAGACTCGGCTTGCTTTTCTCTTACCTCTGTTCACTTATGCTGATTTGTCTCAAACTCCAGGGTCTCCTTCATATGGACATTATTAAATGGCACACTTCAGTTGTGACGAAAACAGACGAATAAGTGAAGTGTTTTAAAAAGGCGCTGAGAAAACTTAATTTGCACGATATAACGGTTAGTCTAAAGAATGAGCTAAAAACACAACCCAGGGCTGCAAATGGACAGAAACGAAAAGCAGAAAATCAATACAAATGAAGCAGAAATGCAAGCAATGAAGAGCACATTGAAAAGGCATACATATTTGTTTAAAAAAAAATTATAATATGTACTTGACAAATATCTTAATCAAACCTGGAGTTTGAGACTAGTGTTATCTTCATATATATTCATATTTATCTTCATCTGGATACTCCGTAAGGACACAACGTAAGTAGGCACAATTCTGAATACTACACATGTTGACGGGCGGCTTTCCCCCTCATCTCTGAAAGGAAAGACTTCCAAACCCCCCACAGCAGAAACAAACTGTACAATTCTATAAAATGTTTGTGTTTTTACATTAGTTACAAAAAAATAATACTTCATTTACTGATCCTTCATACTGAGGACAGAAGAAAAGAAAGCGTTGCATATTCACTCTTCAAACTCTGTGACCTGTTGCTGGTGTGTAATGACAAATGATAATAATACTATATGGTGTGAGAGACAAAATGGCAATACGGTAAAAGGTGGTAAAGGGAGTTATGATTCCTCCTGTTGTGTAGTGCACGTGATGAGATGCCAGGGGTTTAGAAATCTGGATGCAATTCAAAACAGGATGTTGAGATATGGCAAAATGTAGACGCCATATTGGTTTTTTTCATGCCAGGTCATAAGAAAACTTCTTAATTTAAAAAAAGGGGTCTGCCTTAAATGATCATTAATATCTTCAGGTCATGTAGCTTCATGTTGAGCCTTCCAATATTTTTTAAAATATGAGGAAGAGACACATTTGAAATACACAACATTTAGTAATCTACCTTAGCTCAACATACCGACTAACACATTTTTTTAAAAGCTTGTTTTCAGAAAACTTTTAGATTTACTGAACACTAAAGTGAATGAATTTTAGGACATTTACATCTCTTTAAAGATTTCTAAACCCACAGGACCCTCATCCCAGTGCGCTGTACTGTAGTGTGTCTCCAGACATGCTCACTATTAGCAGTTTATTAAATACAAAACAAACCTCTCAATGTCACACCTGTCAGCTAATACAACAAGAATTCATTACAGAGACTCGACCCTCTGGGCGAGTTCAAAAACAAACACAAGGACATCAAAAGCAAAAAGAAATTCAACAACAGCTTATTCATGAACAGGACTGTATACTGTAGAAGTGCTTAAATGTGACTTAAAGAGATTAACCCTTCGTAGAGTGATAGGATGGACATGTAGTGCCTTTTGTTCGGACTTAGAAGAAGTCCGTCTTTTAGGATAAATAATTCGATATAACTGTAGCTATCTGTGGCACTAGGATTACAAATGTTTTAATGACAGTCTGATGTCAGCTTCTTTAGCTCAGTTATTAGGAGAAAAGGCAGGGAGAGAAAAAGTGAAGAGAAAAAAACATCTTTGGGATTCAATGTGGCGTTTGATTGGCTTTAAAGGGTTGTCATGGACGTAATGTTGATGGCCGTCAGTCCAGGAGGAGAGGAGAACACTTCCTGCTTCAGGTGTGTGTAAGGCTGCCGCTCAACCACTGGAGGTTACCTTCAAACGTTTATAATCTGGCCTGCGTTCACCAGAGAGTTAGTGTTGTAACAAAGCCCTGGTCAGCGTTTATGCAAAGAAACACTATAACAATAAAATCAGCCGTGGCAATGTTGGCGCTGTTCTGGACTCTCCAGCACAGCTCCAAACATTCAAACAGACTGAGAAATAGTTAGAATTAAAATAAACCCCATACACTGTGGTTCCCCCCCAGCCACTCCCCTCCTGGCCTCTGACCTACAATGGTTGGCCCCTGGCCTGGTGGTTGGGGGCCGCTCAGACCCAGCCGCTGGTCAGCTTATAGAACATCTCCTCGTCTAGAGACTCGTTCTGGTCCTTGGCGCGTGTGGACAGGAAGATGTAGCCCCCGATGAACTCGTGCACCACCTTGCAGTCCACCTCGGCGCAGATGAAGGACAGACTGGGCTCGTCTGCAAACTCCACCGTCACCTGAGCACAGAGCAAACACATCAGTCAGGCTACAATGAAAACATGCAAAACTACTTCAGCAACAGTCCAAAACCTTAAAAAGTAGTCCCTCCAGCAACCACTCAAGTTGTAGTTTACATGTATTTATCTCCAAATGTTATGATTTTCTCATTTTATCGAATTAAACATTTCTCAAAAGTTGTCATAATTGACATTTGAATTATTGAGTTGTGGCTAATGTAGCGTTTTGTGAGGTTACAGTGACTTTGGCCACTTTTAGGTTTAATTAAAATATCTTATTTGCTTCACCAACAGTCCAAAATGTTAAGATTCTAGACTACAACATAAAATAATGTCACCAGGAACCACTCAAGATCCTATTAAACATTAGTCTAAAATTGTCCTAATTGACATTTGAATTCTTGAGTTGAGGCTCACGGTGACTTTGGCCACGAAAATAGAATCAGAAATACTTTAAGACGTCGTTCACCCTTGGGTCCAAGTCCCATTGTTTGTTTTTTGTATTTCCTCCAGAGCTTCCTGAGAGTTGACCTTGATGCTAATGGTACAGACTGACAGAGCTGAAACATAATAGACCTAGGTTGGCGTGAATATGATGTACAGTAAATGAATGAACATATTGTCTTTTTCCCGTTAGAGAAAACATTTACTGCCAACACTGAGTGAGAACCGGCTGCAAATAACAGTGAAAATAACCCATTACAATAAACCGGTCATATTCAATGTGTTTCCTACCATCTTGATCTCCCAGTTGACGTTCCACTGCTTCATGTTACTGAAGCGCCAGGTCTTAATAGCATCTCCGGTGCTAGCATCCATGCGGATCAGACGGTTATAAGTGATGCCGATCAGCTCCTCCCGCTTCCCCCCCTGGAACCTGCAGAGAAGAAGGAGAGATAACACGGTGAAATCAAAGTGTGTAGATCAAATGACAATACGAGTCACTGTCAGCTAATAAAACAGAGAGGGGGGGACGGAGATTTAGGTGTCAGCTTACTTGGCAAGGAAATGAGTCATTCCAAACTCAGGAAGGGACTGCCACGCCTGGATGAAGCGCATCTTGGCCTCGATGAGACTCATCTGGGCTACGTTCTGGTGGGCTTCAAGGATCCGGGTGGAAATCTGAAAAATAGACAATCACACACACACGTCACACACAAGACAGTTCAGCTAGCTCACCATTTTAGCAGCCAAATGCATCCCATCACTGCACTTAAACCACATCCTCTAACACCCAGTGCGTAAACAAGCTGTGGCTCATTCCATGAAGCCAGCAGCACACACAGTGTCAGCCAATCAGAAGAGGTCTGTCACAGTAAAATGAACTTCACACAGCTACAAGATGACAGACAAACAAAACAAGCCCCCTGAGGAGCCAGGCTGAGGTTAATGTGTGTGTGTGTGTGTGTGTGTGTGTGTGTGTGTGTGTGTGTGTGTGCATGCATGTGTGTATTCCCCTACTGTCCCTACATCAGTGTCAGGGCTGCAGCCTTTGATCAACAAATTCAACTGGAACAGAAGTGTAACAGTGAATCAAGAGCAAGTAATAGTTCATCAAGCTAGGGCTGCACCTATCGATCGTTATCTAGATTAATCTATTAATTGTTTGGTCTATACATTTAAAATTAAATGTAAGAAAGAAGCTAAATGTCCATCTTGATTTTGCAAAGCCCAAGGCGATGTGTTGATGTCTTGTTTTGTCAGTCCAAACCCGAAGGTATTTATTTCATATGAAATAAAAAGGAGAAAAGAAAGACATCTTATGAAAAGTACAGCATTTTCATTCAGCTAATCTATTAGTGCAGTAATTGGTGCAGCCCTAAATCAATCAAAGTGAACCGCCCTCCTGTTACAGTCATCTGCTGATTACCATGATGCTGTTGAGCTTCATTAGACAAATGTAAAGTTGGAAGAACAAACTATAGATTTCCTGAATGACAGGAATTATTGATGAGGTGAATCTTTTTGTTTGTGTTCAGAAGCAACTTTCATTTAGCAGTCCCACTTCAACTGCATTAAATGCTAAATAAATGAACTTAGCAAGTTTCTGGTATCCACATTTTACAGATGGAGCGAAACGCATTACCCACAAAACTGTAAAGCTTCCCTTAATATAGAAATGACCTGTTTTGATAAATGGTGGATATTAGCTATACAACACTGGTGTTAAATGGGCTAAAACATGCAAAAGCCATTTATTTGACTGAATCTCATGTTTTTTTTAACATCACTCACTGGTAATTTAGAGAAAGATGGAAACAATTCAGATGCATGGATGCAGATTGATACAAAATATATTATATCAATTTGTTATTTATTTCCTTGTTTTATGGGTTATAACTATTCTACTGTAAGTACCAGCCACTAAGACATGTTGGACAGCAGCACTAGTTTTGGTTAGGTGAGGAAACCCGGACACAAAAGTGTTCAGCTTCTACAAAACATGCACATACAGGTATCTACAGCTCAAAGGCACCCAGTGGACACACAGCTCAACTTACCAAGTCCCTGATAGAGCCTGGCTGGAGATGGCAGGAGGGGGTGGGAGAAGGCAAAGAGGAACGAAGGAGAAGCATACAAGGAGAGAGAAAAGAAAGAAAAAAATAAGACAAAGAGAACAAGCAAGTAAGATCAATGTCAGGGAGGAAAGATCCAAAAACAATAAAGTCTGAGGCTGTAATTGTAATAAAAGCAATAAAGTAAAGAGGTGGGCTGTGGAGGTCATGCAGAATTCAGCCACAAGATGGAGAGAGAACAGCAGCAGTTGATTTTTTTATTTTAAAGGAGAAAAAAGGAGAGAACACAACATGTGTGTTTCGACATCAGGGAAGTAGCCGTTGAAACAGTACATTTCAGAATGGCTGTTTTTTTTTTTAGGAACATATTTTCAGAATAGTTTAATAAAACAATACCACATCTTCTCTGTAACTCCCCTTTAATCCACAGGATGGCGATATGCACCAAGCAGGAACAATAGAATCACCAAAATGTAAAACTACCACATCTCCATATTCCAGGAGTTTATAATTGTGTCTTTAATCCTCTGTTTATTTGTGTAACTGTATAGATATGTACTCTAAAGATTCCTAAGTGTATCCGCTGGGAGCTTCAGCACGGAAGTCTCCGGGGTTCAGTCTCGCAACAGGAAGTCAAGTTTATAGCAGCTGACTGAGAGCAAACTGGGCTTTTCCCAGACAGTTTTCCCGCGCAGCATTCCCAGGCACGGCTCATTTCCTGATGCCCCACGCCCACTACAGTAGTACCCGTGTGTGTGTGTGTGTGTGTGTGTGTGTGTGTGTGTGTGTGTGTGTGTGTGTGTGTGTGTGTGTGTGTGTGTGTGTGTGTGTGTGTGTGTGTGTGTGTACATACACACACTGTAAATGTAACACTGCTCTTTCATGTTGTGTGCCTGGGGATACCCCATATCGGACTGGGATTAAGGGTGAGACTGGAGCCGGAGCAGAAAGACCCCCGGCCCCCCGATGGACACACACCCTGCTGCTCTCTGTCTGAGCGAGCCTCAAATCCAGCCATGGAGATATTTTGAAACAAAAAACAAACATGATCTGCCTATGTTCTAAAAAATGTCTGTCCGGCCACATTTAAAGAAAATGGGTCAGTGAAATTCTAAAAGCTCATGATTTAGAAAAGATAAAACAACAGTTATTATGTGAACTACACCTCCCATGAGGTTTTCATAGCAAGCCTGTGGTTCATGGCAGCAGCAGTTCTTACATGCAAATACCTATTCTTTCATCTTGATTTCATTAATGAGCTGCTATAGGATCACTGTCTTTTAGAGTAGAATACGGTAAGGAAACATTAGTATTATGAGTTGTCCAGATAAAATACAACTTATATCTCAAAGTGAGGTTTATTAAAAACCCAAAGACTAATGCAACAGAAGCTCAGTAAGAAGTTAACAAGGACCAAAACACACCAAAATAATCTACGGCTTGGCTGGTCTGAATGATTCGATGTGCATCATCATGACCTGGTTTCATGGCCACTTGAACGTGGATTGGTCACTCATTTGTAACGGATGTTGAATTCATTTGATGTTATTGACCAAACTATACAAGGGATTTCCTGACTACTATAAAAGAGAGAACATTTGAAATATGAGAAAGAGAAGTGAAACTTTATTTGATACTTGTGTAACTTTGGGTTCATCTTTATTTTTTGCAGTTATGTTCTAGGAAGTGGACTTCAGATTAACCTGAAACAGCACTCCCATGGGAATGGTTTAAACATGAGCTCAGTAGAATGGTGTCATACTCATGTTTCCTGGATAACAGAAGTATACAATAAATGAAGCACAAGTGTGCATCTGTCCCTCTACCTCTCTCCTTAGACACCCAGGTTATTCCAGACCATTTCTGAGTCATCACTTACCGTATCAACGCCCCACTTTTCTGCTACAACTTAAACAAATCCAGACTGAGTGAGTAAGCAATAGGAAGCATCTCCAACCCCTCACCCTCCTCACCAATCCCCATTAACACAGCCATGGCAGCCGTGTACCCAGCTGGTCCCATGTACACACACCAGCCTGTTGCTTACATGCAAATCTGCTGGGCACATTGTAACATTTCCCTAACGCTTAGAAGATAGTCCAATCCTTATTAGTGTGTACATTCCCCACCTGGTTATAAGATGTTTGCCGATAATAACGTTTAGAAGCGACCGTGTTTTATAGCCCGATTAATTAAGCACTCCAGCTGCTGAGATCTCGAGACTTTTGTCCACAAGAGCAGAGAAATTCTCCATTACAGTCGGACATGAGCATCTTTACTGTAACACACGTCGAGTGGCTTGGACGTCTGCTATCCTGGTTTCCCCTCGGACAGAAGGGGGAGGGGGGGAGACGGAGCGGAGGGAAGAGGAGGAGAGTTTAGGAGGGGGAGTAAAGGGAGGATACATTCCAGTGCGAGACGAGCCTGATGCCAGGAGGCGCCCATCTGGGAAGCATCCAAACAAGTAAACAACCTCGCGAATAACACACATTAGAGCAGATAGTAGACTTCTGTATGTCTGTCTCTTTGTAACTACCTTCATCACTTCAGAGGTTGTGAGTTTAAGCTCCACAGACTGCTTGGCTTACCTGCTTGTTCTTGTACTTCTTGAGATAGCGCGGGGACACCAGGCATTCTGGGTTGATATCTGTGGTGATTGGCTCGATTAACTGAGGGTCAGGGTTCATGTGTTGCATCTTGAGGAAGGACAGAATGTTCTGGACCTCCAGGTTGTAAGAGCTGTCGGCCATGGTCTTTCCTTTGGAGGCCAAGCGACAAGCAGCCATCCAGTGGGCGTACTGTTTCTCCTGGAGAAGAGAGTCACAAGCTGGTGATTAAAAACGGTGTTGAAGAAGACAGGAAATGATCAGATATTGCGAGTTCAAGTTAGTCTTACCATGTCGCACCGAAGCCAGATCTCATTCATGCCATCCGCCACAGGGATGAGCAGCTTGATGTTGAATTTCTGACTCGAGATGTTAACATCTGGAGTTACCTCACAACCTAAGCATGGAGCGGAAGAAGAGTTCAAAGGTCACACCCATTCATTAGACAGAAAAATAAAGCATTGCATTCTTGCATAGGCATGACATCTTTCGTGTGTCTACCTCGGAGATTCATTTGGTGAGCAGGTGTCCCATGTGACTCCTCTTTACTCTTGTAACAGGAAATGGTGATATCCTTGAATGTGCACCAGTACTGCTTATAGCCCTTCAGTGTCAGTTTCTTGGGCCTGGAAAATAAAAAACACCCATTTTATTTATTATTATTATTATTATTATTATTATTATTATTCAAGAAACAGGGTGGGGGAGGAGAGGACACAATGAGTACAAAAAAGAGAGGAGGAAAAAAGGCAAAGTCAGCAGGAAGAATAGGAAACAGCCAGCATTGGACATGAGCATTAATGGAAAACCATTAGAAGAAGAAATGCCTCTTGATATCCCCACCCTTCCCCCAAACCCCACCCTTTATAGTTTATACATTTTATGAGACAAGCATCCCAGGGGCCACCTGCTTGTCAGCAAAGGCTCAAAACCAAAAGAGAATATGGTTCAAAAGTATGCTTGGTCAAACTGCAGTCACTTTGAAAAGCTAAACTGAAAGCTCAGCTTGTAAATGTCCTTTGGCAAACAATGCAACCAATTACGCTGATTGGAAACAGACAACAGCTTTCTCATTTATCCAGAAAATGTTATTTCCTGGCACTCTGAGACACTGCACCCACTCATACACCATTTTATTTTGTGACAGTGCAGGAGTTCTTATGGGATCAGGCAGCTCTGTATATGTACTTACTTGAAGACTTTGACATAGTCTGCTAGCTCAGGAATAGATGTGATGTCACCCTAGGAAGAAGTAAAAAAAGAAAAAACATTGTTAGTATAAACTTGGAAGATTTTAATATTATGTGTAAACAAAAGAATGACCTCAAGCTCAACTTTGTACAGTTCCAATGTCATTGCTCGGTACAGTATGCTGTAGATTCTTATGTAACATCTCAAAGTTCAGTTTCCTCTGATAAGCTGTAAAAACGTAACACATTCTTGAGGCAGGGCTGCTGTAATAATAGACACATATTTGTTTCATATCCATTTAACACACACCCTTTGTTGGGTTTGTTCAAGTGTAAAATCTTTCAGTAGCAGAGCTCATAAAAAAAACTGCCAAATGTAGCCCTTCCAGTCAAATTAATTGTCATTTCCCGTCCCCCAGCCAGTGTGCAGAGTCTACTGGATGTAGGGTTCCGCTCCGGTTTAACAGGGCTGACACTTTTTTCAGAATACAGTAGAGAAACAAAGGACAAAACCAAACACAGAGCCAAGCTTCTGTAATTGGAAAAATAAATCCACATAATGAGTTTGAAGCCCAGTACACGGAATCCACAAACAAAAGCCATTTCCTGTAACGAATGTGAAGATGTGAGAGTGTCGTCATACCAGTATGTTGGACGTCTTCCCTCCTTCCAAGGTGATTTCCAGGTCTGACAGGGCTGCGTCCACCTCGTCCACCTCCTTCTCACTGTTATTCATGTGGTTGTCTGAAGACAGGATTGACAGCTTGTTGATGTGGTACTGAGGAAAAGACAGGGAAAGTAGAACCATTTTTAAAATCATTTGGAGCACTTCATTTTCTGGGTTAACCAAGGTTTCTAAGCATTTTATAATTGGAGTTTACATGATATATCCAGACCTTTAATATCCAACTTCAACTTCAGACCTTTCAGGGTCTATAAATAAGCAAATACTGTCCTAGATTTCCTCGCGCAGAAATGTTTTTATTGACATCCTCCTTTTAGGCCCACATTTACGATATGGACTTTCCCAGCAGTTTCGGTCAACAAAAGCTAGTACAGAGATAAAGTCAAATAAAGAATTAACAAACACCTACAAAGTTTATCTCCAACAACTTCGTCGTCAGTTGTGCTACTGGTGTACAAACCCTCCAACTGTGTCTAATAAAATTGAATTGGACTGTGATAATAGCCACATACATTCTTTATAAGAAGTCTCGGGCATTTATGTTAGCAAGTGCTGCCAGCATGCACCATTGAGTTCACCGGGGATGAAACAATGACTTTTCTCTTTGAACATGTTGAAAATGAAGGGACTAGTTTCAGGATGAGAAACAGATGAAGTGGTTCGTGATGATTTGTCACTGAGAGAAACAATGGTTATTGTGCTGGTACAATAGTTTCTGAGTCTGTCTTTGAACTGCAAACTGGCCAAATCAAATGTTTTACAGGAAACATATGTGAGACGATAAAGACAAAAGAACATTGGGAACACCAATTCTTCAGGATGGGGCCATTACTGAAAACCAGACTATGTTTACCTCTCAGTGTGAGTCAGAGACACTAAATACAACTTGTTGACAAATGGTATTTATAATGTCAACCCATCACCAACCCCCCACCAATATATGAATGAACAGCTGCAGAGAGAGTGGGTGATACAGAGGCAGAGTTTGGGAGAGATATGTGAGGCTTTAGCTGAGCTAAGGTTACAGAATGTGCTCACCATGACACTCTGTTTCTTCTCCTCTTTCGCACCGACATCCTTTTTAAAAATCTGCTTCGCTTTGGAGCTTGTTTCGGGTTTGTGTGACGAGTGTACGTGTTTATCTGCTGAGGGAAAAAATACAACCTGTGCCCAAATTTGGTGACTCTGAAGTTTGTTACCGTTCTTGACTCCTGATGATGTCATTTCTAAGTACGGCCAAAGCAAAACGTCCAGGTGATGGCATGCTAACACAAGCCAGTCACATACTGGATGTGGACAATCATTGCTCTTTTTTAGACCCTGTCTATCCACTCTCCCCGGTGAAACCATAGCCAAAAGCCCTGAGCTCATGCTGCCCAGCTTAAACATAGTAGTGCTAACAGACAGGTAGCGACAGAGGAGCTTCCAGTCTAAACACCCAACTCGGATTAGCATCTCTGTCGGGAAGAGTAACAAGAAACCAGTTAAGTGTAATTATATCCGTTCTGATGACACACCTAACACCTCACAGTGTAACACGGAGTTTAGAGGAATGTGAGCAGGTCTATGAGGTGGTGTCTTGCTGGGGGTGGGTGGTCTGGGCCTGGGTCCTGTGGCCCAAGATGCTCTATAATTACCCTGGGGGTGAGGACAGGGTGGCGTCCTCAGGTCTCGGCACACACAGTTTATGAGGGTCAGAAATAGCAGGGCCACCACCCCCAGACTACAGGGGATACCGGACGCTCACATCTGTATATCACTCCCACTGATCCACATTTATCCTCCTCTTGATCCACGTTTAAAAGAGTGATAAGTGTGAGTCTGAGGCTTTCAGAGGCTCCAAAGTCCAGGCCACGATAGCTCTGTGTGAGAGGCTGCAGCAAGTGGCCTCAAGGTCTGCAGAAGTTACTCAGTCACATAAAGCTGGCCCAGAATACAAACACGCTTGAAATCCCTTAGTATGAGAGAGAAGATTCAGTGTTGGAAGAATATATTTGTGGGGCTTCATTAGGTGATTGTTTATTGACAAGAACATTTATGAACATTGAAAAAAAAAGAAATATGATATTTAAAAATCACATTTTGTTTCATTCCTCACCTGACCTTGTTTCTAGGTGCCATTTCATTCTGTTAAGTCAAGCAAGGGTTATGCATTAAGGTCTTTCAAGTTAATTATAGTTTCCTATCACGAGAGATTTTTTTAGTTCAACCCTCCTGTTGCGTTTGTTTTGCCCCCCTTACTTTGGTGTTCCCGGTCAACAGGAGGGTTCAAAGCCTAATAATTAAATGTTCTTTATGAACTATGAGTCATTGATAAAGGGAATTAATTAGTATTGTTGAGGCATACAGAGAAGCGCAGTGGGAATATGTGTGAAGATACGGCCCCCATGAACTCATTCTGTGTTTGTGTGCGTGCAGCAGAACTGGTAGCCATATGTCTCAGCTTTGGGTGGAAGCCCATGCAATTCATTAGCGTGCGGTTGAGTAGGCAATGTGCCCATTGCCCAATGAAAAGAGGACTGCAGGTCTTCAGATTTCAGACCCTTTCCAACAAATGCTGAAACGGGGAAAATGTAAATGAGGCACACACACAGAAACACACACATGTAAACAAACAGCCTATTTACCTGCAGGGCAGCAAACATCATCATTTCCTCCTCTGTGCACTCAATTTCCTCCAGCAGGATGGCCCACTTAGACTGTTCATAGAGCTGGTTCACTCGGATGGCATCATACTGTGGAGAGGTTTGTCACAGAGGTTAACATGCATATAAACTAAGAGTAGGGAAACACACTCGCAAGCTCTTTCACTCTCTGATACACACAGGACACAACAGGACTTTTGTGAACCAACCAAAGAGAAAATGTATGTGGTAAATGGGAACATGTCTGCTTTCCACTCAAGACAAGATATCATCTTTCTGGCACACCATGCCCTTTTTAAATGTCCTCAGGGATTCTGTCAATAAGGTAAAATTGTACTTCATTGTCTTTGGGACGTACCTTAGGGTTGAGGTCAAAGAAACTGTGGTATTTAAACCTCAGCAGCAGCACCTCATTCTCCTTTACATCCTGCTCCATCAGAGACCTGGATGAGTCCAACCACCTATACAGAGTGAAACATGTTGTTTTAGACAAAAACCCTCTCTGCAGCAGCTTTGGACTATTTGCATGAGCCGACATAGCAGTTCTGACTATATTAAATGTAACCAAGCCCCCCAACCACTACAGACAGTCCTCTCACCCCTGGTTGATTTTGGCTTTGTCCAGCAGAGACTGGTGCTTGTAGAGTTTGGCCAGGATGTCTGGTGAGGAGATGGGCTGGCTCACAGCGAGGATGCTGGGGTTTCCCTCAGAGAGGGGGCTGTCCCCAAACCAGGCGGTGGTGGGCGACAGCGGGCTGCCGTCTCTGGAGTCATAGGTGGGGGTCATCGTCTTACTGTACAGGCCTGGGCTGGAGTAGATGCTCCCTGAAAACACAGTCATCAGTTAGTCCCTTATAGCACATTTTCAGTCAAATATATCTAATAAAACTGTTGTCTCACACCGACACTAATGAACACTCCCATGTCAAAGCACAAATTGCACATTCACAAATACTGTACATCAACAACAAAAGCATCAGATGGAAAAGGAGTGAACACTTTTCAAAAAGCACACACACTTGCAGCCTAACGAGGCCAGCTAGCGGTCAACACACCATGTGACTACCAGCCCACACTCTGCAGATGAGTGGCTTCAACCATGTTCTCCTGCTGATTGATGGTTGATGTGGACCAGCATGCAGATGACGCAGAACTTGTTCAGGGTCACCCACTTACTCACAGTTTAAAAACTTGCAGGAATGCACTGCACACAGCAAACTACTACACAACTGACCACAGAGAGGAGAGGGGGAAGCTAAGATATGGGAGGATACATGGATAATAACAAAAACATGTAAGATTGTAAAATAATGAGCCACATCATTGTTTCTTTTCCACTCTCAATTATTGAAATGTTAATATATTTGTATATTTTGGATTTTTCCTATTAGTCTTTAATTAGTCTGAGTTTTGGCTCCAGAGTGAAGCTGTTTGCATTTCCTGTTAGCTGGCCTTGTGGGAGTATGTTTGGCCCCTTACCCTCGCATTCCCTCTCTCCTTCTGTGGGGCCTAGGTCAAGAAGCAACACTGGCTAAACCACTAAATCCCGTCTGAAATCAGGAAGTGTGTGAGTGTGCGCGTGAATGTTTGTGTTTGCGAGCTGAGGTCATGAGAACAGAGTGCAGGCTATGGCCATGCATCCCTTGTGGGGGAGGGGGTTATTCAGGGCTTCTTTCAAGGTTTTTCCATAATGCAGAGTGCATCAGGTCAGAGAGAGTACTTCCGTCTCCCAAGGGGTCTCCAGAGGAATCCCAAATATCCAGAGAGACCATGTATAAGGTGAAAGCTGGCATCCCATTAAAAATACAGCTAGGTCTCCTCCATCCTGTTTACGGACTCTCCAACGCAGGCGGAAAGGCACGACGAATGTTAACATGGCTGTACTCCCTAATGCTCCCACACCAGGGATTCATAGGGCTTATATAGATGGAGCTGGACCACCATGGGCTGTTAAGACTTGAAGTAGACCAAAAGAGGTTTGTCAATAAATAAAAATGTCTCTTGTGGATTTGATACTTACACAAAGTTTCTGTGTGGGCTGTAGGTTGTGGCATGTATGTTTTATCATTGACCAATAATCATCACTGTTCTGATTTTGAAAAAGAACAAAAAAACACTACAAATAATATCATATTATATAACTCATGA
The DNA here is from genome assembly GCF_902827115.2 of Pseudochaenichthys georgianus. Taxonomy (NCBI): domain Eukaryota; kingdom Metazoa; phylum Chordata; class Actinopteri; order Perciformes; family Channichthyidae; genus Pseudochaenichthys; species Pseudochaenichthys georgianus. The sequence continues at coordinate 10,280,455 of NC_047524.1, read as the reverse complement.
CTATCTCATTAAAGAGCTAAAAGTGATCAGCAATACTGCTATTAAAAACAGTCGGCAGACACAGTGTGAGCAGGCCTGGGGAAGCTGAAATAAAAAGTGAGCTTTGAGCTAATTTCTAATGAGGCAAAGCCTTGATCATGTGACTGCACAAATCAGCTGACTCCCTCTGGAAGAGCAGTCAGGTGACTTGGTTGCTGGTTCAAAAGGTTACAGATCTCATGTGGCCTCAACACTCCAGCCGTGGGGGGTAAAGAGGAAGTGGAAGGCGAGGGTGAGTTTGAGCGGTGCTGAAGAGTAAAGGACAGAGGAAGAGGAAAGCTTACCTTTGACAGGTCCGATGTATATTACCTCAGAGGCTAGGATGAAAAGAAAAATAGTAAGAGGAAGAAAGACAGGAAAGAGGTAGAGGGAAGAAGTGGAATGGGAACAAACAACATAAAGTGGACAGATTTAAGATAGTTAAAACCAAACAAGGACAGGAGGAAACAGAAAAGAAAAGACAAAAGTAAAGATATTCAAAACTGGGGAGATCCGGGGCATTTCCATGGTTACTGCCAGCTGTTAGCCACAGAGCGGATGACTCAGTTTACCCTCTTTGCAGAGTGGATCACCCTGAAATGACTAGCGAGGTTCAGTCGTTTCCATCCTATTCATAGCCTTCTGACACAGCATGACTGATTGAAAACCCAGGCAAGGCGCGGGTCAACGTGACCCAGCCATGCATGTATAGTCTGCAGCACATATCTTAAAGTACTGGCTCTCTGAGGTATGTTCTCCACGTGGACAGGACGCATAATTAGATACAGCATGCACTTCAACTTGTGGCGGGCCCCGAGGGGACTCGTGGACTGGCATCACCATGGCTTGTCATGACAGCAGTAAAGGATTAAATGAGCAACTTTGTGAGGCACTTTTCATATATGTCCCGACAGACAGGGGACGTGGAGTTTCCTAAATGATATATTTAAAGATAGAGGTTGAGGTTTTGGAAAAAGATTGTCAGCCTTTAAATAAAAATAATTGGTCGTCATGTACTCGTATAACCTTGGTGTTCGCCATGTTATTTGCTTCTGAGGTCAGTGTGGACCTGACAGTAGAGAATACATACTGCGTGTGTCTAAGCTACTATACAAGGAATACGTTTTAAATGTATTTTAAAAGTATTATCAATTACAAAAGTTATTCCAAAGATGGTGTCGCAAATGCAAAAGGCCCCTTAAAAGCTGAGGTAAACCGCTGACTATTCTTTTCCTGATGGAATAATCTACTAACTATATACTCAATACAATATTAGCGGATTGTAATATCTAAGCGGATGTTTTCAAATCACTAATCTCACCAACAACTGAGATTGAGTTTACTATCACACTAAAGGTGTTGAATCTTATTCTCATTTGAAAATCTCGATTCGGGAAAAGTTTGGCCAATATGTGCTTATAAAAGTAACCTCAACAATTATCAAAATAACTCATTAGACCATGGTGAGATGTAGTGACTCCTCCCCTCTCAGTTAGCTGCACATGAGAACGCTTTGATTCTGATTGCATCGCTTCCTCTCTGAAAACCTTGTGATTCCTATCAGGAGAGATGACCCAGCAGCCCTTCCCCACATGGGACGGAATAACGTCTTACAGCTTGGCCATGAAGTATCCTCTCTGACTGTAGCATGTGATCTGATCCGATAGGGAGGATACAGGAAGTAAGTGTGTGTGCGTGCACTTACTCACAAGGGAGACACACGAGAGACTGGTGACAGTCAACAGATTCTGCACATTCCTGTTGAAACCGTTTCTCTGCACAACAGTGTGACCCGCTGAATACAAAACACATCTGTACGGGAGGCGGTAATGTGGCACGCCCTTGAAATGTGATGATGCAACTTTGGGTGTGTTTGTCACGACAAATACGGCGAATACATCATCTGATGTTAGATACACAGTGAAGCAAATGAGCAGATTTACACTTTCTTTGTTGTGAGAACGCTTCACAACGATGTTCTGCTTTCTTTCCACTCACATCAGTGTGTATACGCATGTTGACCGGAGTCTAAGGAGCCAGTGGACGGACAGACAGAGGCCGGGGCAGAAGAGACTCGATCCACACAATGGGTCCCATTCACCCCGTCTCTTCGCGTTAGCAGTTTTTGGGTAATGCTAACTGTGTGACAGGAGCACAGCCTGTTCTGTTCCTCCCTGCTCACATGGCTCTCCCATCTGTGGGGGAGAGAGGAGGGAGGAGGGCTGCTCTAACTGTAGTCGTGTTGCCTGGTTTGGGTTTGAAATGGCAGCGTGACCAACTATGTGTGGAATCTCAACCATTCTTCGTCCTCCCTGCCAAGGAATTGGAAGCCAGGGCTGTGGATCCCAAGCAGGCGTGTAAACTCACACATTCATATTTGGTCACTTCAGGCAGGGTGCAGCAAACTGGAGTTATCCTAGTGGGTTTTTCTAAACCACCGGCGCAATTAGACATGAAGAAAAAAGACTGGAGGACGCTCCATAGCAGCCAGAAGAACCTGTTGTCAACCTGCTGCTTGAGGGAAACTAAATTATTGCTTTTGACAATGTATACAAATAAAACCCAGTGCTCCATAGCTACTCCAAAGTTCACCTTTAACCTAAAAGGAACTGACTTTAGTTTGCAGAATTTCAACTCCTTGGTTAAATCTTTTATATTTCAACAAAGATTATGAGACCATGTAAGAGTCACTGCTCACCTGATCCAGGGGTTAACAGCGGACCCTCCAGCTCCAGATCGTCCTCCTCTGCCTCCTCCAACTTTTTCTTCTTCTTCTTGGGATCACGGGGCTTACGCAGTAGAGATAGCTCCTCTGGGTGGCGGATATCTGGAGGGAAGGAGAGCAAGAAGGTTTGTTTGATGTCAGATAAACATAAGCTTGCCTCACAACAAAGCCAAGCCGCTAAGGACAACACTAACACACCGAAAACATACAGTAATTTGTGTCGTTTCAACTATAGAATTCCAATAAAACCTCACAGATGATGCGTAGAATATAAGCCGATAAAGTGACTTCATGGAAAAGGGGGAGGAAAAGCAAATGGACTGAGGAGATGTGTCAGAAATGAATTGTAGACAGCTGTGCACACGAGTGGTGGAACATTGCAGATCCCTTTTCTCAGGGCCCCAACAAATCTTGCTTTAACTGTAATCCCAAACCGAGACAGGGCAGACATTACCTCTATCTCCATCTCACCCGCCTCCCTCCTACCATTCCTCTCCCACATAAAAACACTTTTCAGCTGCTTCTGGCGCGCATTAGGATTGCACAGCTCTCACAAAAACACCAAAAGTGAAGATAATGCTACTGTAAATGAAATAAAGAACCACTCCCTAACATTGTGTGTGCCGTGAGCAAGGTCCCAATCAGACAGTAAGATACAGTACAGTGGATATAATGAGTAAAGCAGAGCGGCTCTCTCCCCTCCATCCCTGGGGCTCGGAGGCCAGGGAACCATCACTCGGCAGCACTGATGTTTTAAGATGGGCTTGGGATGGTTCTGACGTAGCGGTGAGACGGCCAGGATGTGTCGGACGGGAGCACAATGGATGGGATCGGTCTGGAAGCACATCTGGATCCTCAGCTGGATACGGTTTTCAATCCAGCTATGCAGATTCTACATAAATCAATTAAGCTAAATTATATTTGAAGGCCTTTTTTTTTATATATTAATCTCACTTTGTTTCGAGCACATCTGCTGACATTACTTTTTTCATTTATTCATATCCCCTGCATTAAATCATTTTAAAGATGAAGGATATGAAAGGTGTTGCAGACTGATTGAAGAGGTAGCTGATGGTGTTGAGGGGAGCACAAGCACTCTCGGGGGGGGGGGGGAGAACGTACTCGCTTGGTGAGAAAGCTTGTTTGGTTTGTGTAACTAAAGCAAAAGCATTCCAGGAGTTTTAAGAACTACCAGATGGGAGCTCACCCTCTCTCCTTCACTCTCCCTCTGCCTGCCTCCGTTTTACTTCGTTCTCGCTCTGCTGCAGCGGTGAGGCGCAATCCCTGTGCCCTTATACAGCCATGTGAGTAGCAGGCGTGCTGCCGAGCGTTAACCCCACTGAGCTGCGAGAGGAGGCCAATACACACAGAGAGTGAGTATCAAACTGTCACACTGTGCCTTTGGGTGAAGTATTGTAGAGGCATGTGGCGCTTAACTACAAAAGGCACTTTTCTGCTTCAATATCTACGAATAATGTATAAAACCCTTTTGGCGCAAAAGACAATGGTTTGTCACAAAATCTCCATGACACCACAATTCAATAAGGTAAAAAGCTACGTTCTGATACATTAGAGGGAATTTTTCTCGTTAAAAAGGTAGCATTTTTTCCTCTACTGAATTGCCTGGAAAGCAGAGGCGTGGGAAAAGGGCTGGTGGCTTTAATGAGTTGACTGATATGTGTTTTGTATCATTCCTATGAAGGGAGTAGAGGTGTAGTCAATATGATAGAGATTCCATGTCTGCTAAAGTATGAATACCAGCAAACATATTGAGATAAGTGTGAAGAAATCAGGCTAAGGGGAAATACAAAAAAAAATGCTCCACCAGTATTTTTCAGATGGAAAAGTGTTAAAGTCAATTTATACTAACATGCTTGAATTGAGTGTTGAAGTGGATGTTTATGGTGATCATTTGAGAATCATGATCTGGTGGGAGGGACTGCTCCTCCACTCACCACATACTTGTGGCCGGTGTCAGGGGGGAGGGGGAGGAGGAAGGGTGAGTGATGGATGGAGTGCTTACACAATCCTGGTTTATTTTCATTATAAATGACACCTTAGACAAAAAGACCCCAATCCTCCATCCTGCAGACATGTGGCAGGATCCAGGAGCGGAGCCAGAGGAGAGGTGTTGACTGGGAGCCAGCTGGGCTCCAGATCCACTCCTTGGAACACATGATTCACTGCAGTGAGTAAGGCCAGCCGCAGAAGAATCACAAACACCGTCACAGTCTAATTTTACAGCGCTAAAGTTCACCGTACAAACACTTTGAGACCCTACATGGACAAAACAAATGAAAGATGAAGGATTTCACCTTCAGTGTCCCGCTGCATTTTTCTTAAATGTGATGAATAGCCCTAGTGAGGCAGACGGATCAATAGTCAAGAGCAATAAATCAAGTGCTTGTTCGGACTAATTAAAACAAGCGGTAACTCACTCTCAGTCTGATGGGAAACAAATAATAATAATAACAGGTTCATTACCAGGTACGAGGAATCTGACTTGATGTTGTGGTGCATACATAAAAGTAAAACAAACATTTAAAAACAGTTATATCTGTGTTTCATCAAGTGGAGTACATGGTGTGGATATTTTGCGCTTTATGACATTTTATTTGAGAGATGAGTTTGATTTGTTGCCTTCAAAAAAGTAGATAGTCAAAAAGGTAAAAGTTGTGCTTCAATTGAAGGGTTGGCGCTGAGGCAGAGACTCCTCATGTGTTATGACAACAGGGGCCAGCTCACTCGGGGCCAGCCAGGCAGACCACAGGTTGATGTGCCATAACTCTGCTGGACCAAAATGATGAAGAAACAGTCCCACACAAATCGGAAAATCGTTCTCGAGAACAAAGACAAAACATGTCTCTGCGATAGGCTTTCTCAACCGTCAGCAAACCCCTGAGTTCTGTGTGTATATTGCCAAGCTCAAGGGGGTTCTATCCAACGCAGAAATGGAGATGGCTATCCATGCCTTTATTTCATCCCGGCTTGATTATTGTAATGCTCTGTTCTCCTGCCTCAACAAAACATCAATAAACCGGTTACAACAGGTCCAAAATGCTGCAGCCAGATTACTCACTCGGTCCAAAGAAACATGCCACATCACTCTGATTCTTTCTGCACTGGCTCCCTGTCCATCTCAGAACCCAATTCAAAGTATTGGTCTTCACATATAGAGCTGTCCATGGCCAAGCCTACATCGATGACCTGATTCACATCACAAACCGGGCCCTGAGGTCCTCTGAGCAAGGCCTCCTAAGGGTGCCCGGAACCAGGCTAAAGACTAAGGGGGACCGTGCCTTTGAGGTGGTGGCCCCAAGGTTTTAGAACAAACTCCCCCAGATAATAAAAACCTCTGCCTCAATAGAGATTTTTAGGGGCAGTTAAAGACCCACCTTTTCCGACAGGCCTTTGGGTTGTCGGGGGAGGTGTCTTTTATTGGTGTTTTATCGTATGTTTTATCCTATGTATTACCTGCTGCTGTTTTATGCCTTTTATTCTACATTGTATAGTTGTACTTTGAATTGTGTACTGTACTGTAAAGCACTTTGTACATCCGTGTTGAGAAGGGTGCTATAAATAAAGTTGTACTTACTTATGTCCCGCCTTATTGACATACATCCTCTCAGCCACTTTCCTTTCCTGTCTGGGCATTAGTTATGTATTCCACTCATTCTAGGTTTTCGGTGCTAACAAATGGCAACAGTTACATTGCTGCATATTCCAGAGAATGTTGGACTCCCACACATGGTAGCAAAGGAGTGCTTACTAAAAAAACCACAGTGGCTCAGCCTGACTCTGGTTACCCTGAAGTGCTGCATCCTACTTTTTGTCCCACCTCAGGCCCCCAGTCCCACGATCATGTGTTAGTCACTTGTGAAAAGTACATTTTGTGTGCTGGCTTTGCAAGAAGAGTAAAACAGAAACAGAGGGAGGAGGTGTTCGAGTGTGTTTAATGTGTTGGAAGTGAGTCCAGGTTGTCTAGACGGGACAAGCTTATGTCTGGAACTTAATTTATTTGGGCTTTCAACTGTCGGTTGGATAGCCAGCCATTAAAAGATCATTTAACAGGCATTTTTCATAATTTTCTGACAAAGCCTAATCGTTAAAAGGAAAATAATCACTTGTAGCCCTAAAGCATACTGCGAAAAAACTGTGTTGTTAATTGCCGCTTCACTACAAAACACATTTCGTCACTATAGTTGATACATCCTTAACACAAAGAAAGGAACTACAATACTGGTGTTCAGAGAGTTGTTGACGCAGTTAAAAAGGTTTTCTTGCAACTAAAAGTGGAAAAATCCCAAATGCTTTTGCTTCACTATCAAATGAGCAGTGCAGCACAGGATGTATGAGCTGCCAAATGTACTCAAGGGTCATAACAGGAGTGAAACTGAGTGATTTCCATTCAGTACAACGGCCTTTTGCTGAGTCCTCTCGGTTCCCAGCCTGATGGACTGAGTCTGTGTCAGGACACAGCTGCCGTGGACATGGGAGAAGTACAGCGGAGATAATCGGTTTTATACTTTTAACTTGGGGTGTTATGTTAATTTTCTATGCTTTTCCACTGTACTGTATGTACTGTCAAGGGTTGGAGTTGTGCTAAAGAGACAGAAAAGCAGACAAAGTAGAAAAGGAAAAGCATACTGTAATATAAAAAAGAGCAGAGAGATGTTTAAAGGCTATCATTCTTATCTATGCAGGGGTGAGGACAAAGACAGCTATAAACTATAATGAGAACTAAACTTGGAACAGGAAATAGCTTCTGTGTTACTATCAGACCGGACACGCCACAGCAAAATTAAAAATACATCCAAATAAATTAGTATGGGAAAAAGACTGGGCCAAAGGTGAGTTGCACGTCACTAAAAACAAAAACAATATGGCCACTGACATTCTCTTTCTGTTCCTATCTCTCAGTATCTCCGCCCATCCCTTTCTGCTGTCTGTAGCAAAGGCCAGGGTGACAGGCCTCGTCTCTTCCTGTCCCGTCTGATTTTCTATGCAGTGCAGCTCTCAGGGATTCGGCAGAAGAAAAATGCACAGGCAATTGTACAACTCAAAGTTTCCCAGATAACGATGAATGCTTCCATGCCAGAGCGGCTATATGTCAGCTGTCATACGAACAGTTACAGTAAAGAACTTTCCAGTTCTGCTTTAGGCATGCATTAGTGCACAGTGATATAAACACAACAGTTAAAGCATGTCAAACTAATGGGTCATTTACTGCCACCGTACATCTCACAACTTCTGTGCACGTGCCATGTCAGCTAAAAGCAATTTGTCCTGAATTTCTACAAAGATTAAAAATTGATTTATTCCAGAAGAATCAGACACATTCCTAACAAGGAATGAAAGACTGCATGCCAATTTCTCCCTCACCTCCCCGTCTTAGATTTCAAAAACAGTCTCTTTGTATATTTATACTAAATTAAATGTGCTATTTGTTCTTTTTATTTCATATAATTTAGTCTTTTGGAGAAATGAAAACCACTGGAGCTTCTGGTCCTGCCTGCTGAACCCAGACCAGTGAAAAAGACAACAGGTGTGCTATGACCCTGCAGGGATTTATATTGGTGTCGCTTCTCCAAATCTGCCAACTCTACTGGAGACAGTGAAGGCAGGGCAAGGGTCACAGTCTGAGCAGAGGAAGAGTTCAGAGGTCACGGTGTGTGACCTGACACGTCGACTGGGCTTCGTGGTGCCAGTGATGGTAGGTATCGATGGTGTGTATGTCACCCTACTTACACATTAGGGGACAGTTACATTTGGACGTGTTATTAGTGGAGAGATGCTGGGTAAGCAAGACACTGAGCAAAGAGTATAACTATGTAGAGCCTGCAGGCAAAAGTTAGCCAAAAAACGCAGCATGATGTGTAAATCTGATATTTTCAAATGATTTAAATCAGATACAGGTTACATTTTTTGCAATGCAACCTCAGTTTGACCAGTCATGTTGGAATTAATGTTACTTTTATGTATTTTAACTCAAGATCTGTTACAATTGTTGACTGCTGGCGGGAGTCTCTTGTGATAAGGCACCAGTGGTCGCGTTAACCGAACAGTGACGGAAAAATCTGAAAGCAGTCCTTCATTTTGACAGATTAGAACAAACTCGGAACAGCGCCAAAGTTTCCCCGCAGCGAGGCTCCGGTGTTATGCCGTGTTATGCATGCCCGCCAAAAAGGAAATTATATCGTTTCCAAACCGTACTTTCCCGTACGAATCATTGAAATGTCTGAGTTTTTGCTTTACGCTGTGCGGGCTCCCGCGAGGTGCAGTGGGCATGCATAACACGGCGCTAACAGTTCACGAGCGTGTGCACCCCCCCTCTCTCCGTTGACAGTTCACAAGCCCCCGTCAGAGTTGTGTACAGACCAACGGGTAATAATGGATTTTGACGGAAATGTTACGATCCTGTCCGTCAAAAGGACGGACAGCGTAAAAGTCTAGCGCCACCTCTGTGAGACACAGACCAATGCAGTAAGAGTAGCCCTTGACATCCTGAATAAGTAAGGTCCAACCAATCCTGGCTCTGACTCTGTATCCACACGGTCCCTTACAAAAAAGGCACTTTTTCCTCATCCTTGTCAACATCTGCTCACAAATACACTGACTTCTACTGCACATCAAATACAACTGAAACCGTAAGCACTGACAATCCAAAGGGTAGCGTGGCTGTGGCATCTGTGTTATTGCCGTTTTGCACAGGAGGGTCAGTTCAGGTTCTGTTTGGATCCAAGCAATAGATAGAATTGAGAACTAGGGCTTGCATTGTGAAGATAGCCCATATTATTTACATACACATCAAGTTGTATTTTGGAGTCTGCTTTTGTTGTAAATCTGAGACAGATTGATAATCTCTGTTTACTAAACACTACTGTAAGACTGATGGAGCCCAGGTCCAAAGAACACGACTCCTAACAGAGGACTGCCAGCCAGGAGACGTGACTCCAGCCTGCTGAGCTCAGTGTTTAATAAACAGCAAATTGCCAGGGATAAAAACAAAGTGAGGGGAAGGACATGATTAGCCATGTTTGATGGAGAACATTTCCAAAAGTAGTCTTGCAGGAGATGTTTTTGGTTGAGCAGGGTGGGCACCTTCAGTAGCGCCTAGTAAACTGAACACTTATTCTACACTCTTTCCCATAACCTTTTGCCAGTCCGTCACACCTCATCTCTCATTGACTTCATGACTGTTTTCCACATCTCAGCTAAAGTTATTAAAGTTACTCGCCAGATGTCCTGTGAATGTGTCAGTCGTTCCACTTACTGAAGGTTTTGCAGATGTCGGACACGGCCTTGAAGACGCGGTCGGAGAAGTTGACCTTGACCTTCATGTGCTTCATGTTGGGCAGCTGGAGGCGCAGAAGCTTGTGCTGCGGCGTGAAAAGCAGCCTGGCGTCGGCCTGGATGCCGTACTTGTCCAACGTCCAGTGGGTTTTCAACAGCCATGTCTTCTTCTTCTCCCACCACAAAGCATGGTCTGACCAGTCCTTCTTCACGTCTACACAGGGGAAGAAAAGAGTGGAGCGGATGAGTATGGAAATGCAAAGTCTCAAATAGAAAGACAGAAAATAACAAAGCAGTGTTTTACTTACATTATATTGGATAACTACATTAGCAACAGTATTTCATTTGACTGTACAGTAGTTCATTATGTTCTTGTTGATCTTATTATATTTACATGTATATACTGCATTTACTTGGTCACTGACAACATTCAGCTTATCATAGCTTTTTTGACATGTATACAGTTTATTACTTCTGCATAACTTGCAAAATGGTCTTGCAACATTTTATTATTCTCTCTTGCACTACTTTTATTGTTTTTACATTTAGTTTTATTGTTTTTATGTCATATATATTCGTGTGGCATTATTGGAAGAACCTGGGACTACATTGTAGTTACTGTGCATATGACAACGCCTTTAAACCTTTGCCATATTAGTAACAATCTGTATCTATTTACAGCAAGGTGAAGATATTGTGGCCAATGTAACTCGAGCACTCAGTCTGTATCCATCACACTGTACTGACCTGAGGTCACTAAACCTGTCCCTCTAGGGCAAAGGGTCACATTTGGGGTGAAGGGGTGCTAGGGAGGGACAAAAAAGGTTTGCACAGGGGCGGTGAAGTCAAAGTGAGCGGGAGGAGACGACAGTGTGTGTGAAAGACGTGGCTGTTTGTGTGACACTCTGGGGATATCAGGTTCATACCTCCCTCTTTGTTCAAAAGTCTTACTGTGATCCCTCTAAAGCAGACACAAGCCACCCAAAACCCCACATAGCTCCAAGGCTCTCGACCCACAGGGCTCAGAAACAATGGGGACGGACCTGTGGTCTCATGGTGTGTGTGTCTGACTTCAAGGGGAAGGTGAAAACCACAGGGATTTAAGGGAACAAGAAGCAGCTGTTTCTGCAGATCACCAGATCACAAGAGCAATGCAGAGAAGCCAATACCTTCAAAAGCAAAAGTTTAAAGGGAGCATCTCACACACTTAAGAGAGATGTCCTTAGCACGTACTTCTTATGTATGTACTGTATCATACATTTCAAAACTAGCCAAATATTGAATCAGGTCAAAATGAATAGCAGCTGAAAGACTTGACTCTTGATTTTTGAGATTGTGTTAGGAATATAAATCTTGTTGTTGTAACCCCATACTGTTTACAATTGTAATGGGCATTGGCAGTCTATAATAGTTGAGTTATTAGCCCATTATACTTTCAGATGCCCCCCTGAGCAGTGACGTCCTTACTCCGGCATTAGTCTCGGAAGGCACTTCCCAAAGCGGTGTCTCATTTCCTCCTCCCACATACCCCTTCATCGCTTCTCCAGCCTGCCCTCCGTCTCAATCTGGGTCTCTCGCTGCGCCCAGATGTCAGTTTGCTCGGTCATTCTTTAGACAAAAGCACTCGATCTGAACTGTTTCAACCTACGTGTATTTTGCCGTGTCAGCACGAGTCTTTAAAGGCATTTCATCTGATTTAGAATAAAAGGTTAACATTAGCATTGAGCTAATGACAATAATAGTATATATACACTGTATGTACTTAACGCATTGTATGCCATATATACTGTAGCACATGATATTTCTGGGTTAGCCACTACAAACTTTAGGCAAGTTGTATACATGTGCCTGTATTGAGTAGTTCAATGCTATATCTCGGCATGACTTCATACTTCAAATGCATTAGGTCAACAACCCTAGGACTTTGCTGTCGGGCTAGAAAAGGAATTAGTGCAATACACCCATCACATGTTTTGAGCACTCAAAATGACAAGACAATATTGACCAACCATCCAAAACCTAAAAATATTTCATATACTGTGACAAACTGAGAAAACAGCATTCATGTTTGAGCGGCTTAAACCAGATAATACAATAAATAATTACCGTACTCGATTTATCAAACTTTTTGGCAATCTTCCAATTTATGACAGAAATATCCATGGCTTAGGGCTACAAATAATTGATTAAGTTTAAATGTATGCCGAGCGTTGCTGAGGTTTAACACAGGCCAAGGGTCTCATTAAAAACAAATCTACTTTGCACATTATCTAAATGCACCTCCGACACATTACATTCATGGGTCACATGAGCGAGCATGGTCAAAGCAACTAATGGACAACAATCACTTTCTGATACACGGCTGTTATAGGAATGCAACACCAACATGGCGGTTGATGCATATTGCTTCTTCTCATTCTGATGGTAACAATGTCAAAAAACGTAAAAGCCAACGTGGACCTCCTCCATCTGTCAACCAGCTTGGCACCATGGTAACCTAAAGCTTGAGTGACCCTCCGGTTTTCGTTTTTTTTTGTGCTGCCATTGTTTTCCCTGACCTTATCTTTGCTTAGGGGCTCCATGTGCATTGTTGACACTCTCCCGCTGATCCCGTCTCAAACTGAATGAAGGGATTAGTGGATGAGATTGGTTGCTTGGAACCAGGAAACAAGACTGCTGTGATGTGAGGAAAGCAAACTGGGATGAGGAAGAGATTACACTGGTGATTAGGACGGGGGGAAGTTTAAAGGAGAAGAGAGGCCCCCAGCATCTTAATGCAGATGCCATTGTGGAGGCCCAGGAGTGCGTGAATTGATTCGGGAGGAGTTGTTTGTCAAGCTGTTGTTTTTTTTTACTGTTTATCCCCCAAGTGTTGGGGGATAAACAACACTTGGTACTTGAGAGAAAACATTCCAAGATTTCTTTCTGAGACCCTGTGTGGGCAGCGGGGGGGGGGGGGGGGTCTAGCTGTCATCGCTGCCTTCTGATGCCTCAGCTGTGCAGTACACAGCTTCATTGCTACCATCAGAGAAACGGCTCCCTTAAGTGCTCTGCAGCTATTAAAGGCCGAAATAATGAGAGGGAGCGAGGAGAGGAACATTGAAAATAGACCGGAATATATTTTCATAACTCTGCACACAGATTTTCCTCTTACAACCCGGTCATTTCTGGTGTCTGGGAGAAATGCAAAACTGCTAGCATTAACATTTGGCTCTCAGGCCTGCACCACAGACCATGGCCCTGTCTCAGGTCGACTATTTTCATTTCCTCGCTCCTCGGTCTCGGTCTCACCGGAAGTTGATTTGTCTGCACCATCTTGAGTAGCGTCCCATGGCTCTTATTTCTGCCGGAGGACCAAGGATCGAGGAGCGATAATGGAGGAGCGATAATGGAGGAACCACCAGACCATCCTCCGATGAAATCCTCAGACACTCGCCCCCTTAGTGTGTATCGCTCACTGATTGGACGATGCAGTGCATGCACTGATCTCATGCTTCTTGACATGAGAGCAGTTTCCCAGCGGAGTGAAGAAAATAAATGAAACTCACGGGAGTCACTCCTCAGTTTAAACTGTTTTGTTTCAATTAATGTATCATTTAGTTACAAATATGTGATATATCTGAACATTCATTTATTGGAAAAAATTTCATGATCGCTTTTTTCGTTTTACATTTTCATTTATTGTAATTTCCATTCAGTCATTAAGTGCTATTAAAATGTTAATGTGCAACATATCCACACAAACACACAAAGTGTGCAATCCAATGAATGTTAATCTAACTGGGTTTTGATAGATAACATCTCTTTTTCTTCTCTCAATTATTTTAATTTCTATTGTGCACTCCAATTAATCAAACTATTGTTCGTTTATATATTTTAAGAATGGCGTTTATCTTTTTTGAGAATGAGTTCTTATTTTATTTTATTTTGTGAAAATAACGGGGACAGAGCTGCTGTCAGACGAACAGATGTGCGGCGTCATCACAAACGGACGTCGCTTCACGTGACGCTCCGGAGGACAGGACGTCCCATTGCTCTTAAAACTCATTTCCCTGCTTCTTGTGGTTTCCTTGCGTCCCTCCATGCTTCCCTGGTGGGAGGGACTAGATGCAGGGAAACGACGCAAGTGAGGGAAGCAAGGATTTCATTTAACCGACCTGAGACGGGGCCCATGTTCTATAGAAACGTCTTCAGACTCAGCGTGCGTGCCCACCTGCACGGTGGCTGCTGGGCTCACTTTCCCTCAATGGCCCCTGCTCCACTGTTTCCTTGTCCCCGCCCACAGCCAAAACTTTAATGGACATAGCTTTTCCTTCTGCTCGCTTGTGTCATTACGCAGTGGTTCGATGTGTTGTGATTGGACGAGGGCAGCTCCCACAAGCGTCCATTGGGTTCTTTCAGCAACAAGGTGGTAACTCAATCCACTGAGAGAGAGGGAGGGAGGGCCAATGGCATCTCCAAGCTAAAAATACAGCCTGCCAAGCCTGACGTAATGCAGCAGCCAGAGGAGCGGGGGCCTAAGTAATTGGGTGCATTCAATGTGGACCCACAACCCCTCCGTAGAGTGATGTGTGTGTGCGTGTGTGTGTGTGTGTGTACAAGGAGGGCTTGAAAGACAAGGAGAAACCAAATGAGAAAACCATGTTTTATGACCTCTGCAGGATGTGAAAGATGATACAGATTGCGTGTATGCGCATGTCTTTTTTGTCAAAAGGGGGGGGCGTGTGTTCTTATCCATCCATTAACTACATTAGCTCTGCGTGTTGGTGCATGTGTGTGCATTAACAAGCTAAATTAATCCATAAATTATGTCAAACTGATTTATTTTCATTCACCATCCTCACCACAGCAGCTCCAAAACGAGAGCACTTCCTCTGTGCCCCAGATACCAAAGTGAGATTTAAAGATACAGTAAGTGTTCTACAAAGCAATTCAGGAATAATGCAACGAGCAAAGACGGATATTGCAATATATATATATATATATTGCAATATATATAGACGGATATTGCAATATACATATACATATTGGCAAGGGCTTTTATCAGAATGATACAGGACACTATTCCCTCCTTCCCATCCGTCCTCTGCTAGTCAGAGTATATGTAGTGTTTACATTAAGGGGGAGCTATGTTTATGGAGGGGGGGGGGGGGGGGGGGGAGAGGATGAGAAAGAAGCAACAGTAGAAAGGGCATGAGAAGGAGAGATGGGGCGGATGAGCAGAGGACAAGGGAGGAGCTCTACGTGGGGACACAGCATTATCAGACAGAGCAAATGTGAGGACAAGAGAAAAGTCACAATTAAAGTTTAAGAGTCGGAACTGCTTAACATGCAAATTGCATCTCCAACATAATGAATGAAATTGTAACACTACTGCATTTACTTGTTGCCAACACACTATGCATGTACAGCTATTACATAGAATTGTAGGTTTATGGTTCTTTAAACTATACTTGTTTATATTTGATGGTTTATTTTATTTTGCCAGTTGATTATCTTTTATACATTTATTTTGCTTTTCATTAGATGATAATGTGTAACTAAACACAATTGGGTACCATACCCACTAACCCACTAACTTGTGGGTTGATTCCAATTCATTTAAACACTTATAATGAATGTTATTTAGTTAAGACTCTGTTTGACACTGGGCTTTAGAGAAAGAAAACAAAATATCCTTGCTGTTGCATATTAACTCATATTTACTTTGTCTTTTGCTCCTACTAGCAAAACAGAGCAGGTTGACGCCTAATGAAAATGCAGGCTCATTTCTATCCGTCAGTGCCGAGCAGTAAGCCATCAGTAATAACCATGGCCACACTGTGCGAGGCAGGTCATGCCGTCTCCTTGGCGACTCCTCACTGACGCCGCTGCGGCAGTGGATGAGGAGACAACTTGTTTCTATACACAACAAAGACACAGTCTCTCTCCTACACACTTTATCCCCTTTTACAATGTAAAAGCCACTCTCCTTCTAAAGATATTCCACATCTGAGGCAGGGTGAAGGTCGGTATTGACAAGCAAAGATACAGGAAGCAGCTGTCCAGCGCTGTCCTTGAATTAGATCGGCTGTAAATGACCTTTCGGCACTCACTCGCTTGTGCAAGATAGTATCAACATTAGATACCCAACATGTATACAACAAGGTTGATAGAGACAGGTGGTGACAATATATATGTATGGCAGACATGAGAGTAGACAGGCGTCACACGGGAGAACAACAGCAGATTATCAGCATGCGTCAGAGACAGACGAGCAGACAAACGTGTTTCTGGATTTGTGACGAACGATCAACAGAGGGATGTCCCGATCACCTTTTTTTGCTCTCGATCCGATTCCGATCATTTGATTTTGACAATCTGCCGATACCGTTTTTTCCCGATCCGATCTTTATGCAATGCATTAAGAGAAAAAGGTAACAGATAACGGCTGGTGATCCAACGCGATGAATTCAGCCATCTTGGCTGTTATTTTTTTAGCCTTTTCACTGTTCTGGGGCAGTTTCTCTTTCCTTTTAAAAGTCTCTGAAAGTGTCGGTTGTTTTCAGTGCCGTTACGTTGTTGTTGGTGTTTGTTTCTCAGGTGGCGTGTTAGATTGGTCGTGTTGAACGTAGCTCTGTTCTTTCCACCACGCGGAACCTCCGCATTGCACCTGGCTGTTACACTGCCTTCGCTTTCAATTTTGTAATACTTCCAAACTCCTGACATTTTCTCTGTCCCGACTCCCGAGTCACCAGCTGAACGTAGCCTCTTGTTAGCTTACTGCTACTATTAGACACTGCGCCCACTTTGTTGCCAGATTTGAGAGAAATAACAGGTCTATGAAAACAAGCACAAAAGAAGCAACACATACATAATGTTGTGTAATTTTAAACCAAAACTAAGGCCTCAGGATGACTTTAAGACGTGAACATGGTCATTTTTGTTTTGCAACATTAAATAAAATAATAAAAATATTTTATATTAAAGAAAATTATAATTCCCGATCCCCGATTTTTTTCTCCCGATTCCAATCTTTTGAAAATCACGTGATCGTCTCCGATCCCCGATCACGTGATCGGATCATCTCTAACAGAGAGTAAGGTGAACCCAGAAACCTTACTCTTGATGCATCTGTTCTATCTGGTACACAACCAAGAGTGTGTGTATATTGGCAACACATCATTACTCTGACACCGGCAAGGTGACATCGCTGGTGGTTACTATTTGGATCTATTCAAGCTGTGTCCTTTGGGTATTCAATAATCAATAGCAGAGAAACTTAAGCGCTTTCCATTGACAACCTGAGTTCAACCAGTTTAGCTGCAGCTTATTTCAGACCGTTCTTAAAATACAGCTCAGCCTCCTGCCAATGCAAGCCATTTATCAAAGTCATTAAATATGCAAAACATGCCTAAAACCTTTCAAACTGTCAAAGTTCACCTGACAAAGCATTGAGACAGGGAACACTTAGTGGTGCCATTAAAGCTTTTTAGGCTGCAGAAATAAAAAACAAAGAGTTCATCGATTTTGGGCCCTGTGTCAGTGATAGTCAGCTCACAAGTGAGAGATCCTTCAAGGTTATGGCTGCCTAAATGCAGACAGGAGACACAGTGGCAGATATTGATTACATAGTGTTGTACTGCCACTACTGCTTCATCACATACACACCGGTCAAAATGTGGATAACTAGAAATAGACAACAGGCACACAACAATCCAAAACGTGCTCATCTCTCTATAGCAGGGGTGTCCAAACTTTTTTCACTGAGGGCTACATACAGAAAGATATACAAAGGGCCTGGGCCACTTACTAGAGGTATATTGCCCCATACATTCAGTTATAAATTAGCTAAATCAAACAAAATGTAGGTGTATTTCAAGCTTGTTACGTAAATAAGTCATTGGGCTTTTCTTATCAACTAAGATATGTTAGAAAATGTTTCCAACTTTAATTGACTGCATTTATTTGAAAAGTGGTCTTATTAACACATGAATACTATACTGCGTAATACATTTTTATTTAAGAAGTACAATATAAGACAAGCACAAGTTTCATTTGTGGGCCATATTCCATTATACTTTTTTCATTTGCTGAGGGCCGATTCAAAATGGTCCGCGGGCCCCATTTGGCCTCCGGGCCGTAGTTTGGACACCCCCGCTCTATAGCTTTGGGGCCTAAAGGATACAGGATAAACCATGGCTATGCTTCAGGAGGAGCCCTGCCAAGCGCTGGGAACAGTAATGCTTTCCATCTTAGATTGGATGGTAACCAACCTTCGGTGCATCACGGTTCAGGTCTCAGACATCTCCAGAAGATGAGAGTAAGCTGATTTGCTAGAACTGAGGTCTCCAGGTGAAGTGGAGGAGGACAAACCCAGCGCCAACACTCCGTAAAAGTGAATGTCGTGAGCCCAAAATCTTAACAGGAAATCTGGGAGCGTCCAACCAGTGAGAATAAGAAGAGAGTGCAACAGAATTGGCTTTGATGCATTAGGAGAGGCCGAATGGCTATTAGAGGAAACCTCCTTAGAGACAGATAGTTTGTATCCATTTGTGTCATAATACAAACACAACAAAACAGTGGGGTTACTCCCCCCACTCCCCCCCCCGCCCTGACACAGCTTTATACAATTAGATGTCCAGGGACCCGGTGGAATAATAACATTACAAAGAAACTGGGACAAAGATCAATGCAGCAGTTAATATGCAATATTCATCTGTCCTATCCATTTATGCATCCTGCCAGACGGCCCCTCAGGACGGGGATGAGCCCCCCCCCCCCACTGATGCCCATGTGAGCTCAGATGAACATGAAGCTCCCTCGGCTCTGAGGAGAACTAAAATATTGAAGTACCGCCTGTGAATACTTCAGGCTGCCAACCACAATTGTTTCCCGGTTGAATATTTGTAAAATATCCACAAGGGCACTAAAACAAAAGCTGATGTGTTCATTAAAGAACAGCCTACTCTGATAATAAATTAATCCCTTTCTAGTACAAATACAAAAATGATTCTAGGTACAGCTATTAAATTGTGAAATGTATGCCTTTTCCCCTTTTATTTGATCATGCATTGTATATTTAGTGTGTGACTGTTGGTAAGGCAACATAATCAACCTGAATGCTTACTTTTTTAATGTTTTTTTTCAAGCAAAAGCACCTGCTGTGGAGCAAATAAGAAAAGAAAGGGGTTCGACTTGACAATTAGCTGCCATGTTATTCATGTATAAACTATAGTAGTAAATAATTTAAAAAGAATTGTGCTCCGTCATAATTACTTGAATAAAGCCTCATGCCCTAGTTATTAAAGCAAACACCTCTATCTTTTTCTCTGTAAAAGGGAGAGAGCAGCCTGTGAGGCGGGAACAGGTTTAATTGAATGAAATGTGGTCTGAGAACCAGGACAAAACCTCCATATCGGTTTACTCTATTCACACACAGGTGGGTGGTGTTACAACAACAATGTGCCACTCTAACATTTCCTTCCAGTTGATCTACTGCCTCTACAGGAAGGTGAGAGGGACAAAAAGCAACAGGCTTCAGATTCCCAGAGGAACCATGAAAGGCTGTTCAGCTGCATGTTTGAGATTCCAAACATAACTAATTAGATCATCCTTAACAAGCACAGCAGTCCTTCCATGGCCGTAAACAAAGAATGATCATAAAACAATTGATATTTAATACGGCCAATTGAGTTGAAAAGTGGATTGTGTTCAAATTAATGCATCGTGTGATATTTGGAACATTAAGCCGCTGATACTGTTTCCACATGACCTTTCGTCAAGAGACTTCATCAAACCTAACAGCTGTCAAAGTCACATTTCTTTAGGTTAAGTTTATCACTCTTATCGGAAACCTTTGCTGGTACGGTCTTGTTGCATTGTTGGAGGAGCCCGGGTCAGAAGAATTACATTGCCATTTCCACACTATAGCTTTGTGCATATGAAAATAACAACCTTTGAATCTTGAATAAATAGCCCATGTTTACTACAGCTTGTTTGGTCATTTAAGTCCTCTATCATATAAGGAAAGCATTAGTCAAGGACTGCTCATAGGGCGAGTCATTTTTCCCAATTCACAGGGTAGCACATGATTTAACCTTCATTCCTCTCTGCACTGCCAAGCGTAAATTGACAAGAGATAATAATAACAATTTTTTTTTTTTTTTTTTTAAATCGTTATACTCCGTGTGTCCTGCTAATAGTAATCTAAATATGGAAAACGTGTGTATACAATAGGCCAGATGTGTGAGCACATGCCCAAGTCTGAGCACAGAACAGCACAATCACTGTAGCATCTTGCTGGTGAAACAGGAAAGCTCTGGCCTGGGCAGGACCGCTACTTAGGCTAACTACTTCCTGTCAGAGAGATTAGAGAGCAGGATGATCCCACAGGCTGCCAGGCCATTTCTCACTTCGTAACGCCAGACGTTTAGGATGGCTCCAACATCGCATTCAATAAGTCTCATTACACATAGTGATATATCTGAACCGGTGTCACGGCAAGCTGATACGAGGAGAGGGAGAGTGGTTGTAGCCATCTCTCAAAGAAATCTCCCACTCTCCTGGTGTGCAATATCAAATGTAAAGACGTATTCACAGCTCTAATCATCAGGAGAGATATGACTATGGTATCCAAACACTTCATCTCACCCTTCGCAGGATCCCTTATTTCCCCTTACCCAATCCTCAAAAAAAATGAGAGGGCAGAAAAGGCAGGAATGCAAGGAAGGCACGTGGGAGAAGGAGCACAAAAAAAGCCCAGAGGAAGTTCAGCATCCTGTGTTAAATCACGTCTGTTTCCTAATGAAACCTGCAGCCCATTGTCAAACCGAAGCCATCTCCCTCTGGTCACCACAGCCTGCATTATCACAGAAAGGACACACAACTCAAACAGCTGAGCAACTCAAAGATTAAAAGTTGTTCATACTTCTAAGTCAATTCTAATTGAACTGTATAATCCAAATAGAGGGGTAGATGACTTTCTAGCGAATGTGGGATGACGACATTTCCCCAATTCCCTATTGATGTGAATGTAGGTCACGGCAAATACAAAACACACATTTTCTTTGACACCCGGGAAGTTTGCTGGCTCAGCAGCCGGAAAAAACTGCAGGCCTCTCACTGGAAACAACGACAGCACTATCGGAGTCACACTACACCAATTAGTTTGTTCAAGTTCTATTTATGGAACTTTGAACACTCAGCGTACATGAACCATTAGAAAGTGAACAATGTGTGCTTCAATGGGTTCTTCTCTTCTCTCAAAGCCTTGCTACGTGGCTGGAGGAGTGGGTGGTGTCAGAAGTCAAGAAGTGGATGCCAATACTTTTAAAAAAGTAAGATGATATAATACAAATATTTTCCACAGATTATATTTGGATGAAAAAGGGAGTTACAGAGGGGGGGGGGGGGGGGGGGGTGTGAAACAGAAAGAAGGGAAATCTTGAAGTAGGCAGGATGAAGAAGACAGAAGAGAATCTAGAAATGACGGCAGCGACCAGAGAACAACATGCCAAACTCCGGGAGTCATTTCCTGCTTCATCGAAGACTTTTATGGAATTCTAGCAGCATGGCTAACGTCACAACGAGAAGGAGAGCCAGAGGGAGAGAGAAAAAGCTCACTCCCTTCTTCCCTCCCATTTTCTTTTCCTTCGAATCCTCTACCCTCAGCTGTCTTTTGTGAGGCTAAGCAGAGCAAATGCAACTGGTAACATCTAAGAGTGCAACAACATTCTAACAAATCATTTGCTAGCTACTCAAGCTGCTCATTCCAATACTTTATTTTTCAAGAGTTTGCATGACAAAGCTTAAATGTGTCTTTCTTTTATAACAGCAAACTCAACTGTCTGACTCGAGAGACAAGGAAGAACCATTATCACAAGAAAATAGCCTTTCCACCTCAAGCCTGTGCAAAACAGCAATGCATTTGTGTAAAACACTGATAGCTTAAGCACTTACTGTACGTTTTTTAAGGGTTGAAAGCAATGTATCTGGGGAACAATCCCTTTAAATCCAATACATCTGCCGCCTGCTAATGTTGTTTGTGTGATGTTTGCTTTCCTCTCTAAATTGCAATATTAGCTTTTAGAGAGGAGGGCTCCACTTTTGGAGAACATCAACAAAGTCGGAGAAAGCAGCGGTGATGGTAAGCAAGGGGGGGATGAAAGGATTTGTAGTGGGGGGGGACCAGGGGGTGGTGAATCAGCTGGCTTTAAATACTGCTGTCCTGGAGGGCTGCAGGGGAAATGGAAGCAGCGTTGTGCTACTGTGATCAATAGCTAAGTGCCTTCCTGGCATTTGTCTATTTAATCCATTATCGAAGGCCATTTGAGCCATGTGGCATAAGACCCTCAGCTCACAGTGGGTGATAGATGGATGCAGGATACATGTGAGCGAGACACACCCCCGCAATCCTGCTCCCGTGTGGAATAACCCCGCACAAATACTACTAATGAGAACACTGGCCATCATACAGAACAGTGGTTCCCAACCTTTTTTCCCCAAGAGCCCCCCCAAATGACTCCTGTTGGAAGTTGCGCCCCCCCCACACACACACACACACACACACACACAGGGGGGGGGGGCGCAACAGTGGTAATTAAAGTTTAAAAGTCTCAAAAATGCTACAACTACTGTCACAAACTAGATGAATGTGAAGTAGTTTGTTAAAGGAGGATGAAAGCGTAATTAAGGAGCACTATTGGAGTGACGTTGATGGTTATTGGACTCAGGATTCATTTGGATTCCCGCTGTATGAAGAAATTAAAGGACGGCGCGGAAGTGGAAACAATTCACAAAAAGGGATTAAACTGTTTAAAACACATGCTCAAAGTAAGCCGGATTTTGCCGATGTGTTTATGTGGATTCAAAAGTCGTAAATAATCTACAAAATGGAGGAGACCGATCTGATCGGAGCAACTGTGACAAATAATCCAACTGAAACCGGCATGGACAATGACTATGCTTTAAAAATGCGCTTATCCAGAAAAGCCTGGTTTGGACACTTTACGCGCAGAAGAAACATTTCTATTAAAGAAAGAATTATACATTTCTGTCTTTTTATACCTTTAGCTACTAACTTGAATTGTTATTGAAATTAATTAATCAATCAATTATTTTTTATATTTTATTGTAATGTAGAGACAAGGCTTTTAGTGACAATCATGTATTGCTTTACAATTATATGTAAAAAAATTAAAAAAATAAATAAATAAAAAGTATAAATATGATATTTGGCCTCAAATCATCTGAGGCCTGGCGCCCCCCCTGCGATCCAAGGGGGGCGCGCCCCCCAGGTTGGGAACCACTGATACAGAAGATAGCTGACGTGACATTTTTGCATTACAAATGTTTGCGGTGAAAAATAAACCAGAGCAGGATGGTCAGCAATTACAGAATCACAAGATGTCCTTTATTTTGGATTGTCAGAGAGAGAGACTGAGCAAGAGCAGGGAAGGACAGAGGGATTTGTCATTGGACTAAGATGTCCTTGCAATGTAAGAGTGATGCAATAGCTGCCAAAGTGATGTGCTATCTACGAGTCAGGCTAGGCGTATGTGCATGTTCACATGTACAGTGTCTATGTTTAACCACCACAACCAAGCAATCATCAAATCCAAAAGTGGGTATGTGGCAGCACTTCAGAGGTGTTCAGTAAAGACTGTGCAGCACTGAGGTAGGTTGGTGACAAAAGAAAGACCTGAAGATCTTTCCCACAGTCGGATGTCACAGAATAACATTTTGCTTACTAATTCCTTGATTTCATTACTTATTAACTTGCACCGATTGTTTCCACTCCACTCAAATTTAAGAACCTTTTTAAATCAAGAACATGTACAAACTGCCCCAAATGATCATTAAGACAATGTATATTTTCATGGATACCAAAGCGTAGCTACATTGCCTGTTCCAAACATAAATAGTACTCAGTTTCCTGCAGTGTGTGGCCATGTGGAAAACCATGTGGTTGGCAGGTTAATGATTACAATGGAAAACAACCTGTTGACTCAGGGTAGGAGGGAGATAGTAGCCAAATCAAATGTCCCCAAACTCACTTTGTGAAACCAGTCGAGGAGTACAAATAGACCGAAACACACAGCAGTACATTTTCAGTGATACTGAAAGAGGGTATATTACCTTTAAGCAAACTACAGTAAGCTTTTTTAACTGCAGTAATGGTTGTAATAGTAGAATAATATGAAGGGGATGTTTGAGAAAAGTAACCATAGCTGGAAAGATGGTACTTTTGTTATAAGACAGTCGAACAGCGATGCAATCCCACCTTCTATTATTTTACAGGCTCACCATCAACCAATAACCAACCAAATCAAAAGTCAACAAATCAAAACTATTGTCAACTCTAGAGCTCAAGGTCTTCAACCACCAGTATCCTCAACAGATACAAATAGGACAGTGAAATAGCTATATCCTTTAAAAAAGGAAAGACAGAATATCTATTACAATATCTATTACAAAGTGTTGTGTGGGACCTTCCCCACACAACACTTCAGAAAGCTGTCACATTGAGTAAGGTCATACTACCCTTCACCCTGACCTTGACAAAAAGTGCAAACACAACTCAAACAACGGATAATGCCGGGACTTGAGTGGCGGACCAATGAATTCATGTCGTCCCACACGCAGCAGCCACACTGCACTCGCCTAGCATAGATGCTGCTTAGAACAGACGACCACAGAGAACAAAGACCTCAATTATGTGGAGCTCTAACAGGAGAGCTAAAAATGGGACCATAGGCAGGGAGTAAAAAACCTTGGAGTGCTGCAGGAATGCTGAGCGTTCGAGCCCCATCAACACACAACACACTGTCACTCCCAAACCCTGCTGCCACCGTCACTGAACTTTCTCCAGCCGGCATGAAACAGGGCAGTGTTCAAGTGTCTGGAACAGAGGACTCTTATGCTTACTTACACCCAAACTTGTGCGTGACTGCAGTTACAGAACAGTGCATGATACAGCTGGGGGAGGAAAGCTCTGTATGGTTTCTTTATACCTTGGGTTACTGACCCATATATAAAGCGGGGTGACAAAGAGGAATATTAACCCATGAAAGGCACGTTCACTATCTTGAAAGAGGCATTTGAACTTCATCCAACAAAAGGTCAAAGACAGATACATCTCCATACACTATGCAAAAATACTAGTGGTGACGTCATAATTCCTAATATCGTACCGATAATTATCGGGCCGATAATTATCGGTACGATAATAGGAATTATGACGTCATCCCGATAAACCCGATAAAAGTATTAATAGCCCCGATAATATACAATATATTTTTTGGGTAAAAAAAAGAAAAAAATCCTGCGGTGTGGGTGGATTGGGATGAGGGGCGCTTGTTTTTCCCTCGGCTCCTCCCGTTTTGCCAGTACTGTGGTATTAGTGGTTTAGGAAGAGGGGAGTTTTTCACAAATCCAGCGCTCCCTAACTCATGCCTGGCTGTGACGTAAATGGTGTGCGGCCGTGAAGCCAGGACAGTAAACAAACATGTCGTCGGTAGTATGGGACTATTTCAAAGTTTCAGAGTTAGATAGTTCGCTTGCTATTTGTATTAACAAATGCAATGAAGAAGTTCCACGAGGAGGGAAAAAGGCAACTATAATACTTCCAACCTGATTAGTCACCTGAAACATCGCCATCGCTACGATGGTGTGTTAAAAGCGTACGAAGACACCTGCGCTGCTAAACTAGCAGCGAATCCAAAGCCAGCTGCAAAGGCACCGGGGCTTTTACCTATCGACGAGGCTTTTGAAAAAGGCAAGAAGTTTGCCAGAGACGACCCCAGGGTTAGTTTTGTTCATAGTAGTAATGCTCATGTCATTTGCTCACTACTAGTCTTTTTTTTACCACTAGGTGTGCAAAAACTACAGGTACATTTAATATATATATATTATATTATTATCGGTTATCGGTATCGGTCTTGAGAAGCAGGAAGTTATCGGTATCGGTTTCAAAAAATCTATATCGTGCATCCCTAAAAAATAGCCAGCACAATAAGATTTTTTTTCAAACAAAAAGTTCAGTTTTATCTACAAATACAATAGTGTAGCTTGTTCCCAACTTCAGATTTCATCTCAGAGTTATTGGCAGAAAGCATACGTTTAAGTTCCCAGTCTTGTTGGAAAATTTCAGTTTTTATCTTTGGCCAGTATTGAGAAACAATTTGTATAGAACATTAGGGTTCACCAAGTAGAATCTCAATTCTCCGAATGGCAACTATTTTTAAAAGATGAGGTATTTATTGCCCAACAAATAAGAAGTCAGCCATAGACGCAAACAGAGGTTTTGCTTTGGCATGTTGGTACAGGGTCAGAGGAGAAAAGAAAGGGCGTTCAGAACCACCAACAATATACACTGTCATTTTATCATTTAATCATTTTTATCATGTCAAATGGAGTCAATTGAAACTAAGCTTAAGCCTGTTGATTACACTTTAGAAAAACTGCTTTGGAAAGCCACAGTAAACTGCCCTGCATGACAGCAGCGTGCATACCTAGTTTCTCCACGAGTTTGAGCATGACTCCGCCGATGTGGATTTCTCCAGTCACCCTTAGCGACACGTCCCTCTTGAGGTCGGTGACATGCATCTTCAGTTCCCACGTCCCGTCGGCGTAGTGGCCATCGGGCATCCGGATCCCGTCCAGCGCCATCCTGCCAAACAAACAAGCAAGGGAGAAGATCCAGCTAAGGTTCTGTCACACTGGAGGGAAAATAAACCTTTTGACCCTTTGGAGAGGAGTAAATCTGGTGCAAAGCCCATACATAAAAAGGTCTTGAGAAATAACCTTTCCCTGCTAGATATGTTCAAACATACAAGGCTGATATTTCTGAGTATGTGCACTTGTGCAGTAGCATGTTACTTATTGGCTATCACCTGGACTTTCTTTGCCATTCAATTATCGTTAACTCGGAACAGCAACAACACTTTCCAACACTATGACAGGGTCTAAGGGTGGACAAAATGTGTATACCATTGGAGATGTTGACATACCATAATATTATAGCATGATAGGCAATTTTTTTTAAAAAGGGGCCTCCAGTGATATCTAGCTTGGCACTACTCATCCATTAACAACAGTTGTATTAAGTCTGGAAAAAGTTTCCCTGATGAAGTCATAGTGATGTCATCAGGGTTTCTGTACAGTATGTCATCTTGAACTGGGATTACAGATTTATAATAAAAAGCCTACGATCCACACTGGAAATTGGAATTGGAAGAATGTAAGCATTTCTCAGACAAAGTACAAAACTAAAAATGGTAGGCTATTGTTAATAGTCATTGTTTCATCAAAATTATAACATTTCTCGATTTGTCAGAATGCAAAACATTGGATTTAAGAATCAGACATTTTCATCTTAATACCTTTTTAAATAAAGTGTTTCAATTGCTTTTAAATTGATATAGATACAAATCAGAATATTAATTTGCATATACTGTCTGTGATATAGGCTTTCATATAACCCTCCTCTAACAGGGTTCATCTTCATTTTGAGCACTTTAACTTTCTATAGTTCAGTAAACCATTGAATACTTATATTTATACACACTTCATAAAGTATCTTCTCCCAACGTTAGAATAAGAAAAACTATAATGATAGCAGGTATTTTAGCTCACACTCATTTGAGCCTACAGGATGAATTAGAAAGTGATGAAGGTGAACAAATCATCACTGAGATCAGACTCGCCCTGTTGTATGAAGTCACTGCCAGAAAGTAATATTATAGCCTATCTATCATTCTTTGATGTGAGGTTGTCCAGTAGAGAGTGGCCTGGCGATCAAAACAGCCGTCTAATCGATATACACCGCAGAACAAAGGCTAAAGACCCGCAGCTACAAGTTCAATAAGGACCTTTAGCAGCTATTATCCCCGCAAAAGTGGCGGTTCACCTGTTAAAAATAACGGTAAAGGCTCTCTCAAATAGCAGAGGGTAATTATGTAAGCACAGTCTGTAGCCTACCACAGCTCCGCGGCTACATGCACACTTACTGAGTCAGTCAGGCTGGTTTTAAGGCAGTAAATTAAGAAGAAAGTGTGTTTTAACGCATACAAAGTGCTAACATTAGCAAAAGAGTTATTACTTGAAGCGCAGTAGTGTAACATAAGCGGTAAACCACGTCAACGAAAAAACATATTTCATAGCGGCAACGAGCAGAGCTTTGAGGACGAACATTAAATCTGGGCACTCACCTTCACAAAGACGGAAAAAAAGAGACTAAAACAGTCGACTAAACGGTGCAAAACAAGTTCCCCCTCTTTAAATCATGTATGGAGGGTTTTTAAGACAATAAAAACAGAAAGAATCCCCGAAGAAGTCGCTGGAGAAGTGAAGTATCCCAAACAGTTTTCCTGCAGGCTTCGGCTTAATGGAGTCCAGCCGTCCCTCTTTCCCCTCCCTCTTTCCAGCAGCGGATAACGTCACTGCTCCAATCCCACTTTTCCTTTCATACTGGGAGCTGTCCTGGTCGCCTACTGGCCCCCTGTCACCTCTCTCTCACACACACACACACACACACACACACACACACACACACACACACACACACACACACACACACACACACACACACACACACACACACACACACACACACACACACACACACACACACACACACACACACACACACACACACACACACACACACACAGGAATTGTACAGGACCCGTGAGTGTGTAATGTGGGTTACTTTTGTTCACACTTTGTAGAAATACAAGTCATGCTTTGTATGATAATGTTTGACCATCAGTTTGGTCTGATATTCACCTTTTACACATGTTATAACAGTCAAGCAAAATCTGACATAATGTTCCCCTTCAGTAAACTAATTCACTGGGGAAAAAATCATGTGAATTGAATTACTATTTCTTTATGTCATTTAAATGCACTTTCCTGTTCTTGTACTTCACTTGCTGAAGAAGGGTTTGAACTATTAAAGAAAGGAACCATTAATATTTCATAATTGAAGTTAATATTTATCTTTAATCTGTGAATATTCTTCCCCTTAACTGGTGTTATAGGCTACAGGTGCTGGCAAGTAATACAAACAATATTTCACTTTTGACATATAATAATGGCATACTTTTGAAACTATCTGCCAAAAATCAAGTATTCATGTGAGTTTTAGTATCAATATCACACAAAGAGTGTCTTTCAAAATACAAATAAAATAAATATCAGCAATACAGTATGTTAATGTGAACAGAATAAGTCAGGTTTGTGTTTGTATTTTGTTTTTACATATTCTGTCAAACTGCAGCCCTCTGCAGTACAACATTCAACGCTGCGTGGATAATGGACATGCAGTGAAGACCTCAAGCTGCCTTTTATGGCAATAATGCTGCTGAGCCTGCAGCAGCATCCAGGGACCTTTGGGTCTTTAGCCCAGGGAGTAACAGCACAACACAAGGCATGTTGACTTTGTCCCTTTAAGAGTTTTAATAACTAAAACGTTTCTCCGAGGTCTCTCTTTAAGTGTTTCTCAATGTTGGTTTCCAGTAGGGACTCATTTATTGAAACTAAAAGCCGCAGTGGAAGACTGTGAAGTGTAGAAATAAGCCAAGACATACAGATATCTGCTTTTATTCCTGACACATTATCAGCATTAAGTAGCTGGCATGTGGAGGTCTGTCAAACTACTTAAACTCTTTCGGTTAAGGTAAAGAAATATGTTCCCAATTCATTATTTAATCTAACACAAATGTTTATTCTGGAGCGAAATAAGAACATACAACAGCAGAAAGATATGAGAAAATTGAAAGATAGAAGGTACATTAGTATACTCTATTATAAATAAAGTTACTTCCCCTGATATCAGTTTATTTGTGTCCTGCATATTTCACTTTCACACAAGGTGAGTCATCACAGTGTATTAGGAAGTTATTACATTACTGAAATGTTATAAGAGTTTATTTTTGATTTGCTACTAGACTGTAGACACCTAAAACCAACTGCAGTCTCCCAAATATAGCCCTGTTACTATGAGAATATAATCTTGCATGCAGGTCAACATCACATGTTAAATGTTTCCTTTTCCCTATGCACCAAATTAAAAAGAGTAAAGTCATCATGGGGATTATTGCAAAAGAATACAATAGCATATCAGTGTGTAGCTTTCCTAAAAAGCCAAATACTGAAGATCATCTGCATGTTGTTGCTCACGTATAAACTGCAGCGGATGAATAATGGCGTTTTATGAGTGCAAATGATCAGCTGGGGATTGAGGATACAGAAAGGCTCCCGTCTCATTTCTTTCCAAAGCACAATGCACTCTCCAGCGCACGCTCTCCAAGTGGTCTGCAGTGAACACTCATGAATCATCATCGTTTCTGGCTCGGCGTCCCGGTGAACTCGCTCAGCTCCAGCCCTGCAGCTCAGGAATCTGGGTCTTCAGACCCCGGTCTGCATCAAAGCGATTTATAACGTCTCTCCCTGCAGCTCGGACCCCCTCGTCAGTGTCTGGCAGCAGACCCATTGCCTTTTATAGGCTGTGTTTTAATTGCAGAGTAAACATTTGAGTCAGTCCGATGCAGAGCAGGGGAGTCAGATGGAGAGGAGAGATGGCTTGGCTGATGTGGATGAGGAGGTGAGGACGAGGAGGAAGGAGAGGCAGGGGATGTGAGGGGAGGGCTTCAAAAAGTGTACTCTCTGCATCAGTTGGGGGGAAAACAATGACGGTTTCAAAGCATTTGGATGTAGTTAATGATAAAGTATCTTGACTTAGACATGTTTAATTTACAGATCCACATTTATATATTACATTTGGTTTCTTATGTTTAATTTTGTATGTATATGCTTTTCTTATTCCTGAATTTTTTTTGCATCATGATGCCTCTTGTTCTTTTTTTAATTATGGATATAGTGTTGCATTGTTGAAGGTCAGGAGTCTGAGAATTCGAATTGACATTGCCAAATATTGCCCTTTAGCTATTGTGCACAAATCAATATAGCCTTTACATTTTTAATTGATATTTCCCGTAGATACAACTTTGTGTTTATTGTATGCCAATGCAACATTTTCATCCTACCAACCTAAAGATGTAATTTATTTAGCCACAAAATCAATATTGAGACCATTAACAACAGATGAAATAGCTCAATTATTTAAGGACAATACATTGAAGTATACGGAGAAGGGTCGCTGGACAACAGATGGTCAATGGCGGTCTTTGTTCCAGTATTACCTATAGATGACTGACCTCTTCTGGCCAAACTCAGAACAGCAGGGCCACATGCATTATTTATGAGAATCATCTCTGCTAAACAGTCCCATCTGTGAGCCTTTGCAGATGTTTCTAAACGGCATTAACCCATGTGGAAGCCAGGACTGCTCGTGAAATACAAAGCAGCCCATTCACGATCAGTCAGCTTTGTTACTCACACCATGGGTCGCCTTGGAAAGAATCTGATCTGAGTTTCAGGCCAACAAACAGATCTATTGTCCGTCTGGAAATGAGCGACCATCTTCCTCCTCCTACGCAAAATGTTTTCTGTGCCATCATCTGTGGGATATAACAGATTGAGAAGACGAAGTCTTTGTATCCAAAAAAGGAATGCTTTAATAAAAGGAAATAAATACAGTGCTTTGGATGGCAGTTAGAATCCATTACAGGCATGGGTTATTGCACAGCTCTAAGGAAAGACAAACACACTTTCAGGACATCCGTTCAAAGTTAGAGTGACAGTGGTAGCCGACACACATTTAAAACATTTCAGTCAGATTACCAACAAGAAATACCAATGTGTTTTTTTCTCTTTCACTCCCACTGACTGTTTACATATGGTGCAGGCCCTTTCTTCTTTATCTCTGAACATTTTAAAGACAACACATCTGTGAACACTCTTCATTGTTGTACTTAATAATGGCTTCAAACAGGTGTCAACAGCAGTGTTGAATCGACAAAACATGTAACAGTAGACATTTCCCTGATGCTTGGTGCCTTTAACAAGAAAATCAAATGCTGTGAACATTCAAAATGCTGCATTAAATGCTCATATTGTCAATGTACCTCCAAAATAGCTTTTTCCTAATGCTTGGATGCTTTTTCTTTTTGCAAGTAGTGTGAACAAAGTTAAAAATCTGTGCTTGATTCAGAAATTGCTAGAATGTGCAAAGTTCACAAACATCTTTGAAACACTGACAGGAACATTGTCGTCATTTTTACGATGGCCAGTCCACAATCTGACCTACAGATACAGAGGCAACAATAGAAATGACTTCGTTTTTTGTTACCTGTCTAAGGTCTCCAAGGTGATCGAAGCCTATTGTCAGAGTAACGTGTTAACATCGCTTTCTGCAACCACTGCTGCAATGTAACACATGCCGAGGGAAAAAATAAACAACGACAGGCTGTTTTTCTACATAATTTCTGTGCAATTCATTAAATATAGAAACACTTTCGACACTTTCGCTCTCCCTTATTTGTCTCTACTTCTATACTACTTCTCTGTTACTGAACTGGTCACGAGAGGCAGCCTGGTTTCAGTCAGTAGGCCTTTGCATAAATAACAGACATTAAAAACCAACAAATAAAATGCCATTCAATGGTGGACCAGTCAGCCCTTGATTGTGTGGAACAGTAAATCAGCAGCTTGTACCATAGCAAATTAAACATTTGAGAGACAATAATCAAGTCTGTCACATACCACTAATTCCAATCTGAGTGTTATTCCATTTCTTCATCCATTGAAAATGTCTTATAAATGATTTAATTACAAGACCATTAACAATCATGAGTTGTTTTCTACTTATTAAAGAATGCAATGTAGTTTGTTAGATGTGTGTTGGCACTGTCTTTTTCCAGCATCCAATAACTATTAACATGACACCATGCAAAGTAAGTATGTTTTTGAACTTCGGCATGATCATTATTGGGCGTGTTCTTCAAAGGACCACATTCGACAGATCCAACATTAATGGGGACATTTTTTTCAAAGCTGCTCTGACAAACCTAAGGCAAGAGTAACGATAAGTAGAAAAAGTCGTTTTTAGAAAACCAGAAGTTTCCAGGCGTCCACATTTTATATTTTCTTGAATTACATTTTGTATCGTCAGTTAGTGAATGACAAACATTTTTAGGCTAAATAAATCCTTCTTTCACACAAATAAAAGGACAAACTGACAAATCCATTGATGAAGAGTAATGTGTAGATTGGTCAAGAAAAAGGCAAAATTAACTTTTGTTTGTAATTCATCACAAAAGCCTTGAGCTAAAATATAAGTTATTTTTAATCTAGGCCAGTTTTCAATGAGTATGCCTTACAGTTCCTAACGCCAAGCGGCTAACACACTAGACACGTAATGTTATTTGGCCATAAGTTTGAATTCTATTTTGATGAGAGCCTGAAAATGACTAGGAAAAATATTTATTTTTTACGAAAAAATACATCTAGTGCCACTGGATTTAAATATAAAGATATACCTCTGACTTTTCTCTTCATAACTTATTCATAAAGACGCATTGGTTTGAATGGCTGTGAGAGTTTTTGGACTTTTGTATTGAGATATTTTGAAAAATAAACTCAGTTTAAGAAAATAATGATACATTGTTTAAGAGCATGGATACTCATGCCATGAAACAAGCCTCAATTGGTTGTAAACCTCCATATGTGCAGCACATGGGATCTACTGACGTCCTGCACGAGGTTCAGCTGTATCTGTTGTGTTAAGTAACATGTTGTCCCTAGTACTCCAACTGTTGCAGAAAACAAAACATACAAGATAATTATTATTTGTGTGATTTTATAAAAAGTGGCGCTTTGTTTATGTTTTTTTGGTGCATATCGATTTCAAAAGTCAACATTTTTTTAAAAGAAGCAAAACATAAAAAAGATATCAGATAAAGGAACATTTCAATATATAATTATTGTTATGTCTTTCTTAATATTTTAAAAACATTCTTAAAGGGATAGTGTCCTAAGGTTAAATTAGGAAAAATTCAACAATATTGTTCTACACGAGTAGTATTATTTGGCTAATTTTGAAAGGCATTTCGTTTTTGAGATGAAGGAAGCTAAAGGTTTATTTCAAAGATAAAACTAAACATTTTTTGAAAATTATATTTATCTTGGTGTAAACAAAAAAAAAGGTAAAAAGGGACAGACGGAGAACACAAAGGGACCGAGGGTCAGGCAAGTCTGTGACAAGGCTGGAGAATGAGTGCGGGACAGAGGCGGGACTTAAGCTTTGATTGACAGGAAACATATGGACACTTTATCAACAGACTGCAGCTGTTTAAGGTTAAAGATGTGAGAAAAGAAAGAACTCTCTTCCTCTTAGTAAAACAATCTCCTTAGACTCTTATTCCATGTTTAATGTAACTCGTGGTCATACTGGCAAAGGGTGCACCTCCTTGGGGGTTCCTAGTCCAACATGGTCACCCGTAGGGTGCGCAAATGTGTACAAACTACGCAAAACGAGACAAAAATGCACAGCGTGGAGTAGAGTCTGTTCGTCAGCAATGACTCCAATGTGTTACAGAGCTGGATCAGACGGAGATAGAGGAACAATTAGTGTATCGAGCAGTTTGTGTGCATGAAAAATAAAAGAATGAGGTTTATTTGTATGCCTTGTTGAGAAGGTGACACACCCCCTGCAGAGTTATAAGACACCAATAATGTGTGCGTGTGTCAGTCTGGCTCCAGATTATCATCCGCTGGGTCAGGGGGGGCTATCTTCTGCTTGTATATGAAGGTCAGCATGAACAGTGCTATGTCATGTGAGCACCAGTAACCTGTGTGTGAGGTCACCGCTGACCAATAGCGACTCTCCACCAGGCCCTCCCGGAGCTCAAAGTCGATGCGCCGCTCCAGCTCCACTGAAAGACACAAACAGAGACTTTAGGACGGATTTGAACCTTCCCAACCCAGACACAAATATTATGTGTGTTTGTGAACTAACATGATGTGTCAGTAATGGGGGAGGTGGGCCGGATCAAGGTGGAGAGGCCGTATGCCGAATGGCTTTCCGTTCTCTTCTGCTCCTCTTCCTCAGTGTTCGCCCCCCCCTCCAGTCCCAGAGACACCGAGGGCTGGCTGTTGGAGCGGGAGAAACGTGAGAAGAGGATTCCTCCGATGCCCTTCCCTATGCTCGCCGCACCTATGTTATGTATGGAAGAAAGAGAGAAACAAAAAGAGAGATGCATGTTGGAATGTGGTTTAGATCGAGACGAAAATAATAGTAGTGAGGCCTTACTTCCTTATAATTCAATTTATTTTGAAGTATAGAGGAATCCTTGTCTATTAAGACATTCTCAATCTCCCCACAAGATGGCACTGTTGATGTAGTCATTGAGCCTTTCACATTACACAAGTAGTCAACCTCAAATGTTGTATTTAAATTGCTCAACTTTTCTCTGGATTTAAATGTGTTGTCAGAACTCAAATTATTTATTAATTCCAGTTGTAGAAAAATGGTTTGTTCTTTATTCTCCACCCAGAGCGCTTGCTCCTAGTTGTCTCTCCTCAGACATTTAAGTAGTTGAATATGGTTTTATTGTAGTCTTATTCAACCATTTTACATCTCTTCTGGCTTAGTATATGGCATTAATCATCTAGATAACAAACTTAATTATATTAAGAGCTGATTTCCTTTACATAAGGTTGTTTTAAAATAATACTTCACCCACCAAAGTTACTATTTGCGTATTATTTATTTACTTTTCAATTCTTGAAGAAAACTTAAAATGTGATGTTTTATTTGGAGTAAATTCATGTTTTTGGGAAGTAGTGAGCACACCAGCCTTGGGTTATATTGCACAGGTTGGTGAAAGTTTGTAAACAGATGTTTTGATATAGTTTTGCTATTTTTTAAAACGTGGCTTATATTTACTTTCAAGACCTTTCTGTTTTTTGATTGTTTGTTCAAAGTGGAGGAATGTGGTTTCAAGAATTCAAGGTAATGTAGGATGAGTACCTGATATACAAATGCTCCTTTTAGGATTTAATTTAAGTGATCAGAACTCATTTTAGAGCAGAATTTGAAGCGAGGGTAGTGTCTTACCCAGTATGCTGGCCTTGCCCAGGTTGGTGATGGACTCTCCGTAGTGTCTGCGGGCGAGAACAGGTGAGGTGCTCGGGCTGGGGAGGCTCTCAGTGTCAGACGCCGGGTCTTTCACTGGATTCAAGTAGGTTGGCCTGATCCCATCATAGTGTGTGGGACTAATGGCACTGCACCTAAAAAAGAAAATACAAAAACTCAGAAGATACGTACTGGAAACATCCTGTGTTAGACAAGGAATAAGGAGTGATATAAGATACATGACTAAAGCTCTTACCAGTGTATCTGAACAGGTGAAACGTTGCTGAAATGTTTTAGGATGAGAGGCTCCAGTCTGTAGGCCTGAACAGAGAAACACAACTTCAGTTAGCTTGAAGTACAGAGAAACGCCGTAACTATTTCAAGTTGTAAAATGTTGGTTTTAGTGTTGCGAGTAGAGTAAAACAGACCTTGAAAACCAATCAAAAAAACACAGCAAATATTAGTTATGAGTCACACAAAAGTAATAACAAGGACATACTCTAATTTGGCTTTTTAATATTGCCACAGGGACCTTATGGGCAAAACACCGTTCTACAACGTGCATCCTGGCTATTAAGTGCTGTCCTAGTCTTACTTTTTAAATTAAAGACTCATCACCCAGTCTTCACAGTCCTGAGCGTTGTCTGAGCATTGTCTTTCAGCCTTTCTTTATAACTAATGCTGTTGATGTATTGTGATTTTAAGGGTGTCTGTTACGGCTGCTGTTTTCCTGGTGCTATTAATTCTGTTGTGCGTGTGTGTTCTATGTAAATGAGCTGTGCGGTTGCCCTCTCGTCATTGGCTGCCATCTTCTGGTCCGCCCCTGAAGATTGCGATTGGAGCACGCCGGGCCCGACGCACTCCTACTGGAGCCTGGGGGACAATCATCACTCTGGAGGCTCTGCTGTGTGAGCAGAGGCCTCTCGCTTGTTGCTCTCGTTTGTGTGCAAATGTGTAACCAGTGGTTAACTTGTGTGGTCCGTGTGGAACAGTGTTATTGTGAGTAGTTGTGTCTCGATTAGGTTAGTATTGTTTGGTTAGTTTGTGATTGTTGTACTTTGCCTCAGCTGTATTTTTTTTACAGCTTCCTTTATTTAGTTGTACCACTTTTTAAAGTGAGGTTTTGTTTCGTTCTTTATATATTAGTATTTATTTCTTCTGTATGCCACTAGACTCCTTTTTTAGAGTCCTCCTTTTGTTAGGTTATTTGTCAACCTGTGCCTTTTTGGCCACTTTGTTTGTTTCAGGCTGCCTGCCTGCCATTTTGTTTCACCCTGTTATAATACAACCATTTATAATTATTACCAATTACATACTGGTGTGTGTTGCATTCCTCTTCCCCTAGTTGGGACGTAACAGTGTCCATTATCATCTGGCCGGGGACAACAGCTGGAAATTAACAATGTTGGCTAAAGCTGCCCCATTTACTGTTTTGTGTGACAGTTGATCAAAGGGGACTATAAACAAATAAACTAAACTAATACTTAATCACGCCATAAATGTGTGTGGGTGGAGTCAAAAATAATGAAGAAACGGAAATATTGACTCCATATATATATATATATATATATATATACACACTCATATACAGACGCTCTCTCTCTTAATCAGGGTTTGTTGAGAGAGAGAGAGAGAGAGAGAGAGAGAGAGAGTGTGTGTGTATTAGGTTGGGGATTCCATGGAAACTGACCACAGGGTCTGTGGGATGGAAGACGTTGAAGAGCCGGCTGCAGATGGAGGTGGGCAGGATGTGGTCCTGGTGGCAGCTGGTCCCAGGGCGGATCCCCCTCAGAGCCAAGAACACCGCCAGAGGAGAGCCCATGCAGAAGAAGTTCTCCACCTGAGAGACAAAAGGTGCAGAGATGTTATCAATGTAATGAAGGTATGTATATGTGTACATATATATAGAATTCTGTTTATCTGTGTGAGTATTTAATTACAGAATTATCTTTTATTTACTTTACCGTGCAACAGGATGACTAACGGGAGGGCTACTTCTGTATGAGCTATGCTTTCTGCCCTCCTGCTTCTACTAATTTTGTTTGTGTTTTAGATGTATAAACTATCTAAAGTGTTGAAATCGTAGAATAAATAATACATTTAAAAAAGGAAGTCTCTGGTATTTACACAAATAGCAATTGTTCAATGCTGCTGATATGATGATTTTAGGTTTGTCTTAAATGACATGCATTCAAAAGGTTTTACAAATAATAACATTAGTTGTATTATTAGTCTGTAATAGCAATCATGTTTTTAAAGCGTACAAATAATAAATTCATATTTTACATTAAATTTGAGAGAAGGACGGGCTGGGGGTTTTGATGCCTCCAGTGTGAAGAGTTGATTCTCCAGCTCTTCTAACCTGTTGGAAACAGAAAAGTGACACATTGTCATAAACCAGAAGATAAACAAGACATGTTTCTGTCGCTTGAAATCACTCTCAATACACTCCTTAGATCCATGTGTGCATTATTATCACCTCGAGCTACCCTGGCACACACATACTGATTCTCCCAAAAAGCAACATTATTTCCCAGAGGCTTCTCGTTTCACTGAGGTAATGGTGCGCACTCTAACTGACATTGTACACACAGGGCGATGGTGGTGCAGAGCAGATATATTAAAAGCCTCTTCCCTTCCATTTGATCATGAGTTGTCACAATACCCTGCTGCTGCACGAACAACAACAAGAAACAACAACATGCCACTGAAGAAGGAGATTTGATGAGCAGCACACTAAAAGACAAATGCTAGATTGGATATTGAATTTGGAGTAAAGAATGGTTTGAAAGAGATTTAATTTCAAACCTTTATTTAACCAGATTGGTCCCATTGAGATCATAGATCTCTTTTTCAAGGGAGACCTGCAATGAATAGTTTGTGTTGTAATAATTAGGGAGCTGAAGATAAATTAGAAATAATTTTCAGAATAAAGTCCAAGCTACACCTCCAAGTTGTTAATTGTTTGGGATTTTGCTGCTAAGCATTTAATACTTCCCTAAAGGATTATGAAAACACATAAATGAGCCAAAACATGCAAATATCTTCACCAACTTGACCACACATGAGCAGCATTTAGTACATTTACACAGAAGAATGACGTGATACTGTGGAGTGTGGACCATGGCATTCTATGCCAGAAGTTATCTCATATAGGCCTGTCTGACCAAGCTGTTGGTTGGTTTGCAAACTATCTTTCAAATCGCAAGCAATGTGTAAAATTCAGCGGTCTCTCCTCAAGCTTTCTTAACGTGCCCAGAGGCGTTCCTCAAGGTTCGGTCTTGGGACCTACCCTTTTTACTATTTATATAAATGATGTGGGTCAAAGTGTTGATGCCTGTGTACATCTATATGCAGATGATACTGTTGTGTACTGTTGTGCTAGCACTGTTGCCCTTGCATTTGAACGTCTGCTTTTGACACTTTTCAGTCACATCTGTTCCACCTTAGGGTGGTGTTAAATTCAGATAAGATGTTGTTTTCCAATAAGAAAAAGTTACCAACTGATCTTCCCTGCATCATGTCTGCACAGCATAACCCCATTGAAGCTATTAACACCTATAGATACTTAGGCATCACTATAGATGAACATCTCTGCTTCAAACCACATATTGACAATCTCTGAAGGAAATTGAAATTAAAACTGGGATTCATTTTTAGAAATAAGGCCTGCTTCTCCACAAGTGCGAGGAAACGGCTTGTAGCTGCCACATGTTTGCCGCTCTTGGACTACGGGGATGTTGTGTACATGAACGCCTCAGCTCACTCCCTTCATCTGCTGGACGCCGTCTACCATGGGGCTCTGAGGTTCATAACCAACTGCAAACCCCTCGCACACTGCACAAACTCATCTATACCGCTATGCTTGGACTGCTGCCCCTCTGTCCACTTACATATCACACAAACAGTACAGCTGTACACATCACTCTGTCCGTCCCCTCAGTACGCACGGTGCTTGGGAAAAAAGCCATATCATACTCTCCCCCCTCGACCTGGAACACACTTCAGCAGGAACTTAAGCTGACCAGTTTGATACCCATCACGGATTTTAAACTAATTTAAAAAAAGCTGGATAAATCATCTGTGGGTGTTTGCACCTGCTATATCTGACTACTGTATATGGATTTCAATGACTACTTTTTTACGTGTTGTATTTTAGTGTTGCCTCTAAAGATGTTACACCTGTATAAATAAAGGCTAAATTAATCATTAAAAAATGTAACCATTGATGGTCCAAATGTCCAGTGCCAAATGTGAATGTGTACTTTGTGTAAGAGTGTATATATATATATATAAAACCTGTAATATTCTCTAAGGCAGCGGTTCCCAACATTTTTCAACTCATTCAATCAAATAAAATGTCACGCCCCACATTCAACCATAAACAATACGGAGGCTAAATAAAGTTCTGATTGGTCCACTTAGAATGTGACACGTTGTTAATCCAGTAGAACAGACGGCTGTCAAGGACTGTAATGACCGTTGCTAAGGAGGATCAAGACGGAGAAAGGAAAAGAGGTTAAAAATAAAAAATAAATCTTAATAATGAAATGTTTCCACACATATCAGAATATTATGCAAATTATTTGGCGGCCCACTTGCAATGAGTTCGGGCCGCGGCCCACAGGTTGGGAACCGCTGCTCTAAGTCTTTAAACACATACTCAGCTTTCCGAAACATACTGACTTTACGCAAGTATGGCGTCTCTTATAATCATACATCATAATCTTTAAATTAAATCACCAGTGTGTCTGTGTTTCTACTGTGTTATATTCTATTGTTCTTGGTGTTAAGGTAACAGATCCACGACCCATGCAATTATCTACATTATCAAGCTGTACCTGTTCCTGGTGAGCCGTAGCTGCTCCACAACATGCTTCTCCTCGCAGGAGATCCAGCGCAGGTCCAGCTCCTCCTCCACGCCGTGATGCTCCTGC
Source organism: Pseudochaenichthys georgianus (assembly GCF_902827115.2). Taxonomy (NCBI): domain Eukaryota; kingdom Metazoa; phylum Chordata; class Actinopteri; order Perciformes; family Channichthyidae; genus Pseudochaenichthys; species Pseudochaenichthys georgianus. The sequence goes on along the minus strand of NC_047524.1, from coordinate 10,239,462 downwards.
TGACAGAAGCGCACAGGATCCCACCCCGTCATGATGTCGTAGGTGATGACGCAGCCGAGGGAGTGCGACACAATGGACACTTTGCCCCCCCGCTCCTCAAACTCAGGGTTCCGGGAGCAGAAAAGAGTGTACAGTCTGTTTAGCTCCTGTGTTAGGCCCTTTGTAATCTGGAGAAACACGGAGGGGAGAAGTTTGGAGTAGAAACACTAGGTCAAAGAGACTTGTGATTTACGCTTCTGGATGTGTGCGACTCTCACCTCATCCCGGTAAAGGGGGCTGTTGTAGTACATGATGTCCATGGCACTGCTGTTGAGAAGGTCTCTCAGTCCTCTCACTTTGTCTGGTGTGATCGAGTCTACCGTATCTACAGAAAATAACCATTATATTGGCTTTAATGCAACACAATGGAGCCTGAATTCATGCACGCTAATGCTATCGTATACATCAGCTCATCCATCAATTCTGCCTTCAGAAAGATAATGATGTTTTCGGTCAGAGGGGTATTAAGTCAACTATAGTATATGTTTGTTATAGAGGTTTTAGCTTGTGTTTTACTGGACTACATTAAATCAATTACGTGACTACTGAGTGTATCTGGAGAATACAATACAATTAAAAAAAAAACTTTTTATTTATTCAGGTAAGTGCTCATGTTATCTGATCTCAGCACCCTCCTTCATACCCATTAAGTAAAGTATGCAACATACAGCCTGCATTTGCACAGGGACAATGGTTATAGCAGTAATGGTGAATGTGTCCTGCTGTCAAAACACTTAAGGGATGAGTACAGCTTTGCTTCATAACCCTTTCTCATTAGGATACAACAAATGTACCAGTAAAATACACCAAGAGTTAACAAAAACACAGTTAAACCGCTCACACTACCAGAATACACAAACATATGCATACAGGCATGCACAGTCTCAAAACACACACAAACCTCCATCCAGTGCAAGTTTAGAGCGCCACTCGACAGGCAAGAACTCCACATGCTCGTCATTTTGGTCTGAAAAGTGCTTCTCCTCCATCTTCCTCACCCCCTCCCTCAGCCTGAATAGAGACATTACAACAAAGAGCATAGGGCACATGAGGACATCGCACACTGAGATCTGTAGTCATTGCATTTGGGATTGTGTGGAGTGTTTTTTTCAAATACAAAAAGCAGAAGATTGCTTGAAAAAAGTGATGATCAGATTGTCACGGTGGCAGCAATGTATATCTGGCCCTGCGACAGACTGAAGATGGAGTCTGTGTTTGCACTTGTTCTCGACTTTAATGAATGTCGGCAAGCGAAGAAAGAGGCTCATTTTGCTTCTCCCTGATACAGCACACACAAACAATGGCTGCAATGCTCCTAGTCCTATATGGGGCAACATTAGCTCACAGGAAGCTCTAAATACACAGAGATGGAGAAAAAGGGTGAGGTAAGTTGTTTGCATGGGTTAATGGAGTCTGAGAGAGGCTATTACGTGACTGCTCTGTGAACCTAATGCAGGTTTTGACAGGACCGTCTGCAGGGGATCTTAAAAGCACAGCACTGCATTACCGAGCTGCACCCACAATGACTCCCTAGCTTTTAGATTGGACAGTGAGATTTGACAGAGTCCTTTTAATCTAAAATAGATTTGAAATACAGTTTTAGAACATAATAATACCCTAAATTCACTTCTGCCGATGACACTCAGAGGCACAGAGCTGAAATTAGTTTAGTTTGAAAAATAAAAAAGAACTGGCAAGATGTGTCGGGTTGATCTTTCCTCTTGGGTGAGGAAAGTGTGTATGCTGTAATCCACAGGGAGCTGGGAATGAAGCTTAGAGTGCTCTGCAGCTTGACTTGGTCTACTTACCTGCTTACCTGGCCTAAGCTGCAGCCAGGGGCCCAGCGTAACTTAGCGGCACAGAGACACACATTGCTCTAGTCAACACATTCTGTACTACTGCCTGTAATGCTCATAGTTTAGGGGCAGAGATGTGTCCTTGTACAGTTCATCACACAAAGACACAGGGTTGTAGCTAACTTAAGTGAGCTTTTCAAAACTGATCAAGAGCCTATATGCTAATGAGCTGCAGAAGACACTTAAAAAGGAAAAACACAGCTATCATTTCCTCCATCAGGTCTCCTGAGGCTAAAGTCATTATTGTAACTTCCACACAGTGGCCTCTACGCACATATCTACTGTCTACAGAATTCCTCATTTAAACATTATGCATTTGAAAGAGGAAAGAACCCTGTAGGCCGGTTTTCTGGATGATCTAGCAGTGTCAGGCCATTCTGATCATTTTGGTTCAAAGAGCAAAGGTTGTAGGATATCCATATTTTCCCAGAACACCAATAACATGGAAAGAAATTGAATATATGATGCCCTAAGCATGAACATCATTTTAATATCATTTAGTCCCCGGATTATACATACAATTTATTTAGATTTTTGCACAAAATTAAGATGTGAACAAACATTATGTTTCCCATCAAATATGTCTCTATTGTTGTGTTGGCTGCTTCTGTATCTTGCTGCAGAGCCTCATGACATGCATTGTCTAAAATCTTTCCCTGCTCCTTTGTATTTTCTCCAGTTCCGATGCATTGTGCTTTCTTGGCCACAGTTCCAAAGGCACTCTTGGAATACTAGGCACAAAGTTTGAGAACAGCAGAAAAAGACAAAGGGGGTGAAACAGATGAGAAGAGTGGGGGGACCAATAACACAAGCTGCTGCTGCTGCTGTGTTATCAAAAGGAAATGCTTGAAATAACTCCCACTAAGGGTGGCCATGGATTAACAAAGCAGACAATGGTTCCAAGGAGGGGGTCATTGCCCCTGTTATATTAAGCCTAGACCCCCCTCTGGCCCCCTAACTATAGCACATATTTTTGGTAATTTTTTTAACCAACATTTATCAGCAGAGTGAAGAAATTGTTATTATTGATGTGCAGTGATAAATGTAAACATGTAGGTTAACACTGAATCAATGTTCTCGTTTGATTGGGATATGTAAATTGTTAAGACTTTTGGAGAACCTATGGTGGTGGCGGTGGTATGTAACAGTTATAATATATATATATCATAATATATTCTGTAAGCCGAAAATTGCATGTAAGTATGGCCTCTCCAATATAATTGAGTCTAGTTGCAATAGTTATACCACTTTTTTTCAAATGCTTAAACAACAGCTCTCAACATCTCATGAGCAGTGCACACATTTTTCTGTTGTGCAATCTATACACAAAAGTGATCTGATGTCACATGAACCTGCCAGACAGGTTCTTCATCAGTTAATAGTTAATAATTCCTCACGCACAGAGATGCAAAGTTTAAAGAAAGAAGAAGTGAGATGTGTTAATCGATGACAGTAAGAGAAGTTTAAGGGATAGACAAAGAAGACAAAGGGAACAGCAATAAAAACATCAACCTTTTTTTTTTAACTGGATTTGATTTGTGTGCAAATACATTTGGCTACAGTTTGAGAATCTGACATTAATCAACATGTGCATAAGAAAAAACGTAATAGAATTATGTTTGTAATCACTCACATCCCAGTGTTTTTAATAATGCGTCCCTGGTCCATCTTCTGTCCAATCCCATGAACCACAAAGACAATGTGTGTAGTCTGGGGGGGTCTGTCCTCAGGTGACGCCTCCTCAACCCAACCCCGATGCAGCCGTGTGCCGCTGCTGGAGGCTGGATGAGGACAGAGACGGACTATTATTGATTGCTTTTGATTTTAGTACACTTGAGAAAAGCAAAACATTTCTACAGTATTTTCTGTTCTGTAGAGAGTGGTGCAGTGACGAGTCCTAAAACCCAGAAGTGAGTTAGCATTTTACCACTACCGGTTCCCTCGTCTCAGAGCCAATGGGATTTCTCCATAGGATTTGTGAAAATAGCTGGAAATAATGTCTGTGGTTAACACACATTTAAGACACGGATCACGTTTTGTTGTACGACATTAAATCCATCACTGGTGATTTTTGAAGAGTTGACATGTCTGAAAAATGATGGTTGTTAACAAGTGGCTGAATACGACTACAGAAGTCGTCAAGGACGCTGTACGTCATGACGCCGAACATGTAAACACTCCCACTAAGATTGTTTGCCCCTGTTCTGCTTGAAAAGCAAGTACCTGCCTCCTGCAAACTGTTCAAACAAACACTTCAACTTGTACAATTTTGAATCAGTATTTTTGAATATGGATCTTAAGTTCGCGTGACTTCGAAGTCGTGCGACTCTGCTGTCCTTGGCAGTAGTTCCTTTATAGCATAACGTTGGCCTTTTGCTTCTGGCAGTTAGATTTATGATTAGAAAATTATAAAAGTAGGGCAGACATGTGGATACTATCCGGCTGAACAAAACTTGCATTCATCAAACAGGTTCGTTTTCCACAGACCTTATTTCGAGCTATTTTCCAAATCCTATGGAGAAATCCCATTGCTTTGTTGTTGAGGGAACCCATGCGCAGTTTACTTCCGGGTAAATACGTCATCCCTGCACCACTATTGCTAAACACAAACATTCCCATGCAACTGTGTACAGAGGCTATAAATATCATAGTGATGGTAATTAAGTCGTGCTTCCTGAGCTCAGAGAGGCCAGTAGGTGAGACACAAAAGTCTGCTGTGACAGTGGCCCAAGACTCTGTGCCAGCGTGTGTAAAGCGCGTAGAGTGTGTGTTCTCAGTTAAATCCTAGAGTGTACTCCAGTCATGTGCGGTGCGGCAAAGCCAATGGAATTTCCTGCTATCTAGATAGCACTAAGGAGATTTGTCATTACTGAGCATTTGCGTGTCAGAGGAGATTGACATGACCAGAGCCAACTCCTGCTTTCATTATCTGCCATCAGGAGATGAAATGCACCGTAGAGCTGAGAGAACTGTAGATCAGATTACATTCGTGCAACCAGATCAAACAGCGGACAAAGGGTCAAACAGCAGTTGCCCTCTTTTCAGTGACACTTGGGCCATTTGATCAAACCGAGCCCCTGGGATTAGCAGATGGACACTGCGAGATTTTCTGGGCTAATCCAGTTAAGAGACTGAACTGTACCCAGCCATGTATTAACAGCTGTTGAATAATAGAAAATGGCAGCAGTGTGAATGCAGCTATGAGTGTATACTACATTTAAAAATGAAGTATTTGATTTGGAACACAGCCTTTGTCAACATTATAGAAAGACAAATACACAGTTTATATTTCCAAATGTGTGGCAGGAATTTGGTCCAATCTTTTTTTCTTTAATACTCCGTCATTTTGTATTATATAATGTACTATTTCAGGTTGCATCATCTATATTTTTTAGGTCATATGTGTAAATATTGCTATGATCTACTTACATCTAATATATAGTGGCTAGCTTCGGTAGGTAATGGTTCATTAACAGGGGGGTTCAAATCAATTGAGTAAAAATATAAGTATGGACAGATAGGGAATCGTTTCTATACATTATTATATGGAGATATAAAGAGTGTACAATACAGACCTTTTGAGAAGCCCAGTTTCTGGGTGACGGTGCGTGCAATTTTGGAAGTAGTGGCATCGCTGTAGAGGTAAACCTCATCTACGCTGTGCCAATCCACATGTGTCCGACTCAGCTGCAGGCTGTGGATGGCTGTAGGGGGGGGCAGTGAGAGACGAGTGAGTAAATGAATGGACAGAGAGAAACATATTGGTTTATGGTGTGGTAAATTGGGCAAAGCGTATAGGCAAAAATCAGGGCAGAAGGGTGCAGGAAAAAAGGTTCACCGACACAAAGGATTGTGATTACAGATTTCAAGGGACAGAGATTGAAGACATTGTAAGAACTTCCCCCAAGTTGCAATTTTCTTAAATGCAGTTACAACAAGCAGAAGTCTAGGATTGATCTAATCACACAGCTCAATCAAATGCAGGAAATAAAAACACATCAAACTACCACACACCATGATTGCATACTCCAGCTCTTGCTTGACTGTCCTGCTTTAGCGTCATCAGACTGAAGATATGATATGATATATTTTTGATGAAATATCGAATTTAATTTCAGTTGATTTTAATTCCTCTCCGTGTTGATGCTTCAAACTGTAATGCAGTGACAAGTGCAAGTAAGAGCAGAGGTATGGCTCGGGAGGAGACACCATTTGCTAGAGAAGCTCAGAGCTATAAATGAAATTGGTTGACTTGAGTTATTTATGTCTCTGCAGCATGTCCTTTAAATGTCCTGAGAAGTCAAGTTCATCTGGATGAAATTGGTGGAATAGTTTGGCGTAAGTCCAGTGCAGAGTCGTGGCTCTTTGTACAGAAGTCAATCTGAGGATTGAAACCATTAAGGAAGTGGTAAAGTACTAACACACTTTTAACAGTATAGTCCCACAAGTTATAATGATATGAAGTTTCAAGAAGCACACTGAAAACTAACTGGATGTCTTTTACCATTCAAGTAAGAAAATGACCAAAAAAATGACTTGGCCATGTTTCAGATCTGAGTAGCCTTTCCATAGTGTTTTCTTTCTCAATCATTCCATATTTATTCATAATTCCTTGCCCAGGAATGGTTAAATATGATCATGTGACAAGCAACAAGATACACTGTATATAAACAGAGCCTATGTGTTTGTGAGTCTCATGATGGAGTAAAGCTAGGCCTCAGTAGCCAGGAAGGCTAATTTCTTCATTGGACAAGCATGACTGGTGGGGACTGGTGGGTAATGCAAGGCCAAACAGTTATTGCACCTTTGTTGTTTACTCTGAGGGCAAACAGTGTTAAAAGGAATGGCTGCCTCTAAGGGAGAAGGACAAGAAAGGAATAAAAAAGGAGTTTACCACAAGCAACAGAAGTGTTGACGCTATGACATGTATAATAACAAAAAGATAGGTAATTGCTTTTCCTAGCCAGATACAACTATAAAACTCATGTCCTAAGGAACCAGAGGCGAGAAATACAGTTTCCTCTGTCACACGTTTCCATTTATCTTTGCAAATTGTCAAATAAAACCACTCAACAGCAAAGCTTAACCTGCACCCCCACACAGAAGATAGCTAAACCACTCTATGGCAGCAGCAGTATAGAGAACGTTTCACCATTTGGCTTGGCTTCATCCCAAACAATTTAGAGTGGCTTTCTTCCCTTATTTACCTCATGGACACATAAGCTAGGTCAACATAGAAAAAGGACGGGGCAGTTGTCATGAGACCTACACACGGTTAGGGTGGGTCAAGCCACTCCAGACCGTTAAGCAGTATTGGCAGCTGAGTCCACTGTAAAACAGGAGGTATTAGTCTATATCATATAAATTACTGTATAGTAACCTTCTCCAGCTAAGTGACTATCAATTCAAAACATTTACTTTGGGGTTGTACAACGTTACATCCTGTTTTACAAGGAAAGGTTATGTATTGCGAAAGGAATGGAAAGGCAGGGGATCAACGTGTTCAGAGAAACTGTCGGTCAACCAAGAAAGGTTAAAAGGGTTAATTGAGGGAGTTCTCCAACGCTGCTGAGGGGAGTTACTGAGGGACACAGGATGGGGGGGGAGGTTCAAACGGAAGAAATGAGGGCCAGAGAATGTGAGGAACTGGGTAAAGTGTTGAAATAAAAGAGACAGGGACATTTTGTAAGGGAGAGTTTGTGAAATCTGCAGGAAGCACACTGTTCGGGAATGCTTCTCAAACTAATCACTTGTAAAATATACTATGATGCTGGACTGGGACATCGTGGGAATATATCAGTTGCAACTTTTCTTCTAGCTACTTTCACCCAATGAGGTTTTATCACCTCTTGTATAGACCATTTATTGTTAAAGAATATGTATTTAATGTTAGTAAAACATTTACTTACTGCAGTGCTTTAATAACCTCTCATCCTAGGAGGAGTTATGTTGTCAAATCGCAGGTCAATGGTCACTTAGAATTACTACAAAATGAGGAGTCAGACCCCCAAACCCCTGTTAAGCATTTTTTTGAGGGTCAATACACCCAGACCTAGGACAGGGATGGACCTCTAAGAGGGTCTATAGTAAAGAGCCACAATGGCACTGTTCAGCTCATCACTTGTGTGTCCTTTGCTCTCAGAGCGAGAGCTGGTGGTTCATTAATGACAGTTTCACTGCCAGAAGGGATGAGAGCAGGAAAGTGATGAGAATGGGGAGAGGGGCTGGAGAGATAAAGAAGGGTAAAGAAGGGTGGCTTTTTGAGGACCAGATCATTTATTTAACATCCACTGGTTTAAGGGGACTTGCCCTAGCAGTTGAGTGAACCATGCTGCCTACTTACTATCAAAGCAATAAGCTGAGGGACAGATACAAAAGGTTCCTCAAAAAGCAGCAACAGCAGTGCTACCAAACGTTGGGTCACAGCACAAAGGGAGAAGTTCTAGCAACTAGGCCCAGTTAAGGCTGCAATGGAGAACTATGAGAGCAGCAAAAGTCCATTTTAAAACAACCATTTATAACTGAGCCTAGGTCTAGTTCTAACAATTTGATTAAACAGGTCTGAACCACAACATAAATGAGAAACTAGGTCCTAGGATTGACTAGGAGAGAGGAAACAAGCTAGCAGATCTAACACAGCAGAGGTAACAAAAACAAAAAGAACTTGGCATGTTACAGTACCTTGGCAGCGTTTGCGCTTGTGACATGTAGTTTTAGCACTCGTCTGATATCCACTCCATTTGAACAGAAAAGGGAGGTAGAAAGGGGGCAGGTGGGAGAAAACTAACAACCAAAAGAGAGTGAATAATGGCCGTTACCCTGGTGTCAGTCACAGGCTACAGCCGTCATCACTCTTTAACAGGCCAATCTATCAAGGAGCGCTGCTATCAGGTTAGCACCTTAAGGCCCTGGACATTGAGCCTTAGTAATAGTGGTAGCAGCGCTGTTTGACATACTGGCCAAGATGACTGAGGTAGTATCTGTTTTACACTCAATACAGACCACCTGCTGCCTTCACTGTCATCGACATGTCATTAAGGTTACAAATACTTTTGTGTAGTGTATGACACAGCTACTTGACTAAAAAAGGCAGTTTAATGGAAAACGTTTTTAACATAATATGTGGAGTTCCTTATGTAAACAAAACATGACTAAAACAACTATATTGTATATTAACTGCACAATGACCACAAATTAGATAACATTTCAAGACCTTTTTTGCAAAGTAGGGAAACACAAAAAATAAACACAAATCATTAAATGTTCCAGACAGCACCTGAGGCCTGTACTACGAAGCCGGATTTTCGCTTAGCGGAATAACTTCAGGGAAAACTCTGGGTTTCCGGTCCCACGACGCTGGTTCACTTCTTAGCGGGCTAGATCTCCATGGCAACTTATGCTGAACGGCTAGCCTGGTCCAGAGCAGGTTAGGTTCCAGGATAAGAAATCAACTCAGTGAAAGCACTGCCTGCTGACCAATCAGAGCTCAGTGTGCGGAGTTTAAAGTGATCAAGTCATATTACAGGAGAAAGGAAATACAGAAAAACTGCCATTGCAGGAAAGACGGCCGGCAAAAATCAACTGACTGTGTGAACGTGAACATTAATAGAATATCACCTCCCATCTTCAGAGCAATCTGACTAATATAAGCGTTCAGATAGCTTACTTAAATATCTGCCACAACATAAGTAACCGGATCAGAGTAACGTACAGTCCGCGGCACAGTGAGTGCAGACGTCGATGTGTGTGTCCCATTATCATTCATATCACATCATAATGTATCATATTTCCTGAGTCAGCTTCTTGAGCCGTATCTGGCCGTGCAACACTCAGTGTCACATACTGTATGCAGAAGTATTATTTTAAGCAACACATTAAGTTGACGAAACACTCGAGACAAATGTAATTAAAGTCAGATCGTGTCTTAGACAGGCCGTGATATCATAAACCTGTTAATGTACGCATTCAAACACTTTCTTTTTCCAGCTGTATTCACCTTGTAGGTGCAGCTATGTGGCTTTGATCCTGGATAAAGTGTTTAAGTCATGGATGTTTAAAGTTTAACGTCTTCATATTTGTCTAATTATAGTTGACTTTTCATTCAGGAAGTATGACACGCTGCGCTGTCAGTACGCTTGTCCATGTTTGTGATTGGTCGAATGCTCCAAATACCACCCCCTTTTATGTGAACGTGCACCTAAATAGGGCAAAGCTGGCTTGCGTTAACGAGTTGATAACCAGCATTGTAGGACAGTTTAGCGAGAGCGCGTTTGTTTTGGATTAGGTAAGCCGGGTAATTCAAACATATCCAGGTTAGGTTGAACCGGCTTCGTAGTACAGGACTCTGGGAGTACTGAGTTTTCCACTTAGGACAACAAATAGTATGTTAATATTGAATATGTTGCATTTTTAAGGAATTGATGTTGAATTCATACTGATAACATACATACAAATAGATCTGTAAGAGTGGATGGTACTGCTGCTCTGTGTTCATTCATCCCGGAATTGCTTGTAATCAGATTTCGTGATCTGACATTTAAAAAAGACCTTCTCTGCATTTGTTAATCAAATCAGCATGTCTACGAAAGTCACATCTGACTAAATCGGTCCTCCCGTGATAACACAGACATTAGACTTGCACATGTCAGCAGTGTCTCCCTGTACAGAGGTGAAAGGCTGAGGAGGAAGAGGAGAGACCTGCTGAGTGCACAGGAAGCTAGTTTGCTGTAAAAGCGATCAGTGAAGTCCATGTGGGCATTACAGCACTGATGGATCCATCAATAATAAGGTGTTTCCTAAAGACAGGAATATCTACTATATGTGGAATCCTCATATGGATGCAATAAGAACATTTGAATTCTGTGGTAGTTTGCAGTGTTTGTCCTTTAGATGTATACCACACTATATTCCTTTTGGGTAAAAGGCACTGTAGATTAACTCCTTTTTCATTAAAAGGAAAAAGAACAGTTGCCAACTGATGATTTCAAACATATTTAAACACAAATGAAGACCAAATCTAAACCGACTTCCAATAATACGTAAATAGATAAAACATTTTATAATGCCCAGGTGCTTGTTATTACATGAGCAAGTTCCAAATATGTTAAGCATGTGTCTGTCAGCTATCTTGTGGCGTGTGCTACAGTAGCTGATATGTGGTGAACACAATGGACGTGTGGGCTGTTCTTTCCTTAAACATAGCAGAAGCATTATGCTCAGCCCTTTGACGTCGGAGAGGCCCGACAGACTGGGACACACCCTGTAGTTTCCACAATAGATAACTCTTCCTCTACACCCATATAGCTTCAAGCTAATGGATGGGATCCTGTTCTAATTCAATATTTTCTTTATCGTCATTCGGTTTATATTCAGTTCTCTGGCAAACACAAATAACATTTAGCTAAATAAGGTTAGTAAAATAACATTGAAAAGATGGTCATCAAAGTTAGCCAATGGAAATCGAACATTAAAAGAATCCATCAACTGTAATACCCTTGTTGCCATTTTCAGTCAACTGTCCGCTTCTCTCTGCACTCAGACAGCGCTGTCTCTGATTCTGTCTCTGATTCTGTCTCTGATTCTGTCTCTGATTCTGTCTTCCTCCTTTACCCATGAAGCAGGGGAAAGTACATTTATATCATGTGGGCTCAGGACATTCAAGCACTGTTTGTACCTAGCAGTAGCCCTGCACACATTATGATGTTATGCCAGCATCGCACGCTGGTATGTCTACCATATCTCTTCTGCTTTACTAACCTTTAGTCTCAGCTAGCGACTCAGACACAGAGAGACCAAAGAAGGGAAGAGAGAGTGGAGACAGGGAGGCGAGAGATAGCCGGGGGAATGTATGTGCTGCAGTTATGTCCGCTCTCTGGCTTTATGGTCCATTTATCAATTGCACTGCAGTTCAAGGTAGCCCGCTTACGACTCCAAGTGCTTGAGATTATTAGTTTCTAGATGGAAGACTGTACTGTAAAGGCTCCCTGTAATAAAGACCCAAACAGGTGAATTATCCATCACTCACTTTGCTTTCACACTCAGCTAAATATAGGAGTGGGACACAATCTGCCAACAAAGGCAGCAGGGGGGTTTCAAACAGATGCTCACTGTGAAATGATATAACATGTAGGAAAACAGCCAGCATTGAGTTTAACAACATTAATTCTATAACGGTGTGTAGTTATTTTTACACTATATTAAAAGGTGATTATAGTTGTACTGCCTCGTTCACCCTTGCAGTAGATCACCCACTAGATAAGCTAAGGTCATATGATCTGCGTGATGTGCAATGACGAGTGTGCCCTTCCTTTATATTTCACACACCTGGCTTGCTGATAATCTGATATGCCGGTTTCCTCGTACAGATCTGTTAGTGTCGGTTTGTACGAATAGTTGTGGACCAGGAGTGACCTTCTAGTTCTGATTAAAAAACGTCTGTGATTCAGCTCAGGATTGTGCCAGTTGCTACGAGTTGCTACGAGTTGCTACGAGCACGAAGTCAGTCACGAAGAGTGACTGTGCAAAACGGCGGGCGACCTATTGAAGTCACTTTCTTCTGCTCGGTTGATATCTTTATTTATAGCCCTTAATGTATTCTGAGTAGGGGAGAGTGACAATATCTCGACAGGCCAGCTCCAGTGCAGTGCAGTGGGTAAGAAACAAAAAAGCCAAGAATAAATTACTGAGGTTTTGCATGATTAATTGCAATTTCACAGAGTCATTATGCAGTTGTTATTCAAATATAAGCAAGGTTACAGGAAATAAGGGGTCATTTGATGATTAACTGCTATTAATTAGTTGAGGGTAAAGGATTAGCATTAATATCCCAGATTACATTTGTGATGTCTCACACAGTTTTAATGCTGCACATTTAACATGTTCACTCTCGCTTTAATAGTGGCTGCAGTTTTGCTCTGTCTGCTTCTCTCTATTTATCGGCCACATTCACACACCCCCGCATTAATCACCAGTGAGGGTCCTGTAGATCTGGCTGCCGTAAGGAGACTGCTGAATCAAAGAACCTCTTTCTTATTGCCTCTCGCAGCTAAAGCACTCCTCAGTCAGGGAGGAGAGACGTGCCAGAAAGTTTGAGCTGCACCTGATTTGCATTGGGAGTGTGACATGACTAGACCTACACTCCCTTCAATGGAAGCACTAGCTCCATTCAGTTCTCCTGACTGTGAGACAATGCTACAGCAGGCCTGTCACATCACTCACTATGGATGACTCACAATGCTTTTATGCTGGTTTTATTGGTAAAAAGGATGACTTTTTCTTAAGATAGCATTACATTAATTCACTGTCCTCAACTAAGCTCTACATAGGTTTTTGTATGAGATACTGCCTGCCTACCTGCCTGCCTGGAATACAAAATACTGCAGGGTTGGTGAATGCAGCAGCAGAGTAATGGTGAGTGAGCAATAATGTGTTTTGACCTTATGTTGCTACTCCCAAACCACATGCTGACTCTCTACAGCATTCTCTCTCAAATCTAGCTCCATTTCATTCAGACTTTCATTACCAGAAAGGATGATTCAGTGCAAAAAGAAAAGAAGCTTTTTAGATGTAGGGGCCTCTCCCACATATTCCTTAAATCATACAACATTATCATTATTCTTCTACTATACACCCTCCTGTTCGCTCACCATCTTTGCTGTCGACGGTCCTGACCACCAAGTCCGTCTCGAAGGTGTCCTGCATTTGTTGCCCGCGGAAATGGTTCAGGTGCTCGTGTTCCATGAGATCACTTTCCTCTTCCTCCAACGGTAACCAGGTGCCATCAATAAACCACTGACCTCTCATGACTGGAATATGATCTTGCTCTGTAGGACAGTAAATATAGCGTGGATTTAGAGACAAAAGAAAGGGATAGACATTTGGGAGCCAGCAAATCTGTTAACAAATCTTTTAACATTTTGTTTTGCTTTTTATGGCGCCGTGTGTGAATGACACCTCCTGCTAGGGCTGCTCAATTAATCATATTTTAATCGCGATTACGATTATGGCTTGCAACAATTACGAAAACAACGTAATCAAAATAAAACGATTATTTTTTATTATTATTACTTTTTCTTTCTTTCTTCTTTCTTTTTTTTTTTGGGTTTTTCAGTTGAGTTATACTTAAAGTTCAGGGTAATAAACTGTTAAAAACATACTGTTCACATTTTTTTTCTCCAATAAATGGATGTTTTCAAAGTCAATGAATAATCGCATTTAATAATCGCAATTACAATTATTGACCCAAATAATCGAGATTATGATTTTTGCCATAATCGAGCAGCCCTACTGCCAAAGGTTTCGCACTATAAATCACAGGTGCTAATCTAAAGGTGATTGTGTCTACAAAGGCAGGGAGGAGGACAACTGCAATAGAGTAAGCAGAACTGCAAACAACACTGGTTTAAAATACCTAACCATAGTCTCTTTTAAGTAACTGTGTGCATGACAGTGGGTGTTTTGGATGACGTAAACTGATTTCCATTTCACTCAACAAGTCTGGCGAAATCCAGGAGGGCCAAGTCTCAGTGGCGTGTGGAGCGAGGCCAGTTTTGATTACAGTCTACAGTGACATTATTAACGAATCCTCTGGTGGTGAATAAGACTGTAAACAAAGTTCTGAATGTAGGCTTCTTAGCAATAGAAAGGAGCATATCTGTACAGAGATAGACTGCTAATGTGGACACATTTAAAAACAAGTGAGCATACTCAAATGTACTGACTACAAAAATACATACTGAGGCTCATAGTAGAGAGCCTTTATCAGTATACATTTTCACTTATATGTTAAGGTGGTTTATGTCTGGTTAGATAAGATAAGACTTCACGCCTCACATAACTTGAGGCTTCCATTTAAGTGACCTTGATGGAACAAACTATTGCAAAAGTCTTAATTATTTTCTGGAGGTTTTATTTATTGGATTACATTAGATGAACTTCCCCTTTTCTCAACGTCTGATTACATGACCTGTGGTCTCTTAACCTAACTCATAAGCTTTTGATCACTTCTTAAATAATCCCCTCTTACATCCATCTCACATGTAGTGCACGGGGTGCTTTAATGTTAACATGACACTGTGTTTGCAGTGGTGTATGGCCAGGACAAGCTGAACACGCACAGCGAGAATCTGAGATAAGTACAAAAGGACCACAGCATGAACATTGAGCAAAAATAACTGATTCTCTAAAAGTCACTTGGAGTAAACCTTCAAAAAGAACCAGCTACCCATGAACCCTTTCATTGGGGTCAGTTTTGCAGAGGCTTTACAGTTACCGCCTTTTCCTGGAAATATCCATGAATTAGTTAGCATAGACTGACTTCCTTCCTGAGTTGCTCAACTGTCCCAACAGGGCTTAGTAATTACTGAGCACAGTGAAAAGAGAACGGCACAACAATGCAGGACTCGGTAACTAAAATGAATGGATGATCAAATGCTAGTTTGTGTCTTTTAAAAGGAGCAGCAATGGATGCTGCAATGTGTCTCTGATAAGCATCAGACTTATGAGTGGATGTGAGTCGTTAATCTTCAAGTTGTCAGCCAGTATACTGCAGAATATATCAAGTATATATGAGGTATAGGAACACAACATGAATTAGTGCCTATAGAGATGCAATCAGTGATGCGTTTGAAAAACCTGCCGCCAGAAAATACTACATTGTGGGTCTGATGCAAAAATATGATGTTACAGTTTTATCAGGGATGATTTGTTATGATACTCACGCTTCCAATAAACTGGATTGCATTCCCTCTCCTTAACATCCACCTCATAGAGCCCTCCCCGGACACAGACGTTGAATTCATTGCTGACAGGGTCCCTCTCCTCAGAGGACACGGTGGATGTGTCCAGGGACACCCGGCCTAAGTGCACACTGCTGGTCCTCGTCTCCCCCGTTACAGCACCGTTCAGTCCCCTGCTCTCCACACCGTTATTCCCGCACTCTTCCTCCCCACCGCTGCCCTGGGAGCATGCAGCAACGGGGTTCAGTTCACAGTACTTCCGATACCTTAACTCAATGTTAAGCGAGTCATGCCCGACAAAGGGCTTCCACGTTTTCTTGTCCTCCTTGTAAAACCAGCGCACCTCCTCGGGACCGAGCTCCGTGACCACCTCATTGAAGCGGTGTCTGGAGCTGTTGGACCGAGACCTCTTCCTCCTCTCGAACAACGGACCCACGTTGCTCCCATCGTTGTCGCTGTAGTCCAGAGAGCTGGTGTCGAGGAAGGCTGTCGGGGAGCTCAGGTCCAACAACAACCGGTCCTGGGAGCCGTGGTGCCTGGCGTGCAGGAGCGGCAGGTGTCCGTCCAGTCCCGACTGCACTGAAGACATCCCCGCCTGCATCGTGTCGCCCATGGGACTCATCGCATGACAGTACGAAAACACATCGCTCCCCAAATCCCACTCCTTGTTGTTGTTGTTGTTGGTGGGGTCGACGCTGCCCGGCAAGCCCTTACCGTCGGAGCTAAAAGCGGATGTTTTGGTTGTAATGTTAAAACTGCTCATAACTACCTGAGCAACCAAACTACCCCCCAGTCTGCCACTTCACACCAACGAAGCTCTCACTTTTACTTGACAACAGCTATCGCAATATGTCATACTGGACAGTGTTACAATTACATTTCGAAACAAAACCAAAGACCTCCAGACAAGCTCTCGACGCATTTCCCTGAATGCCCCGAAGCTTTAGCCTGCTAAATTAGCAAGCTAAGCTAAAGAAGCCGGTTTTAGAACTCCGATGCTAGCTTATTAGCATGCCTGCAACGTTGCAACCGGAAAACCTGTTCACTCTTTTTCTCCTCCTCGTAACTAAAATAATCCCCTATGAAACCACTTTCCTGTCAACGGGTCGTTTTAGTCCAACTTGATAGGCGGAATAGTGCAGTCACCGTACTTTGAGTGTGTTCCCGTCTCTGTGGTATTTCTGATTCATTCGTTGTCCAAACAAACCTTGCATAGAGACAGAACTGTAGTATGCGTGCGTATAGCTTGACAGCTGACGCATAGATCACAGGATTCCATCGTGAACGCGCACGTAGAAGCTGCGCGAACATGACGACATCTTTCTTCTTCTTCTTCTCCTCTCTGGCCCATTTTGATTTCGGTGCAATGTTGCCTCCTATTGGCTTCGAAAAAAACTTGCCGTTTTTATCCTCTGACATTATGGCTTGCGATTTAAATAATGTGCTATTGAAGAATGTTAGTATTCTCCTAGCTCTCGCTTTTTTTTGGTGAGACATCTAGTCGCCAAGTAGTGATCTAAGGTAAACATGTAGCCTATTTAGTCCCAGTGTGTTTACTTAGGTTACTTGTCTACTTCATAGAACTATGAATATAGCCTAATAATCTCTTCCACTGCATTGCTATATAGTGCTAAATGTTTGGGGACATATTGTACAGACTCCAGGTTCACAATTGTCATCTCCCACTCAAATAAAGTGCATTTTATCTCATGGGTGTTCCCTAATGCAAGGTTCACTGATGGTTGAGTGGTTTGCAACACTCTTCCTCATCTGTCTGCATCCTGCTATTGATCACTCAGTCCTTCAGTGATAATGCTGCAACCCTACCTCCAGCTAAATGGGACCTGGTCCTCTGCACTAACCTGCATTATGCCCTTAGCCGCCCCACCAGGGACCGTTATTGCCCTCCAGTGGCGTAGCCAGGAATTATTGTGTGGGTGGGCCTGGAGAAATGTAGGTGGGCCAGGGGGAGACATATTAAGCATGGGGTCTGAGCTGAAACTTCATTAATGATTTTTTTTAATGCACTAATAGAACATAAGCATACATTAGCAGTGAAAACAAAAAACATAGGCACGGCGGCCTCAGAATGTGTGTAGAACTGACATCCACATAGGGATGGGTATCGTTAAGGCTTTAACGGTACTACTACTTTTATCGATGGCGCTTATGCTTATGCTCCAGGTTCAGTACCAACCACATCATAAAGTACGCTGACGATACAGCAGTGGTGGGACTCATCAGGGACAACAACGAACAGGCCTACAGGGAGGAGGTGAAACATCTGACAGACTGGTGTAACACCAACAACCTGATGCTGAATGTCGATACAACAAAAGAGATTATTGTCGACTTCAGGAACAAAAAGCACTGTCACCCACCACTCCACATCAACGGCACAGCAGTGAAGACTACAGCCAGCACCAAGTTCCTGGGGGTGCACATCACAAGCAGTCTGACCTGGGGGGTATACTGCAAAGCAGGATTTTCGCTTAGCCGGCTAAATTCAGGGAAAACTCCGGCTTTCCGGTCATCCGAAGCTGGTTCTCTTTTTAGCAGGCTAGATCTCCATGGTAATATATGCTAAGCAGCTAACCAGGGGGGTATACTGCGAAGCAGGATTTTCGCTTAGCCGGCTAAATTCAGGGAAAACTCCGGCTTTCCGGTCATCCGAAGCTGGTTCTCTTTTTAGCAGGCTAGATCTCCATGGTAATATATGCTAAGCAGCTAACCTGGTCGGGACCAGGTTAGGTTGCAGGCTAAGAGCTCAACTCAGTGAAAGCACCGCCTGCTGACCAATCAGAGCTCAGTGTGCGGAGTTTAAAGCGATCAAGTCATATTACAGGAGAAAGGAAATACAGAAAAACTGCCGTCGCAGGAAAGACGGCCGGCAAAAATCACCGACTGTGTGAACGTGAACATCAATAGAATATCACCTCCCATTTTCAGAGCAATCTGACTATTATAACATTAGCGTTAAGAAAGCTTACTTAAATATCGGCCACAACATAAGTAACCGGATCAGAGTACATTAGCCTACAGTCCGCGGCATATCACTTCATAAGGTATCATATATCTCCTTATCTGAGTCAGCTGAGCCGTATCTGGCCGTGCAACACTCACAGTGTCACATACTGTATGCAGAAGTATTATTTTAAGCAACACATTAAGTTGACGAAACACTCGAGACAAATGTAATTGAAGTCAGATCGTGTTTTAGAAGGGGCAGTGATATCATAAACCTGTTAATGTACACATTCAAACACTTTTTCTTTTGCCAGCTGTATTCACCTTGCAGGTGCAGCTATGTGGCTTTTATCCTGGATAAAGTCATGGATGTTTAAAGTTTAACTTCTTCATTTTTGACTAGTATTAAAGTTCACTTTTCATTCAGGAAGTATGACGCTGTGCTGTCAGTACGCTTCTCCATGTTTGTGATTGGTCGAATGCTCCAAATACCACCCCTTTCATGTGAACGCGCACCTAACTAGATAGGACACGGCTGGCTTGAGCGATCCACTTGATAACCAGCGTCGTAGTACAGTTTAGCGAGAGCGCGTATGTTTTGGATTAGGCCAACCGGCTAACTCAAACATATCCAGGTTAGGTTGAACCAGGTTCGTAGTATAGGCCCCTGGTCCACTCACACTACATCACTATTTAAGAAGGCACAGCAGCGCCTACACTTCCTGCACAGCTCCCCCCTCCCATCCTCACCACGTTCTACAGAGGAACCATAGAGAGCGTGCTGACCAGCGGCATCTCCATCTGGTCGAGAGACTGCAACGCCAAAGACTGGAAGTCGTGGATGGAGCTACAGAGCTGCTAGAAAGACAGTCCAACCCGGTGCATTCCTCCGTCTGGATGTGGAGCACTTTGGCTAAATGTTTAGACACATTGCTCGTGTTACCGCCCTCACATGCTAAACTCTTATTCCACTTTTGGTAACGAGTATTGTCCACATCGACACGGCTATAGTTTAACCACACCTCGGAGCGCGTTCTCTCTGCCATCTCCTCCGTGTGTGTGTGTTGCTGCATGTAGCAGCTGCGTGTGTGTAAACTGCCCCGCCCCCTCGCACACAGACGGGGGATAGATCTCTTAAACGGAGTTGGCGACACTTAAACTGCAATGTAATGTTTGTAGCAATAATACATACAACATATATCGGGGGCACAGGTTGTTTATCCTTGACAGTCGCACAGTGGGCACACACTGAGTGTTTTCATATTCAGCAAATGTGTACACGCTAAACTGCAGACCTCAAGAAGAAATAATACTTTCATTCACTCACGGCAAAAGTTACTTTACTTACTATAAAAAGTCACGGTAAAAAAATGCACTCCCTATTCCATTGTCATGAAGGTGGAATCTAACTATATCCAGAATAAGTTTTATTGGATCCAGGCTAGAAACATGTTTATTTCTGCTGTAAAGTTGGGCATTTTAACATGGGGGTCTATGGGAATTGCTCCTTTTTGCATCCATCCCCTGTCGGCCACTAGATGAACTGCAGTTTGTGGCACTTCCTTCTGGGCTTCCCGGTTCTGCGCTATGAAGCGCTGATTGGCTGTGGGTGGGCCAGACGTGCATGTGGGTGGGCCCAGGCCCACCCGGGCCCACCCACAGCTACGCGGCTGTTGCCCTCTACTCAAATATGCGGAGACCCACACCAGGGTTGCGTTCCAATAGTCCATTTAGCTTAGGAACCTTCCTAACCAAGTGAAATGACCCGGAAGTATGTCAGTGGCAGCCATGTTAAGTGCCGTTCCAATTCTCTAAATGAAAGGAAAGGAGGTTTCAAACTTCCTTTATAACCTCCTTTAGCTTAGGAACCACTGGACCTCCCTTGACGAAAGGAGAGGAGAAAATGCTGGCCCACAATGCATTGTAGCCGCAGCATTTGCCGTCACTCAACAGTCGGCCGTTCACGGAAACAACCGATTATGACCGAGAAATTATATCATGAAAGTTACGAGGCTTATTAAGCATAAACGTATGTGGTAAGTTGCCAAAGTGCTTTGTTCTGAACGTTCATCAGTATTATAATCAAAAAGAGAAATATGAACGTTAGTTTTGACTGAAATGATCAAATAAAGTCAGCATTTCACAGTGTTTACTGAGCTGTGTGGGGTTTGTTCAACTTTTAAAAGATGTTTGAATGGTGATATCCACTGTGATAGATGTTAAGGACTAACGTTTATAATAAATACATTTGTATTGATTTTAAGATCTACAATAATACGTATTGGGATCATTTGTATTAATGTGGACCAGAGGGAGAGGGTGAAGAGCATAAGTTTCACTTTCCTTTTTATTTCAATTCCAACTTTGGTAATGAAGAATATGTTTCTCTGTTGTCCACGTTCATAAAACAACAGCATCAGAGCACGGTGCAGAGTCTCTAGATGAGTTTACAGTAGTCCCTCGTTCTTATATACATCCATGTTGTAGTCCGCTGTATAGAAAACTGTAGTTTCCATAGTTTCCCCACAGCAGCAGACGCACATTCATGACGTCCGCTGGCGCCATCATAAACACGTCGGATAAAGTGCATTCGGATTCTCTAAAGCAGTGGTTCTCAAACTTTTTTCAATAATGTACCCCCTTTGAAAAAAAATTCAGCCAAGTACCCCTTGATCAGCGCAGAGAGAGAGAGAGAGAGAGAGAGAGAGAGAGAGAGAGAGAGAGAGAGAGAGAGAGAGAGAGAGAGAGAGAGAGAGAGAGAGAGAGAGAGAGAGAGAGAGAGAGAGAGAGAGAGAGAGAGAGAGAGAGAGAGAGAGAGAGAGAGCGCAGATCAGCTGCTGCTGAGGAGAACAAGCAGCTCTGCATGATCACAGCTCTGTCCACTGTGACGGACCGTTGAGCGGAGCAAAATACACAACCCCCTAAACGCACCAGGAGTGTCTGCGCTGCGTTACGGCCGCGGCGTTCGCAAAGATCGCGGCCACTCTATAGTCAATGGGTGCTATTCCGCCGCGCCGCGGCTCGAAGCGTCCCAGAAGCTCCTCGCCGCAAGGAATTTCTAAAATATAGGATGAATCCTATTTTTGACGCGGCGCAGCGCGGCGCAGGCAGGAAGTGATGAAAATAACCTTGTTGTCTGCTTTGCTGGTTGAGGGGGTGCACCCAAAACCGGCTCCTTCTCCTCCCCCCCACCACCGTCTTTCAAGTAGGAGAATACATGCCAGCGTTCTCCTCCGGTTTACAGGCACTGTAAATTATATATATATACAAAAATTATGATGATGAATGCATATTTTTTTACCACTAAAATACAGCAACACATCTTTGATTCATGTCGTTTATAACTGGAATATTACAATTATTATTAACTGTGTCTGTAGTCTACAACACAACAACATAGGAAATAACAACAATAAACACGATTTAAACAGACACAAACATAAACCATTTAACTACGTAGCCTACTACTTGTAGAAGTACAAATGTCCAGGAAATATTCCAAAATCAACAACAACTGCGAGGCTGCACACACGACCCTCCGCTTCCGCAACGTTTTGAAACGCACCTGGTGTGTTAGGTCGCAGGAGGAGGTCGCAGCGTGGCGCATTTTATTTCAACAGTTTTAAGACAAACTGTCAATCTTAAAAAAATCATTTCCAAGTCAAAAAAGTCACAAACATCATATGTGTAATTCACGGCACAATTCAAACGGGATCGAAAGATACGTTTTCTCTCTCCATTGACTTCAATACATAATTTTCAAAAGAAAGGGGGTTGAGCTCATGCGGGAGATTCTACCGGCAGATACTGCGGTGATGAAACGCCATATCATGGATTATCAAGGATTATTTCTGAAACAGTATGGAGCTCAAAGGCTTTCTCTCTTGCCGGTTATACCACAAGGTGAGTTCCTTTTTATTTCCTGCTTCTTCACACACATGCTCTCCAGTACAGGTTAGCTCTAAGTGTTAGCGATGCTAATGTAAACATGCACTGACCATATTACGTCCAAAACAGTCTGGCATTGTTTCTGATCGCAACGTTTCTGATAGGGCCGTGGGTGTAAAGCCAGACTACATTTCCGATATTACGTCATATCGGACACAAATCTGGATCAGCTCCGTTGTAGCCCCGTTTTTAGAGATTTGGGTACGGAGGAAAAGAGAGAGGGTTTTATTTTCTGACGCTGTGTGAGCTCCCCGACACACCGGGGACACATATTTAGTCCCACTCCTTTGCTTTCAGGGTCTTATGAGGTGACAAGTTACCACACCAATGCCTAAGCTGTTTCTCTATAATATACTTAAACAACTATTTTACCCATTTAATAATGATTTTATTGTGGACTTCGAGGGACAATTGGCCAGAGAACCCTACATTTTAATTTTAATTTTATATTTCTACCAGTGCCCCATTTATCCTGCTAATATCCTTTTCAATTTTTTGATGGATGGAAAACTTAAAGACACAACTAATTTAATATGCTACCAATATAACTCTTGTTATCCTTTTTCACGACATGCAATATTAAAAATGGCCCACTAGATGGAGACAAACGCCCAGTAATGTTTGTTTAGTCTGAATGTATGGCTTACAACATGCAATGACTTAACCTTCCACTAGAGAGAAGCAAATACCTACTCATAATAAAGCAAATCGCATCAGTCCTGCACTTTTGGAAGGATTACAGTGCATTTGACTCCCTTTAAACATAATTATAAACTACCACGTTTGTCGGGTTTGCAATGACGTGGTTGTACAAAATAAAATCACTGCAAACTTTGCAGCAGCCACAACATTTCAAATTCAAATCAATAATCAAAATAAAAAGGCATGTAGTCACAAAGTAATAAGGTTCAGTCCACTAGCCACTGGTGTCATTGAACTCCAAAATCTATTTGTAATGTATCTGTTATAGAGCACCAACATGTTTACATCTCTGTGTGTGCTTGCATGAGTACAGTGTGAGCCTGTGTTTGTATCTGTGTGCATGCATGCATGTGCTGGTTTGTTTGTTTATGCAAGTGCATATGTTTGCATAATGTGTGTTTTGTGTAGCGCCATTTGTGTGTGTTCTGCCTGTCCAGGTGATCCTGGGGCCGTGGTGTGGTCTGTGGGGAGAGAAGGAGAGGGATAGCAGAGAGGCCCAGGCAGCTGTATTTGGGATAAACAGACATTACCCTGCTGTGTTCTAATTTACTGAAGAGTGGGAATTAAACTTTAAACTAATCCCGCCCCTCTGCAGTCCAGTCCTGCATGCTCCTGGCCATAAACAACCACTTGCACAATGTGCATAATCAAAGTGTTTCCCCATCAAAGATAAGGCTTTTTAGTATGAAATTCACACCCCTATTGGCTTTGAAGGTTGTAGTAAAACACAGCTTCTGAGTTTTTGCCATCCTTGAATACTTTTGAAAACAACCATCATCAACATAGAAACTTTTTACAGGCACCTTTCTAGCCAATGGGGATTTAGTTTGTAATGTTCAATGATTAGAACAGGACATATTGAGACAATCTGCCTGTGTCCATAGCAGACAGAGTCCTATAACAGCATGTCATAGTTTTAGTACAAAACACTGAAGACAAAACCTGAAAAAAAGAAGCAGCACTTGTTTTTCCCTGATTAGTTATAAATTGCCTAACCAAGAGTGTTCCGCAATCCCACTCAACTCAACACAGACGTTCCAATATTGGTATTTTCCAGATGTCATTCAAACATGCTGAAGCGTTGCATAATTATGAGTTCAAGACTAATTCATATTGCTGTAATATCTCATTTGA
This sequence comes from Pseudochaenichthys georgianus, assembly GCF_902827115.2. Lineage (NCBI taxonomy): Eukaryota > Metazoa > Chordata > Actinopteri > Perciformes > Channichthyidae > Pseudochaenichthys > Pseudochaenichthys georgianus. The sequence continues at coordinate 10,215,080 of NC_047524.1, read as the reverse complement.
ATGGCCAGAATAATTACTGGGTTAAATGCAATGGGAGCTTTCTCTCACTGCAGGTTTACACAGGAGAATGACATGTGGCTTTCATATAAGAATTAGTCAAATTCCTCATCTCTGGCAGTCAAACTGAAACAGGTTGGCTTCTCTCTCTCTGCTCTGATGTTTTGCAACCAATAGGCCCACCACCTGGATGAGTGGATGACAAACAAACTGCACATTTTCCTTCCAGTAACTGACCAAATAGATATTTATAACCAGCTGGTCACCTCCCCCACCCACTGGGCCCCC